>NC_133324.1:729921712-730279212 GCF_042186555.1 Aquarana catesbeiana
GAAGACAGTCAGGAACTGCATGGTGCAGGAGACAGCAAGAGACTGAAGGCATGGTACAGGAGACAGTCAGGGACTGCAGGCATGGTGCAGGAGACAGCCAGGGACTGCAGGCATGGTACAGGAGACAGCCAGAGACTGCAGACATGGTACAGGATACAGACAGGGACTGCAGGCATGGTACAGGAGACAGTTGTCAGGGACTGCATGCATGGTACAGAAGACAGCCAGAGACTGCATGGTTAAGGAAACAGCCAGAGACTGCAGGCATGTTACAGGAGACAGCCAGGGACTGCAGGCATGGTACAGGAGACAGCCAGAACCTGCATGGTACAGGAAACAGCCAGAGACTGCAGGCATGGTACAGGAGACTGTCAGGGACTGCAGACATGGTACAGGAGACTGTCAGGGACTGCAGGCATGGTACAGGAGACTGTCAGGGACTGCAGGCATGGTACAGGAGACTGTCAGGGACTGCAGGCATGGTACAGGAGACTGTTAGGGACTGCAGGCATGGTACAGGAGACAGTCAGGGATTGCAGGCATGGTACAGGAGACAAGAAAGAAAAAACAAGCAGCGCAAGTCCCATTGTTCATAATATATCAATGTTATCAGCAAAAATGTCCTTTAGAGCAAACCACTCTTAGTGAGATATATACAGTCTATGTACAGGGCAGCCTTTTGAGGGGAGGTGAAGCAGCTCCAGATATGCAAAAGAAGAAAAACAGGAAAGGCGCCTCTTAATAAAACTGTATTTTTAATGATAAAATTCCATTAAAACCACTCGCATATAAAACTTAGTTGGTCCGGCGTGGGAAGCCTCAGTATAGCTATACAAGATTGCGTCCTCCTATGTCACATAGTCACGCTCCTTCTCCTGCTGCCGGCCGGTCTGTGTAGTGCGGACTTCCGGGATTCAGTGAAAATCCAGAACGAGGCTTGGACATCTGCCGAGCAGTCGATAGGAGGGCTGGGACGCTGGAACCGGCAGTACAGCAAATACACTTGGATTTGCGTTCCAGCGTCCCAGCCCTCCTATCGACTGCTCGGCAGATGTCCAAGCCTCGTTCTGGATTTTCACTGAATCCCGGAAGTCCGCGCTACACAGACCGGCCGGCAGCAGGAGAAGGAGCGTGACTATGTGACATAGGAGGACGCAATCTTGTATAGCTATACTGAGGCTTCCCACGCCGGACCAACTAAGTTTTATATGCGAGTGGTTTTAATGGAATTTTATCATTAAAAATACAGTTTTACTAAGAAGCGCCTTTCCTGTTTTTCTTCCTATGGTACAGGAGACAGTCTGGGACTGCAGGCATGGTACAGGAGACAGTCCGGGACTGCAGGCATGGTACAGGAGACAGTCAGAGACTGCATGAATGGTACAGGAGACAGCCAGAGACTGCATGACACAGGAAACAGCCTGAGACTGCATGGTACAGAAAACAGCCAGAGACTACATGGTACAGCAAACAGCCAGAGACTGCATGGTACAGGAAACAGCCAGAGACTGCACTGTACAGGAAACAGCCAGAGACTGCATGGTACAGGAAACAGCCAGGGACTGCATGGTACAGGAAACAGCCAGGGACTGCATGGTACAGGAAACAGCCAGGGACTCCAGGCATGGTACAGGAAACAGCCAGGGACTCCAGGCATGGTACAGGAAACAGTCAGGGACTGCAGGCATGGTGCAGGAGACAGCCAGGGACTGCAGGCATGGTACAGGAGACAGCCAGGGACTGCAGGCATGGTACAGGATACAGACAGGGACTGCAGGCATGGTACAGGAGACAGTCGTCAGGGACTGCAGGCATGGTACAGGAGACAGCCAGAGACTGCATGGTTAAGGAAACAGCCAGAGACTGCAGGCATGGTACAGGAGACTGTCAGGGACTGCCTGGTACAGGAAACAGCCAGAGACTGCAGGCATGGTACAGGAGGCAGCCAGAGACTGAAGGCATGGTACAGGAGATAGTCAGGGACTGCAGGCATGGTACAGGAGAGAGCCGGGGACTGCAGGCATGGTACAGGAGAGAGCCAGGGACTGCAGGCATGGTACAGGAGTCTCTCGCGGGAGAGAAGCTGGCCGGACAGCACACGGAGAAGGGAAAGAGCCCCACTGCTCAGTACAACAGGATACCGCCATACAGTGTCTTCATACAGAGCCCCCCTGTTCTCCGCCTCAGCATCCAGCCAGGGAGAGCCCGGATCAAGCGCTCTGTGTGGCCGGGAGTCAGAGCTGGGGGAGGGAGGTGTGCAGTGAGGAGACAAGGCTTGTGGGCTGTTAGGACGGGTGGGCCTGCACCTAGCGATGCCACCATAATTAAACAATTTTTTTATCTGTATTCTGTTTTTTTTATGATAAAATTTAAGAATAGAATATTTCTGTACGTTTTTTTTCTGTTTTACATTTTTTGTAGTACATTTGGATACATTGGATAGTACATTAAGGCTCTGTGCACACTAGCATTTTTTTAAGCTCCTAGAAGCTGTTATTAGCATTTTTTCTGCTTCTAGAAGCTAAATAGTGTTATCCTATGTGTCTATGCACACAACTTTAGGCTATTAGCATTTTTTTGAGCTTCATCGTCTAGGAGCAGAAAAAAAAATTTTTGTACAGTTCTTTGGAGTGTTTTTCCAGCAGAAAAAAGAAACGCTGAATATTCCTAATTGCTTCCAAATGCTACTAAAATGCTTTTTTTAAAGATTTTTTTTCCTTCATGTACTGCAAAAACACTAATAAAATGCTAATGCTCCTAAAAGCTTCTAAATGCTTCCAAAAGCTACTAGAAGCTGGCACAAAAATGCAATTATGAGCATTTTTCACCCAGCATTTTTTTCTTGCTGTGTTTGAGCTTATGAAAAACGCTAGTGTGCATGGAGCTTAAAATACTAAATGAGAGGTAGCAGCACCAGAACGTGTGCTGCAGTAAGAAGCACCATTAATGCAAAGATACAGTTTATTACTATTCACACTGACAATAATGGGGTTCGTTTTACTTCCACTGGCACCTATTACGGGTTCATTTTATTTCCAATGACACCTAATGAGAGTGTTCATTATGCTTCCAATAACTCCAAATGTTGGGTTTATTTTGCTCCCAATTATACCAATGAAGGTCTTTATTTTACTCCCACTGACACCAACAAAGGTGTTTTTTTATTCCCACTCACACCGACAAAGAGGATGATAGTGGGTATTTTACTTTCTCTGACACACATAGCAGGGTTTTACTCCCACTGACACCAACAAAGGGCTTTCTTTAACCCACTGACACCAATAATGGAGCTTATTTTAAAGCCCAACTCCAAATAAATTAAAAAAAAAATCCATCCATGCAGTTGGGTCCTCCAGACTGCTTGGGTTAAAGCAGGAGTCGCGACCAATCTTTTTTTTTTTTAGGTCATTGAGACACTTTGCTAACCCCAAAATAATACTCACAGTTTGGGTGTAATATTTCAGCCTCTGTCTGTTTTCGTACTGAAGAATAACTTAAAAAATGTGATGCTGGCTGTTTCCATCTTGCTTGTGGGTATGTGAAGCCCACAAGCATTGATTTCCTGGATGCGGTGAATGCTGTTTATTCACAGCTTGTTCACACGCATGATCATTGTTTCTGCAATGAATCTTGGGAAGCCTGACACTAAGCTTCCAGGAGACAGTGCGGCGCCGGGGAAAGGCAATAAAAACGCCTACTCCCATGGGAGGAGAGACAGGAAGTGCCACAATAAAGTACAATATAAAGGTAATTACAGCGATAAAAAAGTTTTTCGTGCGGCATTTCAACATCTATGCAATTAACTGAAGGGGGCAAGATTAAGTTAAAAATTTGAGTGGAACCCCGCTTTAAAAGTTCATTATTTCTAAGAGTAACTGCACACGCAGCTTTATGTACTTTAAATCCCTGCTGTGGCTAGCTCCAGCACTCTTTTCCTCCACCTAAAACTCCCATCGGTGGGCAGAGCCTCGGCGTCATGAAGTACAATACAGATACATTAACATGGATTGTATGCTGAGGAGGCTGGAGTGCGACTGGAGCTGGACAGGCACTGCAGACTGTGGGGGACTGGTTACAGAGCAGGGGGGATCCTGCTAGAGCCAGGAGGAAGGTAAGTATTTACTCCCTTCTGTGCAACCCTACACAAAGCAAGCATTTAACCCTTGCACTACAGGGGGTTCACCAATGCAAGGGTGAATTTTTAAAACTTCTCCTGGAGTTGGGCTTTAGGTTTCATCAACGATGGGCCTTTTATTAATTACCACTGGTATGAATAATAGGCATGGAGACTTTTTTTTGTTCACATTGACAAAATGATTTGGCCTATTTTACTGCCACAAATGACAACAGGACTTATTTTATTCCCACTGGCACCAATGATGGGATCTATTTTACTCCCACAGATAAAACTTATTTATACTCTCACTGACATCGATGAGGTTTATTTTAGGGTCCATTCACACCTGGTTCCTGGTATGTTGGTAACACACATTGCTGCGAGGGTCAACGTTCACTGCACTGAAACAGCCCACTAAAATTAATGGGCTCTCAACGTACCATGATGTAAAAAAAAAAAAAAAAAAAAAAAAACACTAATTGGACATGCACCAAGTTTTGCAACACAGTACACTACAGCACACAGTAGTGCATTACAATGCAATGTGATGCATTTCCTTGATACATTGAGGTGCCAAATAGGCAGCAAGTTGATGCGTGTACCACTGCAATAGAACGCTTAAATTAACAGGTCCTGAATTTAACAGTTACGTGGGGAGCAGACATTTTCCTTGTTCTTAGCCCCTGCCTACAGACAAGCAGAATGTAAACCAAATAATGTTTAAAATGCCATGGGTCTGTGACAGCCGTGCAAGGCCTAGGGAAAATGAGGCAGAGGTATGTCTTCATGTACAGTTACACTTTAATATGGATGCAGTCATGTTGAATCACTGTGCTGTGTGTACTACAAAAATAGGTACAGCAAGTAGGTATCTTTTTTGGTAAGTCGGGTATATAATGGTCCTGCAAACAAATACGGCAGCTAAAAGAAAAGATCTTGACAATACACATTAGGTGGATTATATTCTTTTTTATAATATTGTGATACATAATTACTGTACTTTAGTAGTACTAATCAAATGTTGACGGTGGAAAATCACCCTTTGGTTTTATATCTCTTTACACGTTAAAAGAATGCAACACAACAGCCACACTAGAAATGTATATATCAAAGACCTTTTTGTCGTCATTTTAGTTTAGAGAATCTGAGCACACAATTAGAAAGCATTTTAACATTTTATCCTACTAAGGCCACTTTTTATAAACACATCATGTATTCTTCATCATTCACCAGTGTATGATTTTATTAGACTCAATTTCCAGCAAACATGTTATTACAGGTGAATATATGCAATTCACAGACCTTTTGAAGGGCCCTATTAAACTAACTTAAATTAGTAAATGCACATAAATAACTATTAGCAGCTATGGGATAATAGTGTTCTTTAAACCACAGAACACAAAAAAAAAAAAATCACATGAATGCTCCCTTTTAGATCAACTATGATACAATAGATTTGGGTCAATTTCATTTAAATTCTTTAGAGTTTAAAAGGTGTTTAAAGTGATTTTTCTATCACTTTATAAATTGTTTTCCAAAAAAAATTTGTTATCGTACATCACGGGACACAGAGAGCCATAGTAGTTACTATGTGGGTTATAGGCCACCTTCAGGTGATGGGCACTGGCACGCCCCAAGATAAAAAGTGCACTCCCTATATAACCCCTCCCACTACTGGGAGTATCTCAGTTTTTTCGCCAGTGTCTAAGGTGTTGGTCACGAGTGAAGATGTGCTGTGCTGAGCTCCACTGGAGCAATCCTTGCTGGGGCTAGCTATGCAGCCAGGTCCATTCAAGGTGTCTTTTAGGCCAAATTGAATGGTACCTGGGCCTTGTGTCTGAAGAAACAAGGTCTTTATGGTTTTTTACCCCCAACCCTCCCATTCCCCCAATCCCACCCCCCTCCTTCCCCATACACCCTCTAATACAAAAACCTACACAAACACAGAATTTACATGATTTCTACTGTTGCCTAACATGGCATGTCACCACCAACCCTAAATCCCCCGGTGCAATCCAAAATTCTATATTCCTACCGGACTTGTCATACTGAGAATATGGCCCACTCTGCTACTCACCAAACTTTCCCTTGAGGCAGCCCACCTTTTCCTCCCACGGCCTCCACATTCTATCAAATTCCTGAAGATTTCCTCTCTTAATGTACTCCAATCTTTCCCTACACAGGGAATCACTAAGTGTAGCTATCCAATCTTTCACAGTTGGGGGATCCTTTGATTGCCACCTTAGCGTTATCATTTTCCTAGCTTGAAACAAGCCTCTCAAAATTGCCAGTGTGGTGCTCCTCCTCTCCCCTTCTACCCTTCTATATCCCAAGATACATTCCACAGCCTCCCTTTTCACTAAGGTACCAAAAATATCTCCCAGGCTACTAGTCACCCCCTCCCAGTATCGGAACAGCTTGGGGCACCTCCAGAACATGTGAGTAAGGCCCCCAGGCTCCCAACACCTGGGACAACTATCGTTGGGCCTTCTACCAAATCTAAAGAGCCGTTTTGGAGTATAATAAGCTCTGTTAAGCAGCATCAAATGCGAGATCTTCTGTGAGGGGGACACTGACACCAGGGACCCCATCTCAAGTATCCTCTTCCATTGTTTCTGGGACAATACCCCCAACTCCTCTTCCCATTTAGCTCTTACCCTCTGGAGTACCCCCCTGCTGTTCTCTGAGTTACTTAGTTGGTCATAGATCTTAGATATTAACCCCTTAGTGGGGACTACCTGAAGTATATTTCAAAAAAAGGGCATTTCCTCCCATCTCGGAGGCTGATCCCTAAATTGGGCTTTGAGGGCGTGTTCTATCTGACCATACAGAAAGAGGGAACTCTGTGGAATCTTAAATTCCCTAACCAGCTCAGGGAATTTTTTTAGAGTATTTCCTGAGTAAAGCTGTCTTAGCATTTTAATACCGCAAGCCTCCCACCCTCTAGCTTTTCCAATTTTTAAAATTTCCTGTAAATTGTGATTATTCCAAATAGGGGTATAGTCTGTAAACCCCTCATGTCTCATTAACTTCTTAACAGTTTTCCAGAGCTTAGTTAACAATTTAATTGTTGGGGATTCATGATAAAACTTGTCCGCCTCCAAGGCCTCAATTAGCGTATTATGCCGAGCACTTGTCAATATTAACCTACCATTCGAAGTACCACCCTCCGGAGTTCCGCACACCATTAATTGCTGCAGTTGAGTTGCAAGAAAATAACGCTCTGGGTGAGGAAGAGCAAACTCCCCCTCCCGAATAGGGAGCTGGAGTACTTGAAGCCGTATCCTGGCCTGTCCCCCTTTCCATATCAGTTCCCTGAAAAGAGCCTCAATTCTTTTAAACCAGCTCTTGCAAATCCAGACTGGGGAGTTATGCAGGACGTACAGCAGTTGAGGCATCCAAATCATTTTTATTAAGCTGCATCTTCCTGCTACTGACAAGGGGAGGCGTCTCCATATGCTTATCTTTTGTTTGAATTTTGACAAAAGAGGTACAAGATTTTTACTAATATATTGATTGGGGTCCTTCGTCAGGACAATTCCCAAATACTTCAATGCTTCCACTATTGCCACCTGAGGCAATCCGTATACTGTTGGCGCATCTAAGGGGTCCAGTGGTAGGAACTCGGATTTCTCCCAATTTATTTCCAGCCCGGAGAAGCTACCAAATTTCTCCACTATTCTCATTGCACCCGGCACTGAGTTCCTAATATCTCCCAAGAATAACAAGATGTCATCCGCATATAGCGCAATTCTTTCTTCACTAGACCTCCTGTGGAAACCTGTTATCTCATGGCTCGCTCTAATGGAGATAGCCAGGGGCTCCATCGCCAGTGCAAAAAGCAATGGGGAGAGTGGACACCCCTGTCTCGTCCCCCTCTCTAGCTCGAACCAATCCGAGAACTCATTGTTTATTTTTACTCTTGCCTTAGGGCTGTTATAAAGCATTTTAATCCATCCAATGAAGGAGGGACCAAACCCAAATTTCCCCAACACGCGCCACATATAATCCCACTCCACACTATCGAATGCCCTGGAGACATCTAGGGTCAATAAGGCTCTTGAGCCCTCATTCTCCATAGGAGACTGTAGGTTCAAGAAGGCCCTTCTAATGTTCAAACTTGTGGATCTATTGGCCATAAAGCCCGTCTGGTCCTTGTGTATTAATTTGTGAATAACTCCATTCAATCTAGCAGCCAGGACCTTGGCCAGGATTTTAGCATCTGTACATAGTAGGGAGATTGGCCTATAAGCAGCCACATCTAGGGGATCTTTCCCCTCTTTCTGTAGCACTATAATTGTTGCTGCTAACATTGATGCAGGCAGTCGACCCCCCTCAAATGCGTCCCCCAATACTTTCAGCAATTCAGGGATTAACACCTCCCCAAAGTGCCTATAGGCCTCGATTGGTAATCCGTTGGGACCAGGCGACTTAAGGCACGCCATACTCCCAATTGCTTGTTGTAATTCTGCGATTGTTATTGGGGATTCTAATAAGTCCCTTTCCTCTTGTGATAAAACGGGATCGACAACTTCCCCAAGAAGTCCTCCATCACTACATCTTTACCTTTTTTCTGGGAGGTGTACAGCTTTTTATAGTAATCCCTAAAGGTTTGCACTATTTTTGGGGAGCTTGAAAGTATATCTCCACTCTGTGCTCTAATAGCGAGGACCATTGATGGAGCCGTATTGGATTTCACCAACTGTGCCAACACTCTTCCCACCCTCTCCCCCTCCACCAGGGATACCTGACGCTGGAGAAACCGCCTAGCCTCTGCCTTCTGCATGGTAACCAGTTTATACACTTGTTTCTCTTGCCATACCTTTTCCTTCTCCGGGGTTGGGTTTCTAATGAAGTTATTTTCAGCCTCTAGTGCCTCCCTTAGTGAGTTCTCTTCCTCCCTCCTAGCCTCTTTATTAAATTTGGCCATCTGCTGTATTAAGACCCCCCTAAGAAAGGCCTTAAGAGCATCCCATAGCACAGTGGATGACATTGTACCCTGATTAAAACCTACAAACTCCCTCAGAGAGGGGAGAACCCCATTCTCCTTTCTGATTACCTCAAACCAGTGCGGGCTTATTCTCCATTCCTTCTGGGGGCTGTATCCTCCTACCTTCAGTGTAACTACCATGGGGGGAGTGGTCTGAGATACCTCTTGGCCCATAAAGAATCTTGCCTGATAACTGAAGTGCTCTATTGTTCCCCAGGACCAAGTCTATCCTTGAGAGAGCAGAGTGTGTTACTGAGCTACAGGAATATTGTAACACTCCCGGATTACGCACCCTCCACAAGTCCACCAACCCCACTTCATCCAGAAACTGACTCAAACGACTCTTTACAGCATGCTCTGAGAGGGTTCTCACCGGGAAGCGGTCCAGCTTTCTATCTAGGATCTCATTAATGTCCCCCACTGCTATAACCGGAAACTCCTTTTTATCTAACAGAAATTCATTCAGTTTAAGCATAACATCTAAATTAAAAGGAGGTGGGATATATACATTTGCCAGTACATACATAACACTGTCAATAGAGCATAGTAAAAAAATGTATCGGCCCATTTCATCTATCCTGGATTGCCTGCAGGAAAATTTCACCCCAGTTTTCACCAGGACACTCACCCCTCTACTATAGGAAGAATGGACCGCATGGAATTGACATTGAAATTTATGCGACTGCAGGTACTGGGTTGTATCCTTGGTAAGGTGAGTTTCCTGCAGGCAAACCAGGTCTGCCCCATAGTTCTCCATCACGGAGAGCACTGCCAACTTTTTGAGCGGTGTCCCTAAACCCCTAACATTCCAGGATCCTATTTTCACTGTTTCGGCCTGCATCTTAGTTATTAAGAAATATATATAAGGAAAAAGAACCCAGATACCTCTGCCTCAAACTGAATTGATTACTGTACGATATATTTTGCGCCTTACAACCCACAAGTGTAGTCTCATCCAGTGGAGGCCATATCTCCTTATCCATTTAAACGTTAGTGAAACTAAAAAAGGAAAAAAGGTGTAAACAAACCACATCCACACTACCTTAATATAAACGTGAAAAACAAACAGATGTGCTTTACAAGTACAGATTTAAGAGCCAGTTTCCTGTCATTGTGTCTAGATGTGAAACCCTGGATCCTACCAAGGTATTTTCCTAGAGTGTATATACTACCTGTGAAAATTTTACCAATCATACTACCCCTCCCACCCCCCCTTCCACCCCTACCCCCACCCCCACCCTTCCCCCTTCCATCCCCCCTCCTAACCCCCCACCACCTGCCTAGGTGAACCCCCTGGGGGTTAACCGTGGCCATTACCCATCTAACTCCAACTAATTCCATACGCTGCCTCCTATACTCCTTTCCCATTCACCACCCCACAACAGACGCCTGTGTGTCCCCACCCCAATAAACCAGTATATCCCAAGCCTATCATATCTCCCTTATCACTCTATACTGAGCCTAAAAATTTCTCTCTATTCTCCTCCAGCCATTTCTCCACACCAAGAGGGGAATCGAAGAACAGGGTTCCCCCCAAAGCTGTTACCCGTAGCCTCGCCGGGTAGAGGAGGGCATAGGGAAGGTTACATTTTTGTAAGGTGCGTTTTGATTGAATAAACTCTGCCCTTCGCTTCTGCAAGTCTGGTGAAAAATCAGCATAGAAAGATACTCTAGCCCCCTTAAAGAAGACATTTCCTGCCTCCCTTATTTTACGGAGCAGCACCACTTTGTCCCTATAGTTAAGAAACCTTATAAGTAGAGGTCTGGGGAAGCCCCCTGCCGGGGGAGCCCTGAAGGGAACCCTATGGGCCCTAACTACTGAAAAGGATGCTGAAAATGATTCTCTCCCAAATAAGTCCACCAACCACTTTTCTATAAATTCTGGCGGGTCAGTGCCCTCGCTTTTTTCAGGTAGTCCCACCAGCCTCACATTATCCCTTCGGCTCCTATTCTCCATTTCATCCAGTTTGGAAGCTTGTTTGGAAAACTGCTCCTTCAACCATTTCATTTCTTTAATCAGGGGGGACATGTCATCTTCCAGCAGGCCTACTCTTTCTTCCAGAGCTGTTGTTCTCTCGGCAGTTTTCTGTAGGTCCTGCCTGACCAACAACAGGTCTGCTTTTACTCCCCTCATCTGCTCACAAAGTTCTTTACACACCCCTACTGCCATAAATACGTCCGTAAGAGTTGGTTCTTTCTCTTGGGGCAAGTTTGGGTCGGTACTAACCTCCATGTTTGCATTTATATTTTGATCACTTGACCCCAATCCTTTTGTATTGTGCGTTTTGGATGAGTGGGCCGCCTGAGTAACACCCGATGGCAGTGCCTGCTGTTGACCCTGTCTTTTCCTATCAGGTGCCCCCCCCCCCGGTGTGTTTTCCCCTGTGACCCTTTCTTTGGGGGAGTCACAGCAGGGACATGAGCATATTGCTCTAACTTCGCTGCTGCTGACACTGCTACTGAGAGCTGCGGATTTTTATCTTTAGCAGAGCGTAGGTTCTGCATTGTACTTTTTCTCCAAACTGATAGCCAACACTGTGCTAATATGAGAGGAGTATGAGGAGGAGAAATAAACAAAAAGGGCTGCACCCCTATTCGTCCAACAAAGGGTAGAATCACCGCTATTAAAAATGACCAGGCGTATACCGGTTCCCACTGTTTATATACGCCTCACCAGGGGTGATACTTGCTGTCCCCTCAGTAGGCTCCACCGTTGCACCGAGTTATGAGACAAACTGTATGACCCACGCTCAATGGCGTAAGTAAAAGGTGCCGCCGACTGGATTGCCCTTCAGTTAGCAAATGCACAGGGTAGTATATGGGGGGTATCTTCACCCTAAGAGACAGATCTCACTATTGATACTGAGCGCCCCACATAGCACTCCCACCACGGTCCCACAGTCCTTATTCCACATCCATACCGAGCCCACGCTGAGCAATATAGCTGGAATATATTTAAATCATTTTCCCCGGCAAGAACCAAATCAAGCGATCCACACAGCTAGGTAGGGAGAGCTGCATGAGACATGAGAAGCATCCCGGATTTCACAGGCAGGATCTTCACATTACCAGGGTTAAACTGAGTGTTACCTGCATTGAAGAGATGTTTTATGTGCACTGGTCCACTTACTGTACCCCATGCGGCGCCTTCGGGTCTCCAGGTGACAGGATCCTCCCAGGTAATACTGAGTGCGGCCGGTCACCTCTCACCTCGCTCGGTCCGCTAGCCCGAGTATTCGCCGGTGAGTGGGGATTGACGTAACTCCTGAAGATTCTTTGGCTCGCACAGCCCACCAGGAACAAGAGGGGCTACGGAGGGGACTGGAAGGTAGTTGGGTGCCCAAGACTCTCTCTGCACCTTCCGACGGCTTACATCCAAGCCCAGGTGAGCCTAAGGATATGCCCGAGGGGAGCGCCCGGCCATCCAGAGGAGCGGGGGGTGGGGAGGAGAACCGCACAGCGTCCGTGCGCTCACTCACTCACTCCATCTCACGACTCCACACACACCCATCCATCCGGTCACGCTCCCACCTGTTCCATATTCATTACATCAGAAACAAGGTCTTTGCTTGTAAACGTTTCTCTTTTTAGAGAGCTGGACCCCAGGATCCAGTACTTTTGGTTTTAAGGCCATAAAGTTTTACTGGCGGTGGTGCTATTACAGGTCCAGGATTGTGGGTTTTCCCGAGGATCCCAGGCTCCTGAAGGTTTGTTAACGGAACCCACTGTGAAGGGTGAAGATTGGGTCTGTTGGTTTTACCACAGAAAACCCTTTGGCGGGAAAGGTAAGTGGAGTTTTCTAAGAAATGTTTGAATTTTCTTATGAAATGTCTCCTTTTATTAGTACATGTTGTCATGCCTATGTGTCAGCACTGGGGGCTGTATGGAGCACATACCTTCTCATGCTTCCTCAAAAGACACGCTGTGTCGGAGCAGCAGGCTTCTTTCCTCTCTAGCTAGCAGCAGACCTCCAGTAAGTCTGGGGGTGGTCTTTTCTCTTCTCCAGACACCCCCCACCTGTGCTGTATTCTCCCCCTCTTCACGAGGAAGAGCATCAGGAGGAAGAACAAAAAAAAAGAAATAAAAAAAAAAAAACGTTCAGAACGCTGCTAGTCGGTGGCTTTCAGGCTCTCTCCTCGACATGTTTTTTCCCCTCACTTGTCGGTCCGGTAGGATCAGAGGCCCACGCTCTGCGGGAAAACTTTTTTTCTTGAAAAAAAAAAAAGAGAGGAAGGCGAGGGCAACGGAGGGGGGGGGGGGGCCGAGCTTAGCACGGCGTTGGTGTCCTCCAACGTCCAGCACGGGTATGTGTTTTTTTTTTTTTTTAAAGCACCATTATTACTGCTTAAGCTGGTGGAGGGACGCAAGAGCTTAGAGGGGCATGAAAAATGTTGGTGACACAAGCATTCTTTTTGACACATTTACTATTGCGACAGGCTGAGCATTGATAGCAGCGGCAGTGGCTGACTATTGCTCAAGCAATGGATGCAATTTCTTCTGGAGTACCTCTGCTTTGTGAATCGGGCTATGTTCAGAAGGGGGGGTTGAAACACTCCCAAAAAAAAGGAGCTAAAGGGTCTCCCTCAAGCTCTGGAAAACCTACTCTACAAATGTCATCCTCCCCTGAGAAGGGGTGGCTGGTCAGAGTGAGCATCGGGGCCATGAAATATTTGCATTTGTTTTCAACGCTGCAGCCCCTGTTCTTTTTAATCTTTTTCCTTAGCCATGGTAGGTTTTAAAAAAAAAAGTTTAGCGACTTTAATTGCATCCCAGTGTGGTCAAGATGCAACAGGTTCTCTTCCTTTTTCCTAGGACCCTCAGACTGAGGAACTGCGGCAGGAGAAGACGATTCCCTCAGGGGATCGTGGTGAGGCTGATGACTCCTCTTTTGAGGTGTCAAATGCGGGAGAGTCAGCATTCACAATCTGTAAGATTGATGGTACAATTTTTTGCTGAATGATCCGTTCCAAATTTATGTACCCTTAACTGAATGTTTGGGCTCGCCAAAGCCTCCTCGAGCTGTGCATGCTTTTTCCTGTCCATTCTTTGTTAGAAAAGTTTTTTTTGTATCTGGAGGATTACCCAGATAAGCATTATTTTCCTTCTAAAAGTTTTTCACACTTTATCCTATGGTAGAGAAAAAGTGGGGTATATCAGCAGCTAATGCTCCTATATCCTTTGTGTGTACGTTTGACTTGTCTAGGAGACAATACTCAAATACTTAGGGATCCAATGGATAAGAGGTTGGAATTCCTATTAAAAGCTTTTTTCTCTGGCAGGTTGAGTGTCTCAGCCTGCGCTGAAAGTAATTGGTTAATCATTGAGAAACCAGTTTAAACAGGTGTTCAAGGTTATCCTGCTCAGCAGGTCCAGGAGGCAGCTTTATGTTTGCAATAGTTGCTATGACAGATATTTTGGATGATATATCCAAAGAATTTCTAGTAAGAAATATACCCCCTTTTGTCATTTAAGTGAAGCTCCTTCTTCTGTGCCAAGGGCATCAGCCTCCAGGCAGCCGCGACGGAAGTCCCCAATAGCTCCAAATGTACAAACTGGAGTTCCAAGAGTTTCCATCTCCTCATTTTTCTCAGATCAAACATTCCTAAGGTTCCAGAGAAAAAGAAATCTTTCTCTCAAGCATTCGGTCATCTTTTGGCAAAAAATTGTTCATGAATGGCCCCTATGTAAGAGCAGAGGTTAGGGTTTGGTTAAATCCAAATGGACATTCTGGATCTCAAAAGATCTAAAATCCAATTCCTGAATATAATCTCTCTTTTTTTGCATGAAGTCAATCCAATCTGTTATCTCCATCCTACAAGGAGGAGAACTTCTGGCGTCAATCAACGTCAAAGATGCATATCTCCATATTTCCTCGCTCACTAGTAATATCTTCTTTTAACCACTTGCCAACCGGGCCATAGTCGAAAGACGACTACATCCGTGACCGCGATCGCTTATAAACAAACCGGCGTCATGTCATGATGCTGGTTCCCCCCTCCGCACTCTGTACCGATCTGTACAGTGCGAGGGGAGAGGGCGAGAGGGGGAGAGATCGTTTTTAGCAGCGCTGTGGGCTGGATCTGTAGTGCCCACAGCGCTGCTCTGTGCCCATACTGTGCAAAACTCTGCAATAATGTGCAAATACTCTGCAATACTGTGCAATACTCTGCAATACTCTGCCAATACTTTGCCAATACTCTGCAATAAATTTTAACAGAAACAAAGATTTTTTTTTGATTTTTTTAATAAAAAAACTGAGCGGTGATTAAATACCACCAAAAGAAAGCTCTATTTGTATGAAAAAGAGGACAAAAAATTTCATATGGGTACAGTGTTGCATGACTGAGTAATTGTCATTCAAAATGTGAGAGCATCGAAAGCTGAAAGTTGTCAAGTGGTTAAAGTGGAAAATCTTCATTTTCAGTGTGTAGCTTTGCTTTCTGATCTAGCTGCTGCACCTCGAGTACAAAGGTTCTGGCTCCTTCTCTAGCCAGATTGAGGGCCCAAGGTATAATGGATTATGGTTTACTTAGTCAATCTGTTCTTGTTAGACCAGTTGGTAGCCTGCTTAGACCAAAGTATGGTCACCACATTCGACTACCTATCTAGGTTGGATTCTCAACCTAGGAGGAATCTTCTTTCAAACCATGAAGAAAATACTTGGGTCTGATCATAGGTACACCCAGAAAAGGGTATTAGTACCCCAGGCTAAGATCAGCGCCATAAAGGAACCGATTTAGGTAGTCGAAGCAAGATGATGTTCTCCTATTCAACTTTGCGTGAGGTTGTCGGAAAAGATGGTGGCTTCATTCGAGCGTTCCTTAGGCTCTGTCTCATTCTAGAATGCTGCAAAACAGTATCCTATCGGCTTGAAACAAAGAGTTCAAGCTCTACATTCCCAATGTGTCTGATTCCAAAGCCTGCGGCCACATCACCCTGATAGCGCTCAATCTCATCTGATCTTGAAGGCTAAGCAGGGTCAGGCCTGGTTAGTGCCTGGATGAAAGACCACCTGGAAATACCAGGTGCTGTAGGCTGGGTGTGCCGGAGCCTCAGTTTATGGTTTACATCCAAAAAGTCTGCAAAGGGGAAAATCCTTCCTTCAGTTACCTGGGAAATAGTAACAGCATATGCCAACCTTGTTTTTTGTGTAGGTTAGGGGACAGTCTGGAAAGAGGCAGCTGTCCAAGAGAAGTGGCCTAGATCAGAAATGGCCTTTCCCATCTACATTTTAGAAATTCAGGCAGAACACTTGGTCTGAGGGCCTGAACGTTCAGTTTAAGGTATTGTCCTGCTAGGATTCAATCCGTGTATGCCACAGCAATGGCCTATATTAATCACCAAGGGGGCACAAGAAGTTGTGCGGCCAAGAGAAAGGTAAATCTTTTCCTATCTTGGGCAGAAAACAATGTACTTTGCCTATCGGCAGTTTTCATTTTAGGAATAGAAAGTTGGCAGGTGGACTACTTTAGTCGCCAGCAGTTGTTCCTGGGAGAATGGTTCCTTCTCCCCGATATCTTCCTGTCAATATGTCAAGGATGGGGGATCCCAGACATAGATCGGTTTGCATTCAGGGTCAACAATAAAGATCGACAACTTTGTGTCAAGAACAAAGGATCCGCTAGCATGCAGAACGGATGCCTTGCTAGTCTCGTGGAATCGGTCCGCACTGATTTGTGCTTACACTCCTATTCTGCCTGCATCCACGACTTCTTCACAGGATCAAGCAGGAAGGGAAGTCATTGATTCTTGTGACCCCCAGCGGGGTCCAGGAAATCTTGGTATGCAGAGATTGTAGAGATGGCAGTAGGGAACTGATGGGCCCTACCTTCACAGCCAGACCTTCTCTCGCAAGGTCCAGAGTTCCATCCTACTTTACAAACGCTAAATTTAACGGTTTGGCTATTGAGGCCCACACTCTGAGAAGCGTGGGCTGCCAGATTCGGTAGTTTTCTCCCTTGATTGATGCAGAGCCGGCCTCCATGGTTATATATTATGGAGTCTGAGAAACATGTCTCCTGGTGTGAAACCAGGAGCTGCACCCCAGGAAATAGGTCAAGGTAGAGTCCTTGATTTTTCTGCAGATGGGGTGAGAAATAAAGCTGGCCTTGAGTGCTTTCTAAGCCTTATCAGTATTATTTCAATGACCACTTGCTTCGCATTCTTTGGTCCATAACTTTATTCAGGGGGTAACACGGCTTAATCTCCGGTTAAGTAACCCCTGAACCCTTAGGACTTGAATTTAGTTTTGTCGGCATTACAAAACAGCCTTTATTGGGCTGATACGACACATTCCCTTGGTCCTTTTTTGACAAGGAAATAATTTTTTTCTGGTAACCATATCTGCTGCAAGAATTGTATCAGTATTGGCTGCTCTTTCTTGTAAAGAGCCATATCTTTATTGTTTACAAGGATAAGGTAGTATGGCGTCCTTATCCTAACTTTTTAACAAAGGTAGAATCAGGTTTTTATCTAAAGAAGGATATTGTTCTACTGTCTCTTTTCCAGGACCCTGTTCTTTGGAAGAAAAATCACTACATTTTTCTGATGTGGTGAGAGCAGTCAATGTCTACTTAAAGGCGATTGCTCAGATTTGGGAATATGATGTTTTCGTTTGTGTTGCCTGAAGGTCCTAAAAGAGGACAGGCAGCATCGAAATCTACTATTCTAAATAGATTCGGCAAGTAATCGTTCAAGCTTATGGTTTAAAGAGGTGGATTCCACCCTCTCTAATCAAGACACACTTCTCTAGGGCTGTTAGTGCTTCCTGGGCAGTGCATCACCAAGCCTCCATGGCTCAAATCTGCAAGGCCGCATTTTGGTCTTCAGTCTATACATTTACCAGATTCTATCAAATAGATGTAAAAGGTTATGAGGATATCGCCTTTGGGCACAGTGTACTGCAGGCTGCAGTATAAGTCCTCTAATCTCTTATTGCCCTACTTTTTGTTGTGTCTCCCTCCCTTCAGTTGGCATTGCTATGGGACATCCCACATAGTAACTACTATGGCTCTGTGTCCCATGATGTACAATAAGAAAAAAGGATTTTTAAAACAGCTTACCTGTAAAATCCTTTTCTTTGAAGTACCGTATTTATCGGCGTATAACACGCACCCCAAGTTTAGGAGGGAAGTTTAAGGAAAAAAACTTACATTTAAATGCCCATCAATGCAGCCTCATCAGTGTCCATCTGCTGCCTTGTCAGTGTCCATCTGTAGCCTTGTCCCTTATTGCAGCCTTGTCCCCCATTGCAGCCTTGTCCCCCATTTCAGCCTTGTCCCCCATTGCAGCCTTGTCAGTGTCTATCTGTAATCTTGACCCCCATTGCAGCCTTGTCAGTGTCCATCTGTAGCCTTGCCCTTCGTTTGCAGAAATTCGTTTTAAAATGGCGCCGCCGTTCTCGTCGGCTCTCGGCCACTCTCGGCGGCTTTCGCCGGCTCAAGCGGAACTGCGAGAGCCGCCGAGAATGGCCGAAAGCTGCCGAGAATGGCCGAAAGCTGCAGAGAGCAGCCGAGACTGGCCGAAAGCCGCTGAGAATGGCCGAAAGCTGCCGAGAGCTGCCAAAAGCCGCCGAGAGCCTCCAAAAGGCTCACAATCGGCGGGGGATCGGCGTATAACGCACACACACGGTTTTCCCCTGATTTTAAGGGGAAAAAAGTGCGTGTTATACGCTGATAAATACGGTATATCACGGGACACAGAGGTCCCTCCCTTCTTTGGTATACACGTGTATTGCTTTGCTACAAAACCGAGATACTCCCAGTAATGGGAGGGGTTATATAGGGAGTGCACTCTTTATCTTAAGGCGTGCCAGTGTCCATCACCTGAAGGTGGCCTATAACCCACATAGTAACTACTATGGCTCTGTGTCCCGTGATGTACTTCAAAGAAAAGGATTTTACAGGTAAGCTGTTTTAAAAATCCAATTTGCATGCACCCATAACACTGGGCTCCCAGATTATCATTATGTTTCTAAAGAGAAAGCAGAAGAGGTTTTCATTCAGACCCCCTAACTGAAACCTAGCATAATACTCTGGAGACAGAAGAAGTAATGAGTAAATGCTCTGACTACTTTAGTTATTTTAACAGAGGGGGGGGGCTAAGCTAAAAGGAGCCATCAGCTTCACCTCCTCTTCTGTCCTAGCAAAGGGTTATAGAATTAAAAACTGGCTTCCTACATTGTCTGTTAATAAGGAATAGCTTAGAGCATCCCCAGTCTGTGAAATGCTTGCCTTCTCCGAATGGCAGCCATACATCGATCGCAGTTCTGCTGAACCGGCAAAATTTCAATCCATGTATGGACATCTATCGATCGTCTTAAGTACAACCAGCCTGTTGGATTTTTCTCAGAATGATTAGTGCCACCGCATATAGATAGCAGCACTGATCATTGTATTGTGGCAGTCGGGAAGTCTTCCTGCTGTTAGAATACAACAGCACAGCAGGGGGGATTCCCCCATCCACATCAAGTGTGTGGATGATGGATTTAGATTGGTTGAACGTAAAAAAATTATTATTGTATAACCAGCCTAAGGCCGGGCATACACGGGCCAAATTTCTTTCCTGCAACCACGAGTTGCAGGAAAGAAAATCGCTTGATTCCCCAGTCAACACAGACAGTGTTGATGCGGGAATCTCTCCTGCTGGGCCAGTGATTATTGCTACTGGCTATAGCATCGATAAACTTGGTACATTCAGCCTGCCCATACCCATTTCGAATCTCAGCTTCCTGCTGAAGCGACTGAGATTTGAACCTTGTATGCCCTGCCTAAGAAACACCTCAAAAGTTAAGGAGTATTTTTTAGTATGCTGTGTGATTTGGAACACAAAACATATACTGGGGTTTTCTCAAATTTGACTACAAAATGAAAAATACATTTTGAAATTATGAGGTACTTTATAAAAAGGAAACCACAACCAACTTGGTCGCCCCACTGCTTCATATTTCCTATAGCCAGTGAAGCAACCCATCACAATCCTGGCCAACAGGAAGGTAAATTTTCAGGAATGATTTTAGCACCGAGGCAACCAATAAAACACCTGGGATTCCAGGACCAAGAATATGAAAATTCCTGCAGACACCTTGACAAACCTACTACCAAGAAGAAAACCAACCCACATATTTCTTATGAAGGAAAAAAACCTGAAAGTTCTATGTAAACTGTCCCCTGCAATTTCAGAGAACAACATACTTTTTTATTTGAAAAAAATTTGGGGCAAATTCACAACTTTGCATGTAAAGTGAAAGCAGTCCATATATATATATATATATATATATATATATATATATATATATATATATATATATATATATGTTTAGGTGTTTTGGAGTTTCATTCAAAATTATTAGTGATGTTAACCTACAGCATGTTTCTATGCATTGAGGTAGTGTGCATTAATACAAAACATGGATGTGAATTTGGTTTTAAACCTAGTACACATGGGCCTGAACATCGGACGGCATCGGCCGGTTCAATTGAAACCGGCCGACATTCGGCCCGTATGTACTGCAGCTGTTCAGCTGGCTTCTGTTGATGGCGCATGACCGAAAAATGTCTCCCGATCAGCGCGCTCAGCCATCAGCTGGAGTGTTCTAGGCAGTTCATAATGATAACACACATGTAATTTATTGGCATACAGGAATCACACAGTCTAGAGTTAACAGCATTTATTTTAGATATCCGCTTGTATTTTTCTTGAATTTTTTAAAGTTTTGCAGTCTCAGCGATGCCAAAACATTAAAATCACTCAAAAAGAGTTGACAATTAAAGACACCCTGTAGTATTTACAACGTTTTTATTTTTTTGAAAAACTGCCACTAGCTATTTATATTTCTGAATATTACTGGTAAATGACAAAAAAATGAATTTTTTAAACAAAGATGTCAGTTACTGCCATTTTTTACAATGATTACATACCACAGAGAAAAAGCCCCCCACAAAGCTAGCTTTTCTCACTATAACAGCACCCCATACATGTGCTATATCTTCTGTCTCCGGTTCTTTTTCTGTCTAGAGTTAAAGTGGAGTTGGACTAAGGATTGAACTTTAGTGGTTTGTTTCACAGCACTACTTTTTGTGCAGTAAAATAACTTCTAAATAGGATACTGCTGAGAAAAGTGGACACCCCCAGAGACAAAGAACATAGCGTAATGCTACAAGCCAAAAGACGGAACAGTCTTGGTTGGACTTCCATTTAAAATAAAAATAAAAAAAAACACAGTGGAAGGAAACAAACCAGAGTGATAACTGAGTAGTTATTTAAGAAGGGGGCACTTTAACCTAGGTTATTAAAAAGTTCATAAAAGTATCTGCCGTGTCAGTATGTTTATGCCAACTTCTAAAAACCATGTTAGGTCACATACCAGTTTCGGATATTTAGACATTCCTCTGGACATTACCATAAGTACCCCATATAATCCATCTTCGAAAAAAAAAGGGGGTCCTACCATCAGTTAGCACTTCCGGTTTTAAACACTAGCGAAGCCATAATTTTTCCCATTCTCAAGTATGTAGTGCCCCCCCCAATAATACATGTCTACCCCATAGCTTTCTCTATTATAAAGTCAGTTAATGTACCGAACATTATACAGGGTGATTCATAAATTATACAGTTCCCAAATGCTGTAAAACAGTTATGCCCTGTACACACGGTCGAACATTGATCGGACATTCCGACAACAAAATCCATGGATTTTTTTCTGACGGATGTTGGCTCAAACTTGTCTTGCATACACATGGTCACACAAAGTTGTCGGAAAATCCGATCTTTCTGAACGCGGGACAAGTACGTCGGGACTATACACGGGGGAGTAGCCAATAGCTTTTGTCTCTTAATTTATTCTGAGCATGCGTGGCACTTTGTGCGTCGGATTTGTGTACACACGATCGGAATTTCCGACAACGGATTTTATAGTTCTCAAACCTTGTGTGTCGGAAATTCCGATGGAAAATGTGTGATGGAGCACACACACGGTCGGAATTTCCGACAACAAGGTCCTATCACACATTTTCCGTCAGAAAATCCGACCGTGTGTACAGGGCATAACAGCTGAAGACACAGCCACAACTGCGAACTGTTAGATAGATGTACTCATAAAGTTTGTGTCCGCAACTGAGGTAAGTGACGTAGGCGATCACGTGTAGGCGCGTATGTCATGTGACTGGTCAGTCAAAATGGCAGCGTCTGCAGTGGAGAAGGCGTTTTGTGTTCTTGAATAGAGCAAGTGGAATCTGTAACTGTTGTGCAACAGCATTTTTGCTCAACCTCCAACCAGAAAATCTATATGTTAAGTCTTTGGTTGGTGCCACAGTTGCAGGATGACAGTGACAACTTTTTTCTCCAATTGGATGGTGCACCACCACACTGGTTAGGCGACATGCGTGATTACCTCAATGAACATCTTCCTCATCAATGGATTGGACGAGTCAAGGACTACAACATGCCACTGATCCAATGGCCATCCAGGAGTCCTGATTTAACACCTTATGACTTTTTCCTGTCCCATAAAGAACAAGGTATTCGCCCCTCCCCTTCCTGTCGATCTAGCAGAGCTGAAACAGAGTATCACAGCCACTATCACTGCACTTGATTCAGATATCTTAAGTCGCGTTTGGGCTGAAATGGATTACCGGTTCGATGTGTGTCGTGTGACCAAGGGTGCACATATAGAACATCTGTGACGGGCTCTAAAAAACTTAAAACATTCGCCTACAATTCATCTTACATTGTTCTTGTTTTATGGTGCGTTGAAACTGTATACTTCTTTATGAATCACCCTGTATAATGAAAATGACTGAGCTACGTGGTTGTATGAAAACATTAATCTAGAATAAAATAAAAATATCTAGCTTTATCCTCTATTCCTTATGAGTTATCTGATTTAGAATAATCCTAGCCAATCCAAATTAATGCTGGGACCAGCCAAATTTCGATCAGTGTGTGGCCGCCCCTCCTCTACAGAAGTTGACTGTTTGATCTACTTCAGTTAAATGGATATGTTGGAAAATGTTTCTTGATCAATGCTGCAGCTGCTGATCGATGGCAGGTGCAGCTGTCAGAATACATTGTATCAGCAGGGGAGGGGGATTCTTCTATCATCCACCTTGCTTGGGTTTTTTCACAAAATAAATACAGTTTGTTCAACCAGCAGGTTAAGCAGAACAAAAAAAAAAAAAAAAAACACAGATTCCTGCATCCACACAAGTGATGTTGATGCAGGCATCTACCCCACTGCGCTATTGCATTCAGAATACACTCATCATCTCTTTCAGCAGGTCAGTTCAACAAAAAACAATTTTGTGTTACAGGCAACCCTGCCAGATAGCACAATCATTATAGCTACATACACAGACATTACAGTCTAGGCAAGAACACAATCCTACTCTGTTGACTGGGCAATGCAGGAACAGCAGCAGATGACCAGTTCATCCCTCTCCTCATTCTAGGCCCCTTCCTGTCAACATGTTCATTGTCAAGCTAGTTGGCCTACAAATGTTGCCCCTCCCTCTGCCAGTCCTTTTGTAAAGGGGGCAAACATTCAGTAAAGTTCAGCTACTTACCTTTTTTGTCCTGATCACAATGAAGAAAAAACAAAAAAAAAAAAATCGGATTTTTATAACAGCTTACCTGTAAAATACTTTTCTTGAAGTACATCACGGGACACAGAGCACCATGGTAATTACTATGTGGGTTATAAACCACCTTCAGGTGATGGACACTAGCACACCCTAAACAGGAAGTTGCCTCCCTACATAACCCCTCCCACACAGGGAGCACCTCAGTTTTTGTAGCAAGGCAATATACATACGTCCCAAAAGAGGGGAGGGACCTCTGTGTCCCGTGATGTACTTCAAGAAAAAGATTTTATAGGTAAGCTGTTAAGAAAATCCTAATTTTCTTTATCGTACATCACGGGACACAGAGCACCATAGTAATTTCTATGTGGGATGTCCCAAAGCAATGCTATCTGAGGGGAGGGAGACACAAACAATCAGGGCGTCATCAGACTTGAGGACCTATACTGCTGCCTGCAGCACACTGCGCCCAAAGGCGGCATCCTCATCCTTTTTTACATCCACCTGATAGAAGCTAGTGAATGTATGGACCGAAGATCACCACGTCTGAGTCATGCTGGCTTTGGTGATGCATCGCCCATGAAGCACTTACAGCTCTGGTAGAGCATGCCCTAACTCGAAAAGGCTGAATCCTCCTTTTCAAATCATAAGCCTGACTAATAACCTGCTGAATCTACTCAAAAAAATAGTAGGATTTTGACACTGCCTGCCCCTTCCTGGGCCCTACTGGCAGCACAAAGCATCAGTCTTCCGTATCTGATCAGTTGCTTTCAGGAAGACTTTAACCGTTCTCACTACATTGAGAGAGTGTAATAATCCTTCTTCAGCAGAATGGAGTTCTGGAAAAAAACAAAGTTAGGGAAACATCTTTGGTTCCTATGAAAACTAGATACTACCTTAGGTAAAAAAGAAAGGATGGGTGAGGACGCAGCACCACCTTATCCTTAAGAATGATCAAGTATGGCTCTTTAGAAGAAAAAAAACTGCCAACTCTGGAACTCTTTTTGCGGAAGTTACCGGAACCAAGAACACCAATTTCCCTGTCACAAGGATCAAGAGGACATGATGCAAGGGCTCAAAAAAAAGGCTGACCTTGTAAAGCCAACAAAACCACACTCAAATCCCACAGGCACAAGGGCGACCTAACTGGCGGAATTAAACCCCTTGTATAAATGCCCCGGACCGAGAATGCAAAGCAAGCAGCCAAGATTTGACCCTTGATAGTGCTTGCGGTTAACTTAATTTCTACTCCTAATTGTAGGAAGGCAAGGACTCTACTTATGACATACTTCTGAGGATGCCATCTTTTGGTTTCACACCAAGAAACGTAGGCCTTCCAGACCCTATAGTAAATGGTCCTATAGGCCGGCTATCTTGCATTAATCAGGATAGTTACTACTGAACCTGAAAACCCCCTACTCCTTAGAATGTGGGTTTCAATAGCCAAACCGTCACATTTAGCGCTTGTAAGGCAGGAAGGAACACCGGCCCCTTCGAAAGCAGGTCTGGCAGAGATGAAAGAGACCAAGGATCCCCCTACTGCCATCTTTAAGATTCCTGCATACCAGGATCTACTGGGCCGCACCGGGGCCACTAGAATTACTGTCTTCCGTTTCTCCCTGAGCCTGCGTAACAGTCGCGGTAGCAGCTGAACTGGCGGGAACACAGATCAGTGAGAACTGATCCCAAGGAGTCATTAAAGCATCCAGCCCATAGGCGAGCAGATTCCTTGTTCTTGAAACAAAGTTGTCTAACTTCATGTGGAATTTAGATCTATGTCCAGGGGTACCCCCTTTCTAGCACATGGCTAGAAAGACATCGTGATGTACAGACCATTCACCCAGGCACAACTGTTGGTGGCTCAGAAAAATTTGCCTGCCAATTCTCCACCCCTGGGATAAAGATTGCAGATAGGCAAGGAACATATTCCTCTGCTCAAGAGAACATGGTTCACCTCCCTCTGGGCTGCATGAGTTTTTTTTTGGTGCCCCCTTTTTGGTGATTGAAATAGGCCACTGCTGTGGCACAGTCGAACTGTATCCTGACAGGACCATTCCACAACCTGAACGTCCAGGCTATTAGAGCCAAACATACTGTGCGAATCTTCAGGATGTTGATGGGCAAGGACTTTTCAGACTCTGACTATGTCCTTTGAACAATGGTCTCTTCTAGGACTGCTTTCCAGTCCCATAGGCTGGCATCCATTGTTACTATTTTCCAAGTAACCGGACTGAAGGATTTCCCTTCCTGAAAATCCCTGGTTATCAACCACCAACTGAGACTCTGGCGCAACCTTGGGGCCAGATTCATTGGATAATCCAAGGCTTAGACCTTCCTGTTCCAAGCAGACAGAATAACTGGACATAGGACATTCGAATGAAGCCAGCATCTTCCCTAGCAACCTCATGCCAAGGTGAATGGAAGAACCCTTCCTCGCCTTGACCACCTGGACCAGCTTCCTTACAGCCTTAATTTTGCCTGGGGCAAAAATAATCTTTACTGATTGCAAGGATGATTTCTCTAGGTTGAGAATCCAGCCCAGGTGTTCCAGATTACCGACTGTACTGGACACCCTTTGTTTAATTGTGTCAACGACAGACGACCTGCTGCTGTAGATCAAGGTATGCCATTACCACTATACCCTGGCCTCTTAGTCTTGCTAGTACTGGGGCCAGAACTTTTGTAAATACCCACCGCAAAAAGTAGAAATTTCTGATGAGCTGGGAAAATTGGCACATATAGATATGCATGTTTGATGGCTATTGATGCTAAAACGTCTCCTCCCCGTAGGGTGGATATGACTGACCGGACTGACTCCATGCGACAGGAGTGGATGTTTAGGAAGCAATTCAGATCTTTGAGATCTAAAAATGGGTCTGACATCTCCAATCGGTTTCGGTACCGTGAAGAGATTTTAATAAAACCACATACCCTGCTTCTTCTGAGGGGGTTTCTGTGATTACACCCTGAGACATCAATCCCTCCTAGGCCGTGAGCGTCCCTCTCGCAAGGGGTCGAGGCTTACAAACCTTCCGAGCCTCCTCCACCCCTCCCTAGTAAGGAGCGGCGGGGCCCATGCAGTACCCAGCTTAGTCTACCGGCGATCGGATTCCCCTTCGCCGGAGTGTAGTGCCGCTCTAAGCGATTTAGCGCCAGACATAAAGGCTTACTTTCATAGGTTCTTTGGGGAGTAGCCTAGAGGTACCACAGAGAGGACTGATCCATCAAGGATCTCTGGTTGCCAAGCCCCTGAAAAAAACACAGAAGTCTCCCCCCACCTCGAGCAGGGGCGCCCCCTCATAAGGAGGCCTTGAGACTCTGTTTTGTAGGCTTCTCCCCTGAGGCAGTTAGTTTTATGCAAATAAACATAAAAAAATAGTTCCAAAAGAAGCAAGTACATATGTATACAGCATGTATCAAAGCAATATGCCTTTATGGAAGCATGGTCCATACAAATATGCTTTTAGGCAAAAAATGAAAAGTGCACGCTGTACAGCCGCATCCATGTAACACGTGCCATGGAACAAGCATCTTTGCAAAGTAAGCATGCGTTTATGAAACGTGTTATGCCACATTACGCAATACGTATCTATGCAGACATGCATTCCTATGCGAATATGAGGAATCCTGTATATTTTAAGTAAACATGTATTAACATGCCTCATTATGCAACCATGCATGTTTAGGCAACTTTTAGGCGATCATGCAACTTGAGGCGATCAAGCCTCTCTGCGTGATCAAACATCCTTGTGTGATCAAGCATCCTTGTGCGCTCAAGCACCCTTGTGCTATCAAGCAACTTATGCGATCAAACATCCTTGTGCGATTAAGCTCTCTGTGCGATCAAGCATCATGTGCGATCCAGCATCTTATGTGATCAAGCATCTTGTGCGATCCAGCATTTTGTGTGATCAAAACACCTTATGCGATCAAGCATTTTGTGCGATCCAGCACCCTTGTGCGATCCAGCATCTTGTGCGATCAAGCACCCTTGTGCGATCAAGCATCTTATGTGATTATGTAAATAGCACACATATCCATCCAAACATGCATTTATGATTATGTTATGCGATCACGTGTTTTTTTGTGATCACTGCTGCTCCCTTGCTTGAGGGCCTGGTGTGGGGAAGGGAGATCTATCACGTTTCTTTCCACTTCGGGAGGAGGATACGATTAAACAGCTCACCTCTATAGTAACCCAACCAAAGCTGAGGGCAAACGTCTTCAGTAACATAAACAGGGGCTGGAAGCTTAGAAACAGCTGCAACTGACAATCCCAACAGCTCACCCTGATTAGCCACATTTGGTCTCTCCGGGGAGGAAGGTACTGTGGAAGCATGACTAGAATCCTCAGAGCCTGATGGAGATGCCTTAGAAGCCTTTCTTTGAGGTGTCTGTACCCTTCTTGGAAGGCATAGTCCTAAGCACCAAAGCAAAGGTACTAAAGTAACCAGCGCACCACCTGCTGAGCTATAGTCCAGCAAAGAAAAACTGCTATTAATGCTCAGCCTGATGCTGAGTAAATGTGTACTGGGAATGTCTGTATGCACCAGCTTTACATGACCTTACTGCTCCTGTGTCCATTCAGCCAGCTGCACTGTATGTCTCCAAAGCTGTCTTATGGGCTCGGCAGCCTTGCCTGCACATGTGTGATACATGTGGTTGCCGCATCTCGCACATGGCGCGGCGCTAAGTCACACCCCATTCCGTCCCCCAACACGGCGTATGGCAGGTCCAGCGTGAGAGGATAGAAGGGGAAACATATAGGAAGAAACACAGGGAGCCACCACGCCCCCGAGGGGGGGGGGGGGCACAAGCTATTTGTTGTACCCTCCAACACCCTTGCTCCCCGGGGGGGAGAAGCTGCAGTAAGGTGCTAACTTTTCATGGAATATCCAAGAATCCCCCCTGTAATATCCTCCTGGTGGCTGAGACTAAGCATGCTGTCTGCTGCTAACACAGGGCGAGATCTGAGGAGCATGAAAAAAGGTATGTGCACTTTACCCCTCTAGTAGAGAAATTAGGCATGACAACATTTACTCACAGAAGAAATCCATAGGTGGACTTTAGAGTTCCTAGGATTCTCCATTTACCTGATCCCCGCCGCAGGATTCTGCTGATATCAGACAGATCCATCCTTCACCCATCACGGCGGGCTGCGTTTAGTAAATCTTCAAGGACCGGGTCCCTTTTTATCGGGGTTCTACTCCCTTGGACCTGTATAGCACCCCACCAGGAAAACTTTATGGTAATGTGAGCATGACCAAAAGCACTGGGTCCCAGGGTTCAGCCCTCCAAAGAGACATTACAGGCAAAACCTTGTTCTTCTAATACGAGGCCCGGGTACCATCCACTTTGGCATCAGTGGCACTATGGTTGGATCCGGTCTGTAGAGGCTGTTTAAATCCAGTAAGGATCCCTCCAGCGGAGCTCTTCAGAGCACATCTTCACTCGTGACCAACACCTTAAACACTGGTGAAAAAACTGAGGTGCTCCCTGTGTGGGAGGGGTTATATAGGGAGGCAACTTCCTGTTTAGGGTGTGCCAGTGTCCATCACCTGAAGGTGGCCTATAACCCACATAGTAATTACTATGGTTCTCTGTGTCCTGTGATGTACGATAAAGAAATATGTGCAAGCTACTATACATTCTTTAATGATCAATTTAGCTAGTTTTCGACAGTGGGCAAGCTACACAAGCCCAAAATAATAATTCATCTACATACTTTTGGAATGGATGGTGAAGGTTGGGGGGCTGGGGGCTTGAGTGCAGTGATGCCTAGTGAATGTCAGCTTTAAGGGTGCATTCACAGTTGGAAATGCACCCTGGCTGTGATCATATGGGAGAACCCCAGGTGGCTCCTGCAATTAGCTGCGAGAGGCAAATTTTAATGCAATATGGCAACCTGAAGGCATTCTGTGTTTAAAACAACACAGAAATGTAATTTGCTGCTTGTGTGTTAAAGAAGTTGTAAAGGCAGAAGGTTTTTTATCTTAATGCATTCTATGCATTAAGATAAAAAAAAACCTCCTGTGTGTAGCAGCCTCCCCAGCACCCCCCAATTGCCTACCTGAGTCCCATCTGTGTCCAGCAATGTCCACAAGTGTTTTAGCTGTCTAGGACTCTCCTCCTGATTGGCTGAGACACAGCAGCAGTGCCATTGGCTCCAGTGGCTGTCAAAGTCAGTTAGCCAATCAGAAGAGAGACGGGAGGGTCGGGGCTCCATGTCTGAATGGACACAGGGAGCTGTGACTCAGCTCAAGTGCCCCCATAAGCAAGCTGCTTGCTGTGGGGGCACTTGACAGAAGGGAGGGGCCAGGAGAGCCGAAGAGCGACCCGAAAAGAGGAGGATCGAGGCTGCTTTGTGCAAAACAAACTGCACAGAGGGGGTAAGTATAACATGTTTTTTTTTTTAAACTTTAATGCAGATGAAAAATTAGTGTGCTAACATTAAGTAAAATTTTAGGCATCATATGCAATAAAAGTTTCCTTTTTAAGGGGTTTAACTCTTATGCCGCGTACACACGACCGGACTTTACGGCAGACTTTGACGGACTTTACGAATGAACGGATTTGCCTACACAGGATCAACCAAAGTCCGATGGATTCGTACGTGATGACGTACGACTGGACTAAAACAAGGAAGTTGATAGCCAGTAGCCAATAGCTGCCCTAGCGTTTGTTTTTGTCCGTCGGACTAGCATACAGACGAGCGGACTTTTCAACCGGACTCGAGTCCGTCGAAAAGATTTGAAACATGTTTAATTTCTAGGTCCGAACTTTTGGGGGAAAAAAAGTCTGCTGGAGCCCACACACGATCGAATTGTCCGACGGACTCCGGTCCGCAGGACCAAGTATGCCATAAAGTCCGGTCGTGTGTACGCGGCATTAGGGAGTATCTCCCTTAATTGATCTAAAGGGTGCACACACTGCAACGTTCCTCAGATCAGATCACTGAAAGTGCACCAGGTGGTTATAATGGATCGGGCCCACCTATTCAAGAACCAGTCTTGCAAGGGCTTAGTTAGTGGAACAAACAGTTTTTTCTTCAGAACAGAAAATGGTAGGACTCTGCTACAAATAGTTTGTTAACCACTAGACGACCAGCTGCCGCAGTGTGGCAGGTTGGCTTAACTGGGAAAATAGCCGTAGGTATACGTTGGCCGCTTTAAGACCACTAGGGGGTGCGCGTGTACACCCGCAGCGCAACAACGGAGCTGATGAGCATGCTCGACGGCCACGATGTTTGTAAACAAACAGATCTCCATTCTGTCAGGGGTGAGGAGACACATCTGTTGTTCATACCAAGCATGAACAGCGATATATGTCTCCTCCTTCAGGCAGTCCTATCCCACCAGCACACAGACATTAATGGCTGTGTGTTGAGTTCTTTTGAGGGGGCAGCAAATTGACACTGTTATACAAGCTGTACACTCACTACTTTACATTGTAGTAAAATGTAATTTCATCAGTGTTGTCCCATGAAAAGAAATAATTAAATATTTACAAAAATGTGAGGGGTGTACTCACTTTTGTGAGATACAGTATACATACATACAATATATATATATATATACATATACACACACACACACACACACACACACACAGATGAATGAGGGTTTTACAGCTTGTTGAAAACATATAAATAAAGTACTGTGATATGCCTACTCTGCGCATAGATCCACTTACTCAAAGCATCATAGAAATCCCACACTTTGAGACATAAGTATTTAACCTGTTCAGATCCGCGCTATAGCCGAATAACGGCTACAGCGTGGACCTGCTTTGCCGGGAGGGCGTCTATTGACGTTCTCCCGTGCCTGAGCGGCCTGCGCGCCTGGCGCACTCTGTGATAAGCAAATCTATGAGACTCGCTAGATCACAGATCGGAGTAAGGGGTCGATCTCACGGAGAGCTGCCACCAGCTTCTCAGTGCACATCTGTGCCACCTGCCAGTGCCAACAGTACACAACAGTGCCACCTACCAGTGCCCACCACCGCCCCCCAGTGCCCACAGTGACACCCATCAGTGCCCACAGTGACACCCATCAATGCCCACAATCAGCGCCACCCATCAGTGTTACCTACCACTGCCCATCAGTGCCACCCATCAGTGGTACCCATCAGTGCCACCCATCAGTGCCGCCTTATCTGTCCCCATCAGTGCCACCTATCAGTGCCCACCAGTGCCGCCTCATCAGCGCATATCAATGAAGAAGAAAAATTACCTGTTTGCAAAATTTTATAACAAACTATGAAACATGATTTTTTTTTCTGAATTTTCCATCTTTTTTTGTTTAGCAAAAAAAAAAAATCCCAGCTGTGATTAAATACCACCAAAAGAAAGCTCTATTTGTGTGAAAACAATGATAAAAATTTCATTTGGGTACAGTGTTGTATGACCGCACAATTGTCTTTCAAACTGCGTCAGCGCTGAAAGCTGAAAATTGGTCTGGGCAGGAGTGGGGTTTAAGGGCCCAGTAAGCAAGTGGTTAAAAAGAACAACGAAACACATAAAAACAAAATCACAAAAAAAAAAAAAAAAAAAAAATATGGGGGGCTACCAATTTTACCCACTCTCATCCAAGTTTTATATTGCATCACACAATTGGAGTTTCCTCTAGTTTTTAAAAATCAGCCCAGTCTTCTATTCATAAAAGAACAATAACATATGATAAAAGGTCCAGTAATGAATTATTTAATTTTTGTAATATTAAAAAGAAATTAATCAGTTGTTAATTTGGCTGGCATTTAACCTTTGCCAACCTTTGAACCTAAGCCCAATTGTCTGAGAATTTATATAGTTGCATAAATTTGAAATACACATTAAGTAAATTATTTGATACAATGCAATAAATGCTCTGTTCTGCTTAGATCTCAGTTAAATGTTCAAGGTAATATACATCCAATTATATATTAACACTAATGTAGTGCTTTATATAAAAAGAAAAGAAAAGAAAAGAAACAAAACCTTGATTCGGCATTATATGTATATACAGGATATAAATGAACAGGGACCAACAATAGCTACTTTATATGTTGTTCTTGAAATCCATACACTGACCCAAAGGGGGAAACACAAAGGCACAAAATTGCAAAAACATAATGCTTATCAATCCTTCACACCAGCAAAAATGGGATAGATTCAGAAATTTTACCACGTTTTTGCAAATTTGTTTCAGGTTTCTACAGAGCTAGACAAATCCTAGAGCAACGAAGGCAAAAGAGAAAATACTAGGGCCTGATTTTTTTTTTTTAACATCTATTTTCAAGTTTCCCATCCTTAGAATTGAATGGCAGTTCCTAAAAGGAATCAAAGTGAGGGTACACTACAAGAACTCCCAGTAGGAACTTGTTTTCAACCATTGCCATTAACCTACTTATGTATTCCCTAATATATTGTTAAACCTATTTTTAAATACAACTATTACAAGTAGCTAAATAGATCTTTATACAGTATTAGCTTCCTATAATCCTCTTGATTTGTACAATGTGGTCAGTTTAACACAGTATACATTCAGGATGGGTTCACACTGCTGCGATGTCAGACATCACATGTAATTCGCACCGCACTGCTGTGCAAATCACATGCGATGTCTGTGCAATGTGAATTCAGCCATACAGATTGTATGACTGAATTTGCATCGCATTCAGACCAAAGTTGTGCAGTACCCTTTTTTTGGTCCGCACCAGAATCGGATTGCATGGGTGTTCACATCCATGCGATCCGATTTCTGTCCGAATTGACAGTTCGCACTGCTACATGCAAACCGATTTGGGGTTGTCATTAACTTTGTATTGACACCCCCAGACAGTGTGAACTGCCTGTGAGTTGTATGGGATGCGGGAATCCATACTGGATTCGCACGAGTTCTCGCATCGTAGCAGTGTGAATCGAGCCTCAGAAAGGGATAATCACCAGGGTGCTACTGCTCCTTCCTTTTCCAATCAAACTACTACTAAAAATAAGTTCAATAGGATGGCAGAGTTAACCTTTCCTGCTGAAAATGCTATTGATGGCTGTCTTGGTAATCCAATGGCCTCAAGCCTATTTAGGCCAAGAGTTTTGACTGCATGGACTATATGTTCATTCCCAGTTTTTTTAATCAAATCAACAGGAAAGAGAGTCTGAACAATGAATGAGTAAATATGGGGCTCCTGTGCACATATACAAACTATACATAAAACCAAATAAAAAAAGTTTTAAGATTAGAGTCATCATATATATATATATATATATATATATATATATATATATATATATATATATATATATATATATATATATATATATAAAAGTAACTATACGTGTCCTTTAATAATGTGCGCTGCCACTTAAACAAAACACACGCAGCAGCCATTACTTTGACAATTCATGATATAATAACCAAAACAAACAAGTGGAAACAGAACATGTCACAGACACACACAAAAAAACAAAAAAACGCACACACTATTATAAGGGTTTCTCCAATGGAATCAATATTCAAGGTGTTCCATGAGAAACATTTACAGTGAGAGACATCATAATAATAATCTCAATAACGACCACAAGTGGCTGCATGAGTAAACTTGTGGTAAATATACCCATATGTAACAAACAGTATACAGACATTCCAGGTAACCACAGGCATAAATCATAGTGCATAGTGACTCTCACTTGACATGCCGTGACCACATATTAAAACTACAACTACAACACTGGTCACAAGGACCTGCATCATTCCTCCTCAAGGGTGCATACATATTTTAATGGAAAGTTTAGCTTTCGTTGACAGAATGCACCTCGATTTCCAATATTTAAACAGACATATGAAGTCGAAACCCCAAACTGGTCACATTTTCTCCAAATTTGATCATATTAGGGCAATCAAAATCTGCCCTTTAAAGCTCTATTCATTCACATTATAAAAGATTTAGAACTATTCTGGCCCAAAGCAAGGGCAGGTTGGAACTCGTCAGGTTTTAAAGTTACAGGCAAACATTAAACGAGAAGTATAGCCAAAGATCTTTTGGCTGCACATCTCCTGGGGATCACAGAAGTACAGTTCGTTTTGCACTCCTGTGACCCAGTTTCAGCTGACAGTAGGCTAAAGCCTGCTGTCGACTGATGCCAAAGATCTGGTCCAGGCTCCAAAAAGATCCTGACCATATGGTCGGGATCTGCCCAGAAGCCTGGATCGGCAGTTGGCTCAGTCTTACAGAGAGCCACTGAGAGCCTGAGCCAGCTGCTCCCACCCCCGCCACAGCCCAGCGCTCCAGTGAACGCTGGAGGGGCAGCGCAAAGGGCCGGTGACTGGCAGTCACTGGATCTCTGCTCACAGAACACTGAGAGCTGAGCGACTGGCAGTCTTTGAGCGCTAAGCTCTCAGTCTTAGAGGTGATGGGGGACAGATGCAGAATTAGGGACCGATTTTGCATCCACCTAGGTGAAAAAAAAAAAAAACGCATTTGAAATACAAATAAGGAAACAGGTATGCCTGTCATATGATTGGCATTTCGGTTAATCCAGTCTTAAAATTTACACAGCCCTGCTAGATGGATGCCAGCACTTTCTCTATTACAGTTAAAGTGGTTGTTAACCCACTCTAAGGACTTTATATAATCTGCTGTCCCTCTGTGTCTGTTTTATAAAAAAAAAAAATTACCATTATACCTAATTTTTGAGCGCTGATCGCCGCTCACGTGACCCGCCGGTTCTCTCCTCTCCCCATCTGACAGATGCAGAGGGCGGGGCTGAGATTCCCCCACTGACGTCAGTGGGGGACATGATCGCCAAGCTCCGCTCTAAAATTAGGTATAATCCTCATTTTTTTAATAAAACACAGACACAGACATATCCTTAGGAGACAGAGTGGATTATATAAAGCATTCAAAAGTTATTTCAGCAGCAGGAGGGGGGCGGGCCCTGACACAGGAGTCGACAGGAAGGAAGGGGGGGAGAGGAGGCACGTTAATTGACCACGGTGTCAGGGCTCAGCAGCCATGATTAACCATGGTCAGTTTACAAAGGGGAGGGTAGAAACTGGCAGGATCAGCCAGGTATTTTGGGTGATAGAGAGGGCCAAATACACAGCACAAGCACTGTGCTGTATAACATGCTTTAAGGGAACAGGATCCATTTTTTTTTTAGGTTAACAAAAGCTTTAAGGAATACAGTGGTGTCATCTCATTCCCTGCCTACAGATTAGAAGGTGAAGGACTAGTAACAGATTTAATCTCTCTGCTCACTGTGCTCTCTCCTCCTATCAGCATGTTCTTTGTCAGCTCATTTGCATTCAGCAGACTTGACTGGAGGGTGAATTGCTCCTTCCTCTGATGATACTGTAAAAGGGATTGCAAACGGCTGATACAAAGTAAAATCTGAGACTCCATTAACCACTTGCTGCCCGCCATATAGCAGAATGACGGCGGCAAAGTGGTTTCAATATCCTGACTGGGCGTCATATGATGTCCGCAGGATATTGAGCCGCTGCGCACCCCCGGGGGCGTGCACTGCGGCGATCATGGTTGCGGGGTGTCAGTCTGACACCCCGCAACACCGATCTAGGTAAAGAGTCTCTGGTGGAGACTCTTTACCACGTGATCAGCTGTGTCCAATCACGGCTGATCATAATGTAAATAGGAAGAGCTGGTGATCGGCTTTTCCTCACTCACGTCTGACAGACGCAAGTAGAGGAGAGCCGATCGGCTGCTCTCCTGACGGGGGGGGTCTGTGCTGATTGCCTTTCTGTGCCCAGTGTTGCCTATCAGTGCCCATCAGTGCCACCCATGAGTGCCCAGTGCCGCCTATCAATGCCCATCAGTGCCACCCATCAGTGCCACCTACCAGTGCCCATCGTCAGTGCCCGCTCATTGGTGCCACCTCATCGGTGCCGCCTTATCAGTGCCTGTCAGTGCCGCCTTATCAGTGCCCATCAGTGAAAGAGAAAACGTACTTATTTACAAAAAATTTTAACAGAATCAAAAGCAAAACTTTTATTTTTTTCAAATTTTTTTTTTTTTTTTTTTTTTTTTTATTTGTTTAGCAACAAATAAAAACTGCAGAGGTGATCAAATACCACCAAAAGAAAGCTCTATTTGTGGGAACAAAATGATAAAAATTTAGTTTGGGTACAGTGATGGATGACCGCGCAATTGTCATTCAAACTGCGACAGCGCTAAAAGCTGAAAATTGGTCTGGGCAGGAAGGTGTATAAATGCCCTGTATTGAAGTGATAAAGAGATTTCCCCTCAACACCTGTTCTCTTGACAATTGTTTTGCCAGACAGGAACAAGGGAAAAAAATAGCAACACAGATTGGAATAAAAATCCTAGTACACGCAATGAGAAAATTGGACAAAAAAATACCGCTTTCTGAGCGATCGTACGATAATCTGATTGTTAGTACACAGCTTTCAAGAGCCGATCACTACAGTTCGCCTGAAATTATCCGAAGGGACAAAACACAACATTTTTTCTTGTGCAATACTAGAAGGTATGATTTTCATTTAGTTTGCACATTTTGTGTCAAAAAAAATTTTTAAAAAATTGGAAGACCAAGACCACGCATGCTCAAAAATGAAATAATTCATTACAATACAACACATTACATCACTTTTGAAGTTGTATTCTGTCGTGAGAATTTTCGTAACTTTAGTAGCCTACTGGTCTTGGATATGAGACTAGCATGGAGAAAAAAAAAAAAAAAAAAAAAAGGACGATCATTTGTCTGATATTCTCATCATGTGTACGAGACACCCTAGTAAAAATAAACGGTTTTACTTCTGCTTCTGTTGCCACTGGAGATTTGCACACATTTCCAGTTTGATGTCTAGAACAGGAAGTGAGGTAAATCTCTCTGAGCCTAAGGATAGTCATCAATGTTTAAAGCGGGGGTTCACCCACACCGCCAAAAAAAAAAAATATTAAAAGCCAGCAGCTACAAATACTGCAGCTGCTGACTTTTAATACATGGCCACTTACCTGTCCCAGGGTCCAGCGATGTCGGCAGGGGACGCCTAGAACCCGCTCGGTTCTCGGCAGCTGCCGCCGCCATCCTAGGTGAGGGAATCAGGAAGTGAAGCGTTGCGACTTCACTTCCCGGTTCCCTACTGCGCATGCGCGAGTCGCGCTGCGCGTCCCTAGAGGTCCCCGCTCTCTCCTGGGAGCTGTGTGTTCCCAGCAGACAGCGCGGTCGGGACGGGAAGAGGCATAGACTCCCATGGGAGTCTATGCCGGAAGTGGGTGCAAATACCTGTCTTAGACAGGTATCTGCACCCCCCCTCCCCCCTGAAAGGTGCCAAATGTGACACCGGAGGGGGGGAGGGTTCCGAAAAGCGGAAGTTCCATTTTTGTGTGGAACAGTTGGGGAGATGGCAAAGGTATTGAATTTATTCTTCTCCTCAGTCTTCACGAGTGAATCGGGGGGCTTCAGTAACCAAAACTGCAGTGTTTATCCTCATGACACAACACAGGAAGCACCTACATGGTTAACAGAGGACGGAATTAAAATTAGACTTGAGAAACTTAACATTAATAAATCACCGGGACCAGATGGCTTGCATCCGAGGGTACTTAGGGAACTCAGTCAGGTGATTGCCAGACTGTTGTTCCTAATTTTTACAGACAGTCTATTGACTGGAATGGTACCAGCTGATTGGAGAAAAGCCAATGTAGCACCAATATTTAAAAAGGGCCCAAAAAACATCCCTGGGAATTACAGACCAGTTAGCCTAACATCAATAGTATGTAAACTCTTGGAGGGGATGATAAGGGACTATATACAAGATTTTAGTAATAAGAATGATATCATTAGCAGTAATCAGCATGGATTCATGAAGAATCGTTCTTGCCAAACCAATCTATTAACCTTCTATGAGGAGGTGAGTTGCCATCTAGATAAAGGAAGGCCCATAGACGTGGTGTATCTGGATTTTGCAAAAGCATTTGACACAGTTCCCCATAAACGTTTACTGTACAAAATAAGGTGCGTTGGCATGGACCATAGGGTGAGTACATGAATTGAAAACTGGCTACAAGGGCGTGTTCAGAGGGTGGTGATAAATGGGGAGTACTCAGAATGGTCAGGGGTGGGTAGTGGGGTTCCCCAGGGTTCTGTGCTGGGACCAATCCTATTTAATTTGTTCATAAACGACCTGGAGGATGGGATAAACAGTTCAATCTCTGTATTTGCAGACGATACTAAGCTAAGCAGGGCAATAACTTCTCCGCAGGATGTGGAAATCTTGCAAAAAGACCTGAACAAATTAATGGGGTGGGCGACTACATGGCAAATGAGGTTCAATGTAGAAAAATGTAAAATAATGCATTTGGGTGGCAAAAATGTGAATGCAATCTATACACTGGGGGGAGAACCTCTGGGGGAATCTAGGATGGAAAAGGACCTGGGGGTCCTAGTGGATGATAGGCTCAGCAATGGCATGCAATGCCAAGCTGCTGCTAATAAAGCAAACAGAATATTGGCATGCATTAAAAGGGGGATCAACTGCAGAGATAAAACGATAATTCTCCCGCTCTACAAGACTCTGGTCCGCCCGCACCTGGAGTATGCTGTCCAGTTCTGGGCACCAGTCCTCAGGAGGGACGTACTGGAAATGGAGCGAGTACAAAGAAGGGCAACAAAGCTAATAAAGGGTCTGGAGGATCTTAGTTATGAGGAAAGGTTGCGAGCACTGAACTTATTCTCTCTGGAGAAGAGACGCTTGAGAGGGGATATGATTTCAATTTACAAATACTGTACTGGAGACCCCACAATAGGGATAAAACTTTTTCGCAGAAGAGAGTTTAATAAGACTCGTGGCCACTCATTACAATTAGAAGAAAAGAGGTTTAACCTTAAACTACGTAGAGGGTTCTTTACTGTAAGAGCGGCAAGGATGTGGAATTCCCTTCCACAGGCGGTGGTCTCAGCGGGGAGCATTGATAGCTTCAAGAAATTATTAGATAATCACCTGAATGACCGCAATATACAGGGATATGTAATGTAATACTGACACATAATCACACACATAGGTTGGACTTGATGGACTTGTGTCTTTTTTCAACCTCACCTACTATGTAACTATGTAAGTTAGTCGGAACAGGTACATTTTTTAAGTGTAGCTCCAGCCAAAAAATCAATTTTTAAGTTTTGTAGATAGCATAGGGAAGGGTTATCACCCCTGTAACATTTGTTTTGCTGTCTGTGCCCCTGTTCAGAAGATTTCACCTCACTTTCTGTCCCAATGACAATTGGATTTTGAAAATTTGGGGTTATTAGGGAAACAAGGATTGGTGATAAAGCATCAGTGGAGACACCTTTTTCCCATATTAACTCTTACAGGAGTGAATTTCCCTTCCTAGGGGTAGATTTCATCTCACTTCCTGCTGTCTCCCTCCGTTTGTAAGTAGGAGTCGTTTGTAAGTCGGATGTTTGTAAGTAGGGGACCCCCTGTATATTATACATTTTCAAAGGTGATCAGAAGCTCTGAGCAGTGTTTTATGCTCTGCATTCACATATGGAATGAGATTGTTTACTTATATAAGGCAGTTCAAAACGAAAGCTGGCCATAGATGGGAAGAACTTTGAATGAAAATTCTTAGGAAAAGGTTCTAAGAAAGTTTGTTCGTTCAATCATCAGTGGGTCAAATAATTTTCGCCTGCAGCAACAAGAAAATTCGAAGGAGCAGGATGGAACATTTTTTGCGAACAAAGCAGGGTATACGCTGAGTTTTTTTTTTTTTTAATCTAACCCTTACAGATCCGATCATCAGCACAAGCAATGTGGATGAAGGGATCTCCCCTACTACTACTGCTACTGTAACCAGACAACAGGGATTCTGTTGAACAGACAACGGTTCACATGTATTGAAATTTGCCCGGTTCCTGCTGAACCTACCGATTTTCAATAAGTGTAAACCTAGCTTAACAGTTTATGTGGGTTTTTTTGTCCACTGATTCCAAAATGTAAAGCTAACAAAATCGTTCAAACAACATTTAAATGTTCTGAGACTTTTTCGTACAAATGTTTCTAAGACTTCATTTGAAATTCTATCCATCAATGGCCGGCTTAAAAGTGATATTATAGGTTTTTTATTTTATTTATTTTTTTAAATAAAGATGTCATACTTACCTGCTCTGTGCAATAGTTTTGCTCAGAACAGCCCTGATCCTCTTCTTCTTGGGTCCCCCGCTGTCACTCCTGGCTCTTTTTCAGCACGTGCCCCCATAGAAAGACACTTCTTATGAGGGCAATCGTGTGGGCTAACTCCCGAGCTGCCCTGTCTGTGTCCATTGATACAGACCAGGTGACTCGACCCCACCCCCTGCCACTCATCACAGCATTTGATTGGCAGCAGCGGGAGCCAATAGTCCCTGCTGCTATCAATCTGCCCAGAGAGGAGGGACAGAGCCGGGAAAACCTTGGCTCTCATGCACAGCACTGGATTGGATTGTGAATTGGCTCAGTTAAGTATAAGGGGGTGGATTCTTTTACACAGAAGATTTTTTAACCTTAATACAGAGAATGCATCAAGGTTAAAAAATAAAAACTTTAGGCTTTAGAACCATTTTAAGTACATGGTTACTGAGCTGTGCTGTAAAGGGCCTACTGGTAACCATTCATGCAGTACAAACATTTTCTTTGCATGTCTTCTACTGGAGTTCAATATGCATAAGAAGATACATGTTGTAAACTCTACTACCTCTGCCCATGTACAATGGAGCAGACAGCCACAAAGTAGCCACAAAGTGCACATTAACACAGTAGTCACTAATCTACTGATGTGGCCTAGATGGGCAAATGAACCAGTTCCACTAGAAACAGTGCTTTGGGGGAGATTATTAAAGTCAAATATGTTTTAGTGTAACTATCTGCGCATTTTCCGTTGGCCAAATCAACATTGTCATCACAAAAGCTCTGTGTTTTTGCTCTAGCTGCTCCAGATTACTTAAAAAGTGATATGCCACAATTTCCATCATTGTCCAAAAGTGTGTGGCAAAACAACCAAACACCTGCACCAATGTTTTAAAATGTACACCATTACCACATTAGCATAAATACTGTAGTGAGGAGGGGCGGACAGCGAGGAGCAGCAATGCAGGAGGAAGAGGAGAGGTGGATGTGTGTGAATAGACAGCACGTCAGCTTTAATTTAATAAGCTGAATAAAGTATAAATAAATACGGTATAAATAAAAACAAATAATGCCAGTACAAAAGAATATTTTTTAGGTAAATATAATAAGTGGACATGCAGCAGAACTCCCAAACAGGGGGGAAGTTCTAACCTGAACGGCGAACCCCATTGAAGTTTATGGGAGCCGAACAGGAAAAATCAAAAGTACCCATTTTGAAGGCTTATATGCAAGTAATTGGCAATTAAAGGGGTATGGGGGACCTGAGTACTGCCCTGAAAGACATGTATCAATGCAAAAAAAAAATTTCCAAAACATTCTTTTTTTCAGAAGTAGTGATTTTAATTGTGCTGGGCACTTTCCCCTCTTCCTGCCCAGACCAATTTTCAGCTTTCAGCGCTGTCGCAATTTGAATGACAATTGTGCGGTCATGCTACACTGTACCCAAACAAATTTTTTATAATTTTGTTCCCACAAACAGAGCTTTCTTTTGGTGGTATTTGATCACCTCTGCGGTTTTTATTCTATGCTAAACAAATTTAAAAAGACCGAAAATTTTGAAAAAAAAAAAAAAAAGTTTTTCTTTGTTTTTGTTATAAAATGTTGTAAATAAGTAATTTTTCTCCTTCACTGATGGGCGCTGATGAGGCTGCACTGACAGGCACTACCGATGAGGTGGCACCAATGGAGGTGGTAATGACGATGGGCACTGATGGGCATTGATAGGCGGCACTGGTGGGCATTGATAGGCGACACTGATGGGCATGGAAAGGCATTGCTGATGGGCACTAATTGGCATCTGCCTGGGCACTGATTGGCATATCCCTGGTGGTCCAGGGTGGCATACCTGGTGGGCGTCCTGTGAGGGCATCCCTGGTGGTCCTGGGCAGGCATCCGTGGGGGAGCTGCGCTGACAAACAATCAGCACAGACCTCCCCTATCGAGAGCCACCAATCGTCATGGTGGTGGCAACATCATGCTTCGGCTCTGTTTTTCAGCTGGAACAGGGGCCTTAGTCAAGGTAGAGGGAATTCTGAACAGTACCAAATATCAGTCAATATTGGCACAAAACCTTCAGGCTTCTGCAAGAAGCTGAACATGAAGAGGAACTTCATCTTTCATCATGACAACGACCCAAAGCATACATTCAAATCAACAAAGGAATGGCTTCACCAGAAGAAGATTAAAGTTTTGGAATGACACAGCCAGAGCCCAGACCTGAATCCGATTGAAAATCTGTGGGGTGATTTGAAGAGGGCTGTGCACAGGAGATGTCCTCGCAATCTGACAGATTTGTAGTGTTTTTGCAAAGGAGAGTGGGCAAATATTGCCAAGTCAAGATGTACCGTGGCTCATAAACAAAAAGACTGAGTGCTGTATTAAAGTCAAAAGGTTCTTTAACAAAGTATTAGTTTAAATGTTTGCCACCTGCCCGCCCACCATCAAATGACGGCGGGGCGGCTCTCGTTCTGGGGCGATGTCATATGACTGCGTCCCAGAGCGGCCGCTCTCGCTTGCCCACAGGGTCAGCGCAGCGATCGCGGACACGCGCCACCCCGATCTCTGGAAAGAGCCGCGTCCGTGGCTCTTTAACCATGTGATCGGCTGTGTCCAATCACAGCCGGTCACATGTAAACAAGGAAGTGTCATAATCGGCGCTCCTCGCCTCACACTGACAGAGTGTGTGGCGAGGAGAGCCGATCAGCGGCATCTCCACGCAGGAGGACATCTAGGAATGTAATCAGGGCACTGATCATCAGTGCCCCGATTACAATATTGCAAAATAGTGTCACAAATCAGTGCCCACCAATGCCAGCCACCAGTGCCCACCAGTGGCAGCAATCAGTGCCCACAAGTGCCACCAATCAGTGACCAATCAGACAGACAGTGCTGGCAATCAGTGCCGCCTATCAGTGCTGCTCATCAATGCCCATCACTGCTGTCAATCAATGCCCATCAGTAATGCCCAGTGTCGACCCATCAGCGCCACCCATCAATGCCCATTAGTATGCCTATCCGTGCCTCCTATCAGTGCCCACCAGTGCCGCCTATCAGTGCCCAGTGCCACCTAACAGTGCCCATCAGTGCCACTTATCAGTGTCCATAAGTGCGGCATATTAGTGCCTCCTCATCAGTGCCACCTAATCAATGCCCATAAGTGCCACCTCATCAATGCCCACCAGTTCAGCCTATCAGTGCCCATCAGTGCTGCCTCATCAGCGCACATCAGTGAAGGCGAAAAATTACTTAGTTAGAAAATTTACTGACAGAAAAAAAGTAAAAAACATTTTTTTTCCAAAATTTGTGGTCTTTTTTTTGTAAAAAAAAAAAAAAAAAGCAAGTGGTTAAGGGTGTGCACATTTATGCAACCATATTGTTTTTGTTTTTTTATTTTTTTTCTACCCTCCACCTAAAATATTTTAGTTTGTTGTTCAAATGGGTTGTACAGTTTATAGGTCACATTAAAAGGTGGAAAAAGTTCTGAAATTATTTCTGTCTCTCATTTTTTTTACATCACAGAAACCTGACATTTTAACAGGGGTGTGTAGGCTTTTTATATATATGTGCTTACTGAAATGACTCCTTTGTGTGTAACTAAAATTACTAACCTTCTTATAAAAGAGGTTACGCTCGGGGCGTGTCTGGATGTGAACAGCGGCGGACGTCTTGTAGAAGAGCTCCGGAGCCCTGCTTCTCAATCCGCCTGCATCCCTGCACATAGCCCCTAAACAAATCTCAACGATCTGCCAGATTACCCTCCGGGACTCCCTGCAGCGGCATCTACGACGATTTTGATGGTAGCCGGTCTGTAAGAGGCAGTAAGGCATAGCCTCCAGACTCCCGCGGCCGCCGCCATTTTGCCACTCCGAGGCCTATCAGGGGAATCGCTGAACGGACGGATCTGGAGGTAAGGGGACCCCCATCCGCACTCACAGACTGTCCCCCTGCACTCCTAGCACGGTCTGGAGGCTCTGCCGAGCTCCGGGGACGCCCGTAGCGGCTGCGGCCCGGTCCGGCCTAGTGCGGCCTAGTAAGGCCTGCAGATCCCCACTCTCTCCTGAAGCCCTATCCCCGCCAAGGGACTCCGTGATTGGTCCGGCCCACATCTCACAGCAGGCCTCCTTCCCTCACCTGTGTCCTCTAACCCCCTGGTCCCTCCCATGGCCTGGGATACTGCCAGAGATTGTCTGCCTGGCTCAGCCAAAAGAATAGAAAGCCTGGTGTCCCCCACTAGCTGCTGCCTCTGCCACACTGTCCTGGACCTTCTGCACACAGGCATCCCTAATACATCATCCATCATACATGGCCTCAGCCTGCTTGCTACAGTGAGGGAAGAGGCTACAAGTGAATATTGACTATCCTACAATACCCAGCTGGCCATTTCTTCACGGCACATTAAGGACCACTTCCCTCAACCATCACCCCCCCACAAATACTATACAAACCCACAGGGCTACTGACTAATGCCCCCCTCATATCTAACAAAATCCTTTCCCTTGCTCTGTAAATCACTGCCTACGGGGGGCGCATATGCGCGAGCGGAGGTAATGGAAGTCTGATCCCTCCGTTCTGCGCCGTCGGAAACCGTTACCCGACCTAATACAACATAGACGATACGAGGAGGTGAACACTGTACCACACAGGATAGAGGAATACCTGGAGCCACAAGCGGTGATGTACCGCTCCACCAAAAACAAGCTAAAAAACCGGCAGAACAACAGCAAATCTCCAGCTGCAGCCAAAAACAAATCTAAAATGGCGCCCAATCCTCCTGAACCTGATGAGGACACACAGCTCTCTGAACTGGGACAGGAATCTCCAGCCGAAAGTCTCCATCTCTTTCCCACGGACCACATAAGTCCTCACCCTGCTGACTCTGATGCCATGCTAGCCAAGTTCCGCAGCATTGTCAGAGATGAAATAACGGCGGCCTCCCGAAAGCTTTCCTCAGATCTGGTCCGTGGCCTCAAGGAGATAGGCCACCGTACCAATCAGTTGGAACACCGCATGGATTTGGCCACCACTGTGTTGGCAGGCCATGAGGAGGAGGTAGACAGAATGTCCACAGAAATAGACGCTCTCAAAGATAAATTAGAGGACGCAGAAAATAGGGCCCGCAGGGACAACCTTCGTATCCGCGGCATCCCCGAAACGGTCACTGACCTGCAGGGAACAGCCATAGCCTTTTTCGAAGAACTGGCCCCTAAGATTCCGGTGGACAGGCTGGAATTTGACCGCATCCACCGGTCACTGGCCCCTAAACCCTCCGAAGGTCCTCCGAGGGATGTTATCATCAAATTCCATTATTATAGGACCAAGGAGAAGCTCTTACAGTCTGCACGAGAGCAGCGGGACATCTCTTTCCAAGGCAACCCCCTCCAAATATTCGCAGACCTCTCGCCGGTCACCATTGCCAGGCGCTGAGGTCTTAAGCCTTATCTTCAAGTTCTACAATCCCATCAGATCAAGTACAGATGGGGGTTCCCCTTCAAACTTTCTTTCTCCCATCAGGGTCGCCAGTTTCATGTCACCTCCCCATCAGGCCTAAAACAACATCTCCAGGATCTGCAACTAGACATCCCTCTGTCCCAACCTGATGCCAAGGCTTCAAATTCCCGACCAGGCCCCGCCAGACCTCCTCGTCAATCTTCTCAAGCATCACAAAGATCACAATCTTGATCCCAGGTGCTGCGGGACTTGCAGGCCCAACGTTTCCAACAAGCCAATAACGGATGAAAGTCCCCATCCTCCCTTGATGTGCATTTCACTTGTTTTTCTTCTTTTTTTTGGTCGCTTACCCGGTGTGTTACTCACTGTTCTTGTTTTAAATTCCAACCTAACTTGAGGAGCTCAACAGCTTGTCTTGGAGGATGTCCACCAGCCGTACTTTTGCCCTACTGAGTCGACTACTGCTTGGCAGGGGTGGGCGTTGCCCGAATGTTGACTGCCCCGCTTGTGAGATGGCGGTCCCAGGCATGGAACACCCCATATGGGGTCCCCTGTTGGGTCTCCGGCACTGGTCTGCCCCCCAAACCACTTCTACCATGCTGGTGGCTCTCATGGACTAGAGGGTTCACCAGGCGTAAGACATCACTTTTAAGATCTGTTGGGGTGGGGGGGAGAAGGGTAGGTGGTTTTAGGCTGGGGACATGCCTCCACTGACTGTTATATAGTTTGGCTGTTTTTGATTACACACCGAGGCCCTTCACTCCTGTTCAGTGGAGTGACAGGGCTGGCACTTTCACTTTGATGTGGGGTTCCCGACCCGCCCTCTGGGGTGGGATGGTCTTGTGGCTGTCGCCCCTGGGGGCGGGAGGGTCTCCCGCATGTACACCTTCAAATATTAACAACGCATTGAGGTTCTCATACTGTAATTCATTTTAAGCTACTTATATTGATGCTATTTCTAAGTAATGTTTAAACTCTATGTTAATTTTGTTTAACTTGATTCTATTATCTTCACTATAGGTCGGTGGTTCCGGCGGACCACTGCTCCCCTCAAAAGTTGGCACCTGGCTAAGATACTTGTCTTGGCTATGGTCCCACCCCATTGTGGGCTCTGCTGCCCACGACGTGATACGTCAATGTACACACTACATACTATTCTCCGAGTTCTTCTCGGTATTCCTATATCTTATGTTCTTTCCTATTTTTACTATTCTTCTCTCTCTCTCCCCCCCTTTCCCCATTCCCTCGGACCCTGGGATGTGCGGATGGAGTAATCCATAACGTCACATCTCAGACCCAATGACCCTTCATTGGTTGTCCCTGAACGTTCAGGGCATGAATTCCCCCCAAAAACGGGTTAAGGTTTTTAACTACCTTAAGCAACAAAAAATTGACATTGCCTGTTTACAGGAAACACACTTTTCTTCCTCTTCCTGCCCCAAATACTTCGCGGCAAACTATCCCCAAGTCTATATGGCTAATGGTCCCACTAAACAGAGAGGAGTCCTTATAGCTATACGTAAATCAGTCCCATTTATCTGTAACAAGCAGATAGCTGACCCTAATGGTAGATACCTTCTCCTGCAGGGTTCTGTTCAGGACAATGAAGTAACTATTATGACTTATTATGCCCCGAATGACAATCCGGGCCCATTTCTGTCTCATGTCTGCTCCTTGTTGCAGGTCCATCAGAGAGGCACCCTCCTGTTGGCGGGTGATTCTAATGTGACACTCAATCCTGCCCTTGATAAATACTCGGCGGATCTTAAAGCTCCCTCCCTTGCTTCAAAAAAAGTCTTGCTAACCCTACAAACTTTTGATTTAGTGGACATATGGCGAGAGCTTCATCCCATGGGCAGGGACTACACACACTATTCCCATCCTCATCACTCCCATTCTAGAATCGATCACTCATTTGTGCTACGGAAACATCTCCCTTTAATAGAATCGGTCTTGATTTCAGCAGTCCCTTGGTCAGATCACGATCCTGTTCTAACCGTGAGTCGATCCCTACATAGCAAACCACAACATGCTCCATGGGTGATGAATGACTCGCTTTTATCCTTCAAACCGATCCTCAGCGAAATTCAAGAAGCTTCTGCAGAATATTTTAGACTCAATGCAGGTTCTGTCTCGTCCCCAATAACACTATGGGAGGCTTATAAAGCTGTCCTCCGGGGTCGCGTTATTAGAATAGCCTCCCAACGCAAAACAGAAAGGATTCAGGCCCGACGCAAGTTAGAGCAGAACTTGGAGGACCGCTCGGCGGCCTTTAAGTTAACCCCCACCCCTGCTAATCGCAGATCTTTAGACAAAGCCCGCACAGACTTGGATCTATGTCTGACAGACGATGTGGACCGTTCCTTACGTTGGGCCCGCCAGAAATGGTATGCTAAGGCAAACAAACCCAATGCTCAGTTGGCCAATAGGCTACGCACTTTTACCCCGAAATTTACCCCCATAACCTTGCGCACCCGCCATAACATCCTCACGGGGAACCCTGAGAAAGTCTTGGAAGAATTCTGCCATCGCCTTACCAAACTTTACTCCCCCCCAAATCACTCTTCAATGCAGGGCCTGAACGCTTTCTTAAAAGAGTTATCTCTACCTTCCCTATCCAAATCCCACATCTCCCTAATGGACCGAGATATACAGGTCTCTGAGGTTCTTCAATGCATTAAGGAACTGAAAGTGGGAAAAAGACCAGGCCCAGATGGTTTCACCGCTTTGTATTATCAAAAATTTGCTGAGGTTCTGGCCCCACACCTAGCGGCTATGTATAACTCGGTCAAAGGAGGTCACACATTTACACCAGATTTGCTCACTGCAAACATAGTAATGATCCCTAAGCCAGATCAGGACCATTCTTCCTGGGCAAATTTTCGGCCAATCTCTTTAATAAATATTGATATGAAGATATTGACGAAAATTCTGGCCAATCGCCTGAACTCCTTTCTACCTCGCCTGATAAAAAAGGATCAGGTGGGATTCGTCCCCCGTAGGCAAGCGGGAGATGCCATTAGACGACTCCTCCAAATCCAACATATAGCTCACGAAAGATCCCTAGAGACAATGTTTCTTTCTTTAGATATCAATAAAGCCTTCGATACTTTATCATGGCCCTATTTGACACAGGTCCTTACTCATTACTGTTTCGGCACCTCCTTTTTGAGTTGGGTCTCAGCCATATATCGCTCCCCCCAGGCTAAAGTGCGTTATTATGGACATGAATCGCCTATTTTCCCTATTAAGAGGGGAACACATCAGGGATGCCCGCTCTCCCCACTTTTATTTATACTAGCACTTGAACCCCTAGCAGAGGCCATACGCTCTCACCCAGATATATCAGGAGTAGAAATAGCAGGCACCGCGCACAAATTGTCACTGTTTGCGGACAACATTTTATTAACCATTACTAAACCTAGAATCTCCCTCCCCAATTTATTCTCCCTCTTAGACTCCTTTGCCTCATTCTCAGGCCTTTCGGTTAATCCGGCAAAATCTAAAGCGATGTCTATCAACCTTTGGGCCCTGGAACTAGAATCCCTACAATCGGCATTCTCATTCCAGTGGTTAACCTCACTACCCTATTTGGGTATTAAACTTACTCCGAGATACTCGGGATTGTACCAAGCCAATTTTCCCCCGCTTTTCCGAAAGCTGGAGGCTATGCTTGGTCCACACTCCCGATTTCTTGGTTCGGCAGAATAGCGACAGTACGCATGACGTACCTCCCTAAACTATTATTTTAGAGTTCTGCCAGTCCATGTGCCCCCCCATATCATTCGAATACATCAACGTAAAATTATGCAGTTTATATGGGGCCCTAAGAAACCCAGGATCAAGAGGCAGGTACTTTACACGCGCAAAATCAATGGTGGCCTTTCAGTTCCTAATTTACAAGCATATTACACGGCTGTGGGTATTGCCCCAATATCTCACCTCCATGAGAAACAACAAATGCCACTATGGGCCACCATGGATTTAGTCGACGCACACCGAACACCTCTAGCTTCTCTTCCGTGGCTTCCTAAAGCACATCGCTCCTCTACCATAGGTCCCTGTCTGGCTCACTATCTTAAACTGTGGGATGCGGTCAGATACTCAGCAGGCCTAATTTCTCCTCATCTCCCATTACTTCGCCTCCTCCATTGCCCTTTATTTCAACCAGGTTGTGATAATCCACTGCAGTTTAAATGGTGGTCTGATAACGGCTTTACAGATATCCATTTGTTATTCACCCCAGCCAAGATCATCCCTTTCGCTGCTTTACGCTCCTCACATGATATCCCCCTTAAGGAACATTATAGCTACCTGCAAATTAGGCATTTTCTCCAACAGCTTACAAAATCCCAATCGGCCCCCTTTACCATGACCCCATTTGAAAGTCTTTGTAGATCGCGCCCCCAATCCTCAGGTCTGATCTCCCTCATATATATTGCTATAATTAACTCCAAGACGCCACCATTGAGACCTTAACATCTTCAGTGGGAGGCCGAACTCGGAAAACAATTAGACCCAGAGGATTGGCAAGGTATGACTATTATGCTATCCAAATGCTCTAAGAATGTTCTCTTCTTGGAGAACGCCTACAATGTTTTTTATAGATGGTACTATACCCCGGCTAGATTAGCAAGCTTCATCCCATCTTATTCCCCACTTTGTTTTCGTGGGTGCTCACAGGAGGGCACGATGGCCCATATCTGGTGGACCTGCCCCAGGGTTTGCAGATTATGGGTCAGAGTATACGCACTACTACGCAATCTTTTAAATACCACTATAAAGCAGGACCCTTTTGAGGCCCTCTTATGGAAACCAATTGCAGAACTTCTTCGTCCTGAACGCCAACTAGCAGCACATATTTTTACCGCAACCAAATTGACCATAGCAAGGGCCTGGAAAACTCCGAACCTCAGTTTTGAGGCAGTTAAAAACTGTGTGAATGATATCATGGTAAACGAGAAACTTACGGCCATATTGTTGGACACGCATGATAAATTCCTCAGGATATGGCAACCCTGGGTGACCCATAATCACCCATCAAGATTTGACCTAACGCTTCTTTCCCTATAATGAGCCTCCGTCCGCCCCCACCCCAGGGTCCCCCCCTCCCCTCTTTTCCCACCCCCCTCTCTCCCACTTTCAATTCTTCTTTGCTTTTTCTTATTCAGGCCCTTGGGCTTAAGTCTTCAGAGAATGGATACTTAAGGTAGCGAAGAGGAGGACAAAAGGGGAAAAAAAGAAAAAAGGACAGAGAAAAAAAAAACAAAAAAAAAACTACTTCATACAAAGCTACGTTAGCTTTTTTGAGGTTAACCAATTTAACTTGATTTTGTTTCTGTTTTTTTTTCTTTTCCTTTATTACCTATGCAATGTTACGTATTACAATAACATCTCACTAGACATCCTCTAAATGTTCAAGAGTGCTTGCTAACATAATATTCTGTGTTTACAGTTTACCACTAGGCTAGTAAGCCGAGATGAAGACTCTCCTTAATATGTCGCCAGTCCTAAGCCTTGAGTGGCCTGAGACATAGCTTAAATCTTTGAATGTCAGTATTACCTGCCGGATACCGGCAATTTTATACCTGTTAATTCTAGATGTATCCATCACTGTTTTGTACTATTCTGTTGATATATATTTTCAATAAAACTCTTTGTACAAGAAAAGAGGTTACACTCTGGTGAGTGTTCTTGGTGTTGGGGGCACGTGGTGAAGAATCAAAGTGTGGACCACACAGATGTATATGAACTGTTATTATAGTATATGGACTGGAATTTTTTCACAAAGCTCTATGCACCGTCACGAGAAGCCTTCACTGTAATATATAAAAGTTCTGATTTATTGAAGTGTGTTAGCACATTAAGAAGCCCCACTTTTTAACTGAATTTAGTAATTGAGTACAATCTTGGGGCACTATATTAGTGGCAGCATAAGATTATTTTCACTAATACTCAACAGTATTTATTTAGGGTTTATCACTTTTAATTTTGGATTTTATGTGAACAATTGGGGGAGAGCAGTGGCATGGTACTTACCTCTACTGGATTCCCCCTGGCTTCAGTGATGTCTTATTGGCAAGGAGGTGTTTTAGATTTACTTTGGTGTAATAATACAGAGGAGCCCATGGCTGTTATTATAGTATATGAACTGGAATTTTTTCACAAAGCTCTATGCATGGTCATGTTTTAGCACATTAAGAAGCACCACTTTTTAAATGGAATTATACAATAGTGGTACCTTTAAACCTTTTTTTGGACTTCCAGCGAGAGTTTGGTATACCACGCTTTGCCTACTTTCAATACTTGCAAGTGAGACACAAAGAGACAGCGCAGTTTGGCCTAACCAATGTAACTTTGAGTACCTCCAATCTAGAAATATTGCTTTTTCAGCCAGGACACAGTAAATTGATCTCAGGATACTATTCGGCATTACTTTATTCTAAAGCTCTGAGACTTATGACAATTAAATCTCAATCGTATAAAGATATTCCTGATCTACCAGAAGATGCCTGGCAAGAGGTTCTGGCCTCTCAATTGTCCTCGGTTATCTCCTCTGAGGGCAACACTTTTCAAGGTAAATACTTACACTGTATCTATTAAACTCCATATTTACTGTAAAAAATGGGCAAGCTACATTCTCCTTTACGCTCTAAGTGTCGATCAAATAATGGATCTTTTTTTTGTATGGTATTGGAATGCCCAGGTATACGGACCTTTTGGTCCGATATTACAAATGTTAAGAGCAACTGTTTAAATTTACCAATCCAGGTCATATAGGCTACATAGAAGACTCAGATTTCTCCAATTGTACAAAACTCCAATTATGTACAGTATATTACTTTTCTATACTAAAAAAACTATAGCTATTCATTGGAAAGCCCCTGACCCCCCAACTTTGGTAGAGTGGTTCCAATTTATTAATCAGATTATATCTATGTATATATAAACTTATGAGGTTAGTGGATGCCCCATGAAGTTTACAAAAAACGCAAAATACTATACCTAACACCTGATACTGTAGGATGGTTACACATGAAGTATATGATGTGATATTATTGCTATAGGGTTTGTAAACCCTCGTTTTTTTTTTTTTTTTAATGACAAACATGTCATACTTACCTCCACTGTGCAGTTTGCTTTGTGTGGCCCCGATCATAGTCTTCTGTGGTCCCCCGGCGGCTCTCGTGGCTCCTCCCCGCATCAGCAGCAGATAGATCAAGTTATCTACCACAGCTAAACTTAGACAATGCTTTCCTATGGCCCCATTCACACATTGCATTAAGCAACAGTTTCGTTACATGGGGTTTGTTACAGTTAGAAAAAATTTATTTGACTGCATCCAGGACCGATTTATTGCAGCTATCTGCAGGTAATCGCAGTGTACTATTTTACCTGCAGATAGCAGTGGCAACAAGAAAAGAAAAACAACAGAAAGCACATCAGAAATGACAAGAATGTTCCACCACAGCTAAACGCAGCCGCATAGAAATGCACGTAAATGCAGCTAATCGCAATGTACAATTGCAAGTGATCGCTGTGCCTGGAGTCTTGGAATTTTCAAAATAACAAAACATGTTTTTAGCAACGGCAGAACAACCGCCCGCGTGAAAGGGGCCTTAAGGTGAAAAAACACAAGGGTTTACAACCCCTTTATAATGCTCTCCTACAATGTTTGAGTATAACTATATTGAATGCTGTATTGTTGAATTGTGCCAGATCGTACATCTTTTAGAATAATGCACGTTACTATTTATTAGTAATCACCATATCGCACTGTATGCGGATGTATGTTGTAACCCTGTTTTCTATGTATGTCACTTATGAGTATTTTTTACTCTTATATCAATTTAAAAACAGAAATACTCATTTAAAAAAAAAAAAGTTGTGTTATTCATGAGGAACCTGGGCACATGCATTTTATCATGCTGCACTGTATATAGTGTAAATGAGCCTTTAAAGTTTTTCATTTATAGAAAAGCATGTAGCTTCACAATGTTACATCCCCAGCTCAGCTCATGTACCTGCCACAATGAAAAGTCAAGTATTCTTTCAATATGTCACATCTTTGTCTCCAACTTGCTCAGCTTCTGCCCAAATAGATGAGAGATGACCCAGAAGTAGTAGTCTTAACAGTGGCAACTGGTGCCCGAACTTTTGGGGGAGCGCAAACAAACTGAAAAATACCGGAAAAAAACCCCCATCAATTGCAGCCACTGTGCCCATCAAACGCAGCCACTGCGAGATGCCAAATGCCGCCACTTGTGTCCATCCAATGCCGCCACTGTGACCCCCACCCGCTGTCTGCCCGGCACTTACCCCATCTTGGTGGCGGGGCACACAGCGGGTGATGGCAGCGAGCTGTGGGACGGCTCCTATGTCCTCCATGCTTCCCCCCTCCTCTCTTCTTCTGTTCTGTTAGGCGTCCAATAGGGACGCCTGTGCCTTCAGCCAATCAGGTGACGGGTATTAGACCCGTGTTTCCTGATTGGCGGAGAGGCGCAAAGCTCTGAGCTCCAAGTCCACCTTTTTTGAAGCCTATTAGAGCCTATAGCTCTAATCAGGTGCTTTAAAAAAAAAAAACACCCCCGCCACTGGAATTCAGTAACCTGGCATCCAAAAAGCAGCCGGACAGCCGAATAGGGGTTGGCAGCGGCAGCCATGGATTGATTCATGCAATGCACAAATCTATCCATTATTCATAGAGGGGGGTGGCTGGAGAGAGGGTACGGTGCCCGTGCGCCCTTAATGGAGGGGCCGCCCTTGAATCTTAACCAAGGGGTATCTTCCTTACCAGCAGAGAAGTTTGTCTCACAAGAATGGCTGGTCAAATGTACAGATCCTTTGGTAAGTAAATCAGAAAACTACAGTATATCTGGCTTTATGGCACTTAAAGCAAAACTAAAGGCAAATTGTAAGGGAATGTTCTAACCTCTATCAGGTTTTTTTATGCCATCTGTGTCTCATGGAGGGAAGGGGGGAGTCTCTCCTCACTTCCTGTCCCACAGCAAGTACAGGAAGTTAGTGATGGAATCCCTGGCTCTCACCAGGATCACCTGAACTAATGTCCTCAATGGGAGATTTTCCCTCTATTCCTGTCCTGGTGACAACCCAAAAATTTGGGATTTTCTATTTCACTTTCACTGTCAGTGATGGGGACACAGACAGCAAAAAAAAAAAAAAAAACGGCAGGGGTTCTAATATACAAAACTTAAAAAGAGGTGTGTCTTTAGTTAATTTTAATTCTACTAGCTGACCATAAAGATCCAGAATTCCTGGATCCAGCCATGTACTACTCAGAACTCCATCAAACACTACCATTTGCTGTCAGCCCATTTATTTGGACACAAGAAAGGCAATGGCAAACCAGCAGAGGAGGCTGTCAGAGGAACTTGAAGGTTCTGCATCCTCGCTTCTCAGCACAATGGCAATTACAATATACAACACAGCCTGTGTCAATCTTCCTCCAAGAATAATCTGAGATAGAGATCTCCTATATAACATAGCTATAAGTAAGGGTTTCTTGTCCACATCATCAAAATGGAATGCTGTCACACAAAGGTCATATGAAGAATATCCCTTGCCCTTTCCAAGCAACACACATGCAATGTAACATGTAGGCACAAAGGGGTGCATTTAACATGATCAACAGGTATATTTTTGCACTTAACAAACAGATAACAAAAGTATGCCAATAGTATATTTAAAGTGATACAAAAGTCTTGTTTTTTTTTTTTTTGTAACCACTTCAATACAGGACACTTATACACCCTTCCTGCCCAGACCAATTTTCAGCTTTTAGCGCTCTAGCATTTTCAATGCCAATTACTCAGTCATGCAACACTGTACCCAAACAAAATTTTTATCATTTTTTTCACACAAATAGAGCTTTCTTTTGGTGGTATTTAAATCACCACTGGGTTTTTTTGCAAAATAAGTGAAAAAAGAGCGAAAAATTTTGGAAAAAAAAAAACAAATTTTTTTAGTTTCTATGATAAAATTTTGCAAATAAGTACATTTTGTTCATACATTTGGACCAAAATGTATACTGCTACTTATCTTTGATAAAAATAACGCAAATAAGTGTATATTATTTGGTCTGTGTGAAAGATATAGAGTCTACAATCTATGGTGCCAATCATTGAAAATGAATCACACCTGATGCACTGACAATCTCATCTCTTGAGGCCCTGAAATGTCAGGAAAGTACAAATACCCCCCAAATGACCCACAATGACAGTCCTAGGTATTTAGTAAGAGGCATAGTGAGTTTTTTGAAGTTGTAATTTTTTCCCACAATTCTTGGGAACATTAAGAAATTATTGTTTTTTTTTGTTTTGTTTACACAAAATGGTCATAATAACAAGTTATTTCTCACAAACAGCATATGCATACTTTAAATTACACCTCCAAAATACATTCTGCTACTCCTCTCAAGTATGGTGATACTGCATGTGTGAGACTTTTACAAAGCCTGGCCACATAGAGAGGTCCAGCATGCAGGGAGCACCGTCAGGCGTTCTAGAAGCATAAATTGCACACTGTCTATCACACTTTTGAAGGCCCTGGAGCACCAAGACAATTGAAGTACCCACAAAATGACCCAATTTTGGAAAACAAACATCCCAACGTATTATCTATAAGGCATAATGAGTCTGTTGAATGTTTCATTTTTTTCCGTCGTTTTTTTCAAGTCTTCGGAAAACGTGGAAAGAAAATGAAAACTTTTTTTTTTTTTTTTTTTTACACAAAGTTGTCCATTTATATGATATTTCTAACACATGTATACAGCAAAAATTACACCCCATAATACATTCTGCTACTTCTCCTGAGTATAGCGATACCACATGTGTGAGACTTTTACACAGCCTGGCCACATACAGAGGTCCAATATTAAAGTAGTACTTTCAAGCGTTCTAGGAACATAAATTATACATATAATTTAATTCCTTCCTATAACATTTTGAAGGTCCTGGAGCACCAGGACAGTGGAATTACCCACAAAATGATTCAATTTTGGAAAGCAAACACCCCAAGGTATATTCTATGAGGCATGGGCTGCGGATAGGTACTCGGGTACTCAGATGGGCTGGCAACAGGTACTTTGATAGACTGGTGACAGGTCCTTTTTATAGGGGGGGCAAGCAGTGTGTTTGGGTGCACACTGAAAGTGGTAATGAGCTGTTACCGTAATCTCCTCCTCACGCACGACTGGTGTGTGAGGAGGAGAACCCGAGAACAGCTCCCTACCGCGGTTTGTTGACATTCTGTGGCCGGCTGTAAATGGACACAGCCGGTCACGTGGTAAAGAGCCAATTTCATTATCTCTTTACCGTGATCGGGGATGGGCTGTATCAGGGTGACAAGCCTCGTCGCCGATCACCCCCAGGGGCACGCACGACTATTTTTATTGGCTCTTTACACTGATCTGGGATGGGCTGTGTCCGAGGGACACACCTCATCCCCAATTGCCGCACAGCGGGCCCCCAGGGCCCGCAGGAGCGGCGAATAGCAGAGGATGTCATGTAACGCCCGCCCAGATGACAGAGTGCTCTTGCGGACGTCATATGACTATAGGCCAGTTGGGAAGTAATTAAATAACAAACATGTTATACTTACCTGCCCTGTGTAGTAGTTTTGCACAAAGCAGCCCCGTTCCTCCTCTTCTCGGGTTACTCGCCGGCTCTCTTGGTCCCTCCCTCCTGTTGAGTGCTCCACAGCAAGCAGCTTGCTATGGGGCACTCAAGCCGAGCCGCAGCTCTGTGTATCCATTCAGACACGGAGCTGTGGTTTGGACTCCCCCCCCTTTCTCTCCTGACTGGCTAACTGACTTTGATTGACAGTAGCAGGAGCCAATGGTGCTGCTGTGTCTCAGCCAATCAGGAGGGAGAGTCCCGGACGGCCGAGGGAGTCGTGTACATCGCTGGATTGAGATTGGGATCATGTAAGTAATAGGGGGGCTGCTGCAGACTGAAGGTTTTTATCTTAATGTACAGAATGCATTTAGAGCAAAAAAAATCTTTTGCCTTTAGTATCACTTTAAGTGACCAAAAAGGTAGAAAATTAGAACCTCATTGTTGTGCTTTATTCACATGGGCACTTAAACACTTAGTCCCTGAGGGCTGCATCTTTAACCCCTTCTGGCCGACCGCCTCCTGGCCCTTTGGGAGTTAAAAAAAAGCTAAGAGGCAGAGGTGGACATTCGTGTCATGTGACCGCCGTGACTGTCACAGTGGTCACATTATCAATATATCCCAATCGCAAATATGCATCAGGAGCTTACCGATCCCCACTGGATAGAAAGTTGTTTTAACCGCTTCCCGACCGGCTCCTGTACATTTACGTCGGCAGAATGGCACGGCTGCACAAAGTAACGTACCCGTACGTTGAATTTGCCGCCTTGTGTGCACGCGCGCGCCTGCCGCGAGCTCCGTGAGTCGGGTCGGGGGTCCTGCGGACTCGATACCCGCGATCGCCTCACGAAGAGGATGAACGGGGAGATGCAGATGTAAACAGCATCTCCCCATTCTGCCTAGTGACAGTGTCACTGGATCTATGCTCCCTGTCATCGGAGCAGAGATCAGTGTAGTGACACACACAGCCCATCCCCCCTTACAGTTAGTAATCACTCCCTAGTACTGATTTAACCCCTCCCCGCCCCCTAGTGGTTAACCCCTTCACTGCCAGTGTCATTTATACAGGAATCAAGGCATTTTTATACTGATAGCTGTATAAAAGACAATGGTCCCAAAAACATGCCAAAAATGTCCGACACAATAAAAAAAAATAAAATAAAAAAAAAAAATCGCTGATCGCCGCCATTACTGGTAAAAAAAAAAAATTATTAATAAAAATGCCAAAATATCCCCTATTTTGTAAACGCTATAACTTTTGCGCAAACAAATACTTGTTGCAATTTTTTTTTACTAAAAATATGTAGAATACATATCAGCCTAAACTGAGGAAAAAAAATGTTTTTTTTATATATTTTTTGGGGATATTTATTATAGCAAAATGTAAAATTTAAGGCGTTTTTTTCAAAATTGTCGCTCTTATTTTGTTTAGAGCGCAAAAAATAAAAATCACAGAGATGATCCAATACTACCAAAAGAAAGCTCTATTTGTGGGAAAAAAAGGACCTCAATTTTGTTTCGGAGCCAAATCGCACGACCGCGCAATTGTCAGTTAAAGCGAAGCAATTCCAAATCGCAAAAAGTGCTCTGGTCAGGAAGGGGGTAAATCCTTCCGGGGCTGAAGTGGTTAACAAGGCCGCATTTATGCAGCCGCATAGATGCGTATGGCTGGCGTCAAGCGGTTAAGTGACTGGAGAAGTGCACAGGCAGCCCATTCATGTCTACAGGAAAGTAGAAGCTGCATGAACACAGCCATTGGTCCCAATCCGACAGCCATTCTGGTGCACATCTGCATGGTGGTCAAATTGGGATGAGCTGCTGTGTCTGTGCAGCTGCCGTGTTACCATAGGCATTAATGAGCCAACCTGTCAAGTGCTGAGTAGCACTTGGCAGCTTTAGTCAGTTGAAGACACAGGCCATTCATGGACTGTGGGTGTAAATGCCTGTGTGAATGAGGCCATACATGCATTGAAATTCAGTCGGTTTAGCAAGGACTGGACGAATTTCGATTCATGTATGAGCGGGCTGGTTGTACAGGAAGAAGTTGATCTAATGATCGATTTCTGTACACCCATCCTGTCGGTGGTTTGCCACTCGATCAGCATTGCAGGCTATAGCAGGCAGCACTGATCAGTGTATCCTAACATGGGGAAGTCTCTCTTCTGTCAGAATACAATAGCTCAGCGGGGAGCTGAGTGTAAGGATGGGGGGAAAATAAGATCTTTTTCTTCATTCAACCCGCTGATTTAATAAAAAAAAAAAAAAAAAAAAAAAACACACATCTATGGTCTGCCTAAAGTTTATATACACTTTAAAGTGGCACTAAAATCTGGTTCACTCCACAAAGACCCTGAATGTTACACACTTTTAATAAAATGCAGGCTGCAGTATGGAGCCTGTAGCATCCCACCGAGTGCTCTCAAAATTATGCCTGAAAGAACACTCCATGATTGGAGGAGAGGCCAGTCACATGATTCTGAAAAGTAACATGATAGAGCTCTGCTATCCTGTCACTTTTTTTTAATTGGAGCTTTGCTTGCATTGGACTCCTGTGTACTTTATAATGTGAGGTTGCTTTACAAATGGGGCCTTAGGTAAACACTCCATAGGATGAACACAACCACCTTAGAAATGAGGCTAAATCAGCAATGGAAGCTTCTCTTTTACTGAGGCAGGTTTATAGTCAATATCAGATGCGGATTCTTTTTAGGAATGCTATACTGGTTTGCTGATGACGTCTTTTTACGTTTATCTGCTGCTGTCCTAAAAACTCCCTATTTTTAAGGCAGGAATGTCGATAAGTGCTCATTCACACCATGTCCATTGAGCTGCGTTGATCTGCATAGATCAGGCATGTCCAAATTCCAGCCCCTGGGCCAAAAGCGCCCTGTGTTCCGGTTTAATACGTCCCCCCGGGAATTTTTGTAAAATCTATCTCCTGTGGCCCCTGACCCCTGGTTCGCTCAACTCCGACGCCGCGGGACTGAACCTCAGTCGGCGTTCTTGTGATCTCTCGGACATCGCCAGATTTGGCGCATTCCCTCTCCTGTGTCTTCACCACACAAACACAAAGACAAGAATTCTTGTTGGGCAGTGTATTAGTTATCGGCCGAACACACTTAGACCAAAACTTCTGGCACTGTGCTCACATGATCCCTTCCCCTTCTGGTCAATTTCTAAAATTGCTACTGTAAATAAGAAGAAAATTTGACAGTGAGGGCCGCCGCTTCCAGGACAGGTGGAAAGTGGATTATTTCTTCACTGAAATATGGAATCACTGTGTTTGTCTGATATGAGACTGTGGCTGTTTATAAGGAATTTAATGTCAAGAGACACTACCAGTTGAGACATAGCACATACAACAAGTTAACAGGGCACGACCGCAGTGAAGAATGTAAGGCAAAATGGTCGGCCCTCACGCACGTTCACTTCATCAAATCTGGCCCTCTGAAAAAAAAAGTTTGGACACCCCCTGGCATAGAGCAACACACACTCCAAGCAAGGGCTCATGGAATATGCCTGCATTTTAAACACAGCACAACGCATGGCACCGCACTCAGAATGTCACACTATGCTGTGGCACATAGAGTTGAATGAAGTGTCATTTTGTGACATTTCACAAAAGTGAAAAAGTAAACAATGCAATATTTTGTAACTACGCATCACACGTCACCTGCACAACATACTCCAGTACACACACATTACAGGTCCTATTCACATGACCGCAAAGGGCAATACAGCTTACAAAGGAGTGTGATTTGCTCACCCAGGAGTCATAGGTGTTTGCGAATATCCAAGAGCAGCAGTCTGTACAAAAAAAAATTAACATATAACAAGATAACACACATCTGAACATTTACCTTAAAACAGGGATGGGTGAGTGGCCCTGTGTGCAGACTGTGTCCAGGGCTGCTCATCCATCCCTCTACCAATGTAAGTGATATGAAGTGTGTACAGCTGCAGCATCTGTCAGCCTGCCATTGATTTGCACAGGCTGCAGCTCTTGGCCATACGCAACAGCTGTGACTCTTGTATGTACAGACCATACTCTGGTGTGAATGCGCCTCAAGGCCTCATTGACACAGCCCAATTTGGTTCCAGCAGTGGGTCTGGACAGCTGCGGCAGCAAAGCCTGTATAAAGAAATGACAGGCTGACAGGAGTGGTAGCTGTCCGTGTTGCAGGTAATCGCACAGCTAGTCATAAATGCTGTGATCCCCCCCCAGTAGTTAAGCTGGATGGGGCTGTATACCTGCCACAGCGCTTTGCTTTCAGGTTGGGTTCACACTGCAGATGGCCACAGCTCACAGCAGGGGTTTAGTGCGTTCCTGTTCTGTTTCAGGGATTAATTTTTGCCTTAATTCGGCCAATAAAGGAAGCCAAAGATGCACAGGATGCCTGTGCAGGCTGCTCCACGGCCGCCCCAGAGATGTGTGAACCAGCTCCATAGAGAGCTGGTCACAATTTCCTGACATGCAAATTGGATGCGGAGAAAACAGCATCCAATTCGCACTAGTGTGAATCCAGTAATGGTTGTAGTAAATGGGGCTGTGCCACAACCACCCTGAACGTAGTTGCAGCATCGTGGAGTGGGATTTTAAGGGTTAAAACAGGTGGTGAGGCAGAAACATATTGCACCCATGGATTGCTCTTCAGGAGGGCAATGTGTGTGTAAACTAGTCCCTAGGGAAATAGGACTGGCCTTGGATGCAGACAGTCTGACCATATGCCCCTATCTGCAGGTAATCGCTGGCTGTGACGTACCGCTGCAACTCCTGTCAGCCTTTCATTGCTTTGTACATGCGTCCAGGCTGAAGCTGACTGGAATCACCTCTGATCAGCTGCCAGACTAAATCAGCCCGTGTGAATGAGGCCTAAACCTAGCTGTAGTAACAAATAATTCCGATGATTAAATAAAGTAGTGTTACCACGGAACACAGTTCTGGGGTGACCTCTTTGGCCCTGTATTACTGAATAAACTTGATGTCAGCCTCTGATAACACGTTCCTAAACACATGACTTTTGAAAGACTTGATGTTACAAGTTTGCCAGATAAAATGGAGAAAGGCATGGAGTTTTGAGAATGTCGATTACAATGAGCCTGTCAGAGAGATCCAGTGCAAGCACAAAGGCACTGTACAGGCCCACAGTGACGGAGCTAAAATGGAGAATGACTCAGAGCTGAAGGGGAGTAGCTGAGGTCGGGGTCAAGGTCACATGGTTCTGCCACTTCGACATACATCTACTGTTCAGCAGAGGTCGCCTTCTGCAGAGCTCCTTGATACTTGCACATTTCTGGCACAGACACAATTGCAGTTCAACGTCTTCAGCATTGGCTGTTTATTGAATAGAACTGCTGAACCACCTCTTCACAGTTTAAACATGTCTTAACTCTTCATATACCAAACAACTGACATTCTGTACTGTGCAAATCTAACAGTTGCCAAAATATCCCCCCTTCCCCAGGTCATCATTCATTAGCTGAACATCTTTAGCATTCATTTTTTTTTTTTTTGAATAGAACTGCTGCACCACCTCTTCACAGTTCAAACGTGTCTTAACGCTTTACACACCCAATAAGCATTTTCTTTACAACTGTCATTCTGTTCTGTGCAAAAGTGACAGTTGCCAAATGTCTTTTCATCATTTATGAGCTAATGGTAACATAAAACAATATGTAACACGTGATTAGTAAACAGGAACAAGCCGTATTCTTATAGACCCTGGACGCAGACTGAGCGTTTTAATTATTTTAAAAAGCTGATGAAAAGAGTCTGCAACCCTCCATGCTGGTCTTTGTGGAAGATAAAAGAGAATAAAAGAAAAAGATTAATTTGGTCTGCAGGATAACCCCAGACTGATTTATATAAAAAGGCTGGTGCTCACACTTCATGGACTAGACTGCATTACTCTTGTCTTTCTGATCAGATCCCCTTGCATGGTGAAAAATAAAAAACTAACAGAAGCGATGGGAGCTTGCTAAGCAGACGTCCAGCACTGAACATCAAACAAAACCACCCGAGAGAATGAAAAAAAATAGAGATCAGGAAAATATGCAAGAACTGCAATGATGGCGTGCCACCGGAGTGGGCTTATTAATGCCTATCCTGCACGGTGACTCTAGTCATCACCCTCCTCTATTCTCCTTTCTACCGGTGTCAGAGACATGCATACATATATTTATGTTATGGATATTGATCGTGATCTGTCTGCAGAGAGCAAATGGCTGCAAATGGGAAGCAACAACCTGACCCCTCCCTCCCTTCCCCCAACCTTGTGAACTTCAGGTGACCGACTGTGGCTGACACTCACACAGGCAGCGAAAACACAGACATGCAGAAAACCTCAGCTGAACTAGGGTGTACAGGGTAAACAAGGATGATGTCCTCCTCTACATACAGCCACATTAGAAAACATACCCATCTCAGCCCATGATCACTTAACCCTTGGCGTAGCAATGACACAGCCCAGCTGATTTACTAAACCAGCTGAGAATCCATGCCCAATAAATTGTGTGAATAAACAGTACAATTATCCAATCGTCTGCAGATAAAAGAAGTCAAGAAGAATTTGATTTTCACATGATTGGATAATTAATATGAATATTCACACTATTTATCGTGTGAACATTCCCAACCCCTTAGCTGATCAGCCTCAACATATCCTGTGAAATGTCAACATCCCACACATGTGCAATGTAGCAATTAGGAGAATAACAACAAAATGCAACAACAGTTGGGATCAACTGAATGGCACAAATTATTGATGCAAATGAGAAATGATACATGGCAATCAAATTTATATGCATGGCTTCCAAGAAAGACTTTATGTATGTATCAAACTGTCCCTGATTCTATGGGCCAGCTCTCTGGGCACCAAGTCTGATACACTTAATAGCCTTTTCCATTATATTTTCTAGGCAAATTGTTTACAAGGTAGGTTGACAGGTCATTTCTCAACCCTGCCCATTTGCTTAGCTTGGGGCTGGCATGCAGAAGGCGATAGCTCATGTGCATAGTCAATTTTTATACACAAACTAGGACCAGTCCACATATACCAGCATGTCTTTGGAGCCTGAAAGAAAACTGGAGTACCCAAAAGAAACCCACACAACTACAGGGGGAAGATACAAACTCCACACAGAGTGTCCTGGCTGGGATTCGAACCAATGATCAGTGAAGAATGACATAAGTACTAAACACAAAGGCCCATTTGGCCACTGTGCTACCTAGGACTATCCCAGTTATTCTCAGCCAAGGTTTAGTAGAATCCTAGAGATCCTCCAGAGGTTCCTTGAGTTGTGTTTGGCTGACCTACCATCTGATGATGCAGCATAGTTTCAGGTCCAATGCCACTTGGCAGAGCCAGCAGCATGACACCAATGACCGTTTTAGGTGTCTATAAGGGTGGCATTCTGACCATCACTGTAAAGTTGGCTATAGACAAGACAGTAAGAGTCATTCTTCCTTGAGCACCAACATAAGGAGGTATTCTTCCCTGATCACCAACATAAGGTGGCATTCTTCCCACTCACCACCAAGGTAAGTGGCATTCTTCCCACTGACCACCAAGGTAAGGTGGCATTCTTCCCACTGACCACCAACATAAGGTGGCATTCTTCCCACTGACCACCAAGGTAAGTGGCATTCTTCCCACTGACCACCAAGGTAAGGTGGCATTCTTCCCACTGACCACCAAGGTAAGGTGGCATTCTTCCCACTGACCACCAACGTAAGGTGGCATTCTTCCCACTGACCACCAACGTAAGGTGGCATTCTTCCCACTCACCACCAAGGTAAGTGGCATTCTTCCCACTGACCACCAAGGTAAGGTGGCATTCTTTCCACTGACCACCAACGTAAGGGGGCATTCTTCCCACTGACCACCAACGTAAGGGGGCATTCTTCCCACTGACCACCAAGGTAAGGGGGCATTCTTCCCACTGACCACCAAGGTAAGGGGGCGTGCTTCCGACTGACCACCTAGGTAAGGGGGCGTTCTTCCGACTGACCACCTAGGTAAGGGGGCATTCTTTCGACTGACCACCTAGGTAAGGGGGCATTTTTCAACTGACCACCTAGGTAAGGGGACATTTTCCGACTGACCACCTAGGTAAGGGGGCATTCTTTAGACTGACCACCAAGGTAAGGGGGCATTCTTTCGACTGATCACCAAGGTAAGGGTGAATTCCTCCCACTGACCACAGAGGTAAGGTGGCATTCTTCCCACTGACCACCAACGTAAGGGGGCATTCTTCCTTAACCAACAAGGTAAGGGGGCATTCTTCCCTGACCACCAAGGTAAGGGGGCAATCTTTCATGACCACCAAGGTAAGGGGGCATTCTTCTGTGACTTCCAACATAGGAGAGCATTCTACCCTAAACATCAATATAAAAGGAGCATTCTTCTGTGACCAGCGTACGAGGAGACAATCCCTAACTACCAAGGCCAGGGGCATTCTGTACTGATCATCAATGTAAGTGGCATTTTTCCCTGACCACCAGGGTATGGGGGCATTTTTCCCTGACCAACATAAGGGGGTATTCTTCACCGATTACCAACATACAGATCATTCTTCTGTGACCACCAACTTAAGAGGGCATTCTACCCTGATCACCAATATAAGAAGCATTCTTCTGTGACCAGCATAAGAGGGCATTCTTCCCTGATCACCAACGTAAGGGGGCATTCTTTCCTGATCACCAACGTAAGAGGACATTCCTCCCTGACTACCAAGGCAAGGGGCATTCTTTCCTCATCACCAACATAAGTGGGCATTCTTCCCTGACTACCAAGGCAATGGGGCATTCTTCCCTGATCACCAACGTAAGAGGACATTCTTCCCAATCAATAAATGTTATCAGGGGTTATTTGAAGGGTCCCTCAGTGGTAAAAAGTTGAGAAAGGCTGTCCTTTATTTAACCCAGAGAGTGGCACTCTAGACCCCTGGAATCTCTGGGAAAGTGATGCTTAGAGAGCTCCTCCAAGTTATAAAAGTTGAGGGATGAGAAGATCCGAGTTTCCTGCATAGGAAAGTGTCAGGAAAGTTGTGTATGAAGGAGGTAGGCAGGCTGGTGATTGTCATGGAAAGTGACTCATGTGACCCCACACCCCGATGTAATCCGGGATTCCTCCACACACAGACAGACACCCCCTTTTCTCTCTCTCTCCCCTCCTCGGCCCACCCCTCGGGTTTCTTGCTGTACAAACCTCTCCTCCCTCCCCCTTTGCATCTGCCGCTGCCTCTCCTCCCGGGGCCGACAGGCTCAGCAGCCGGAGCTGGCCACAACCTTCACCCGGGGACAGAGCCCTATTGATTCCGCAGGAGCAGCACCGGGCTGAATACAAAACGGGGTGTAAGATGGGGGGCACCGGAGAGAAGGGGGAGGGGCGGGGAGGAGGATCGCCCTCTACAAAACATCCCTATATACTATTACCAACAAAATCATCAGAAAAAAAAAAATAGCAAGAGAGCACACAGGCTGATCATCACCAACATGGCTGCCTGGCGGAGACCTCAAAAAGAGGAATCACCCCGGGCTGTCTTTGTCAGTGTCACCTCTGTAACCCTAAACTCCCCCCCCCCCCATACATACAGCACGACCCCCCGACTTACGTGACGGCAGGCGCTTGGGCTGCTCCTGCTTCCTCCGGGGCATTTTGTCCCCCTTAGATGACGATCAGGGGGGGAAGGAAGAGGGGGGATCCCGGCTGTCTGTCGGTCACATCCTTGTCCTCGGTGATGGGAAGAAAGGAGCAGATCGGCTTCTCCTGCGGGGCTCCTGGAGTCAGAGATCTGGGGCGCCGTGCACCTGGCTTGTCCTCCCTTTCACCTCCCTCCCCCAGCCAGCCAGCCGTAAGAAATAATATCCTTCAATGGATCGGATCTATAGGTGTGTGGTTGTGCTGGGGGGCTACATGGTGAGGAGCAGGAGGATGAGGAGCCGCCACCGTCTATGGCTGCTCCTGTGTGTCTTCAAGCCCCTAACACTAGTGCAAGGATCAAAGGGCAGCAGTGGCGGCGGTAGAGCTCACACACATACACACACACACACATGCTATTACATATGGAGGGGCAGCCTCCCAGTCTCAGACATACAGCAGACAAGCTCACAGCCAAGGCTGGGTCACAGTGCAGAGCTGCCCTAGGCTCTCTCCTCCTCCCCTTGCACTTTGCACACCCTGCTCCCCTTCAGCTCCTGTAGGGAGGAGGTAGAGATGTGCAGGGACTGCAGTACAAGCCACTCTGGAGGAGAATGCCATTGACAAAGCACAGCCCCATGCCTGCCCGCCTGCCTGCCCTTTTCTCCTTTTCTGCAAAACTTCCAACAATTTTTATGCCTTACCACGTTTCCTTAAACCAACATTTTATTATTTTCATTTTTTTTTTTTTTTGTGTCTCTGGGTGACTTTTTATTCTGGACAATTCAGCAATAGGTATATGGCATCTTGTATCATTGTGACCTATACGGCGTACCTTCCAGTATTTTTACTATACGGCATACCTTCCAGTATTTTTACTATACGGCATACCTTCCAGTATTTTTACTATACGGCATACCTTCCAGTATTTTTACTATACGGCATACCTTCCAGTATTTTTAATATACGGCGTACCTTCCAGTATTTTTACTATATGGGGTACCTTCCAGTATTTTTACTATACGGCGTACCATCCAGTATTTTTAGTATACGGCATGCCTTCCGGTACTTTTATTATACGGCGTACCTTCCAGTACTTTTATTATACGGCGTACCTTCCAGTACTTTTACTATACGGTGCGCCTTCCAGTATTTTTACTATACAGCGTACCATCCAGTATTTTTACTATACGGCGTACCATCCAGTATTTTTACTATACGGCATACCTTCCAGTATTTTTACTATACGGCATACCTTCCAGTATTTTTACTATACGGCATACCTTCCAGTATTTTTACTATACGGCATACCTTCCAGTATTTTTACTATACGGCATACCTTCCAGTATTTTTACTATACGGCGTACCTTCCAATATTTTTACTATACGGCGTACCTTCCAATATTTTTACTATACGGGGTACCTTCCAGTATATTTACTATATGGCGTACCATCCAGTATTTTTACTATACGGCGTACCATCCAGTATTTTTACTATATGGCGTAATATCTTTACTCCCTTTTGCCTCCAAACTCCTTGAACGTTTAGTCTACAACCGACTGAGCGACCACCTCATTGAGAATAACCTTCTTGATCCCCTTCAGTCTGGATTTCGCCCACAGCACTCCACAGAAACTGCCCTCCTAAAACTCACAGACGACTTACTAACAGCCAAAACCAACGGTCATTATTCCATACTCTTACTCTTGGACCTTTCTGCTGCCTTTGATACAGTTGACCACCCCCTCCTCCTCAAAAAACCCAATTTGCTTGGTCTCCATGGCTGCACTCTCCGTTGGTTCGAATCTTACCTATCTCATCGCACCTTCAGTGTCACTTACAACTCCACTTCCTCTTCTCCAACTCCTCTTACCGTTGGGGTCGCCCAAGGTTTTGTCCTTGGACCTCTACTTTTCTTGATCTACACATCCTCCCTGGGTCAGCTGGCTTTCACTACCATTTATATGCCGATGACACCCAAATCTATCTCTCTGCCCCTCAGCTCACCCCATCAATCTCCTCACACATCACTGATCTACTAACAGACATGTCAGCCTGGATGTCAAACCACTTCCTCAAACTGAATCTATCTAAAACTGAGCTCTTAATATTTCCTCCCCCACGTGCCCCTTCCCCTGACTTCTCTGTCAAGATCAATGGCACATCTATCAGTCCGTCCCCACATGCCTGCGGGCAAGGGGTAACCTTAGACTCTGAACTGTCCTTTTAGGCCCACATACAATCCCTGTCCAAATCATGCCGCCTTAGCCTCCGCAACATTTCCAGAATACGCCACTTTTTAACTAATGACACCACCAAGCTCCTAATTCACTCCCTGGTCATCTCTCGCCTCGATTACTGCAACTCCCTCCTCATTGGATTACCTTTACATAGACTATCCCCCCTTCAGTCCATAATGAATGCCGCTGCAAGACTCATCCACCTTACCAACCATTCAGTGTTCTCCACCCCTCTCTGCCAATCCCTCTACTCGCTTCCACTCACCCAACGAATAAAATTCAAAGTACTAACAATAATTTACAAAGCCATTCATAACTCTGCTCCCAGCTACATCACTAACCTAGTCCCAAAATACCAACCAAGCCGCTCTCTTTGGTCATCCCAAGACCTCCTACTCTCTAGTTCCCTTGTCACCTCCTCCCATGCTCGCCTCCAGGATTTCTCCAGAGCTTCTCCCATCCTTTGGAACTCCATACCCCAATCTGTCCCCCAATCTATCCATCTTTAGGCGATCCCTGAAAACTCTTCTCTTCAAAGAAGCCTATCCTGCTTCTAACTAACACTGTTTTACTTCCTCCATCAGCTCATCCCCCCCCACAGCTATTACCTTTTGTATCAATTGACCCTCTCTTTTTAGATTGTAAGCTCTAACGAGCAGGGCCCTCTTATTCCTCTTGTACTAAATTGTAATGTAACTGTAATGTCTGCCGTCATGTTGTAAAGCGTTGTGCAAACTGTTGCCGCTATATAAAACCTGTATAATAATAATGATAATCCAGTATTTTTACTATATGGCGTACCATCCAGTATTTTTACTATACGGCGTACCATCCAGTATTTTAACTATACGGCGTACCATCCAGTATTTTTACTATACAGCGTACCATCCAGTACTTTTACTATACGGCGTACCTTCCAGTATTTTTACTATACGGTGTACTATCCAGTATTTTTTACTATACTTTGTACTGGTACATGATAATAATGGAAATTATAAAATAAAAATAATGCACATTTAATGGAAGGGAATGTAGCATAAAATCTTAGTATTCTATATATAATATATAATATAATATAGATATATAAATATATATCTATATATATATATATCTATATATATATATATATATATATATATATATATATATATATATATATATATATATTACACAATATCATTCTATTGTTTCAGTGGGAACACCTGTTGATACAGTGGGGCAAAAAAGTCTGGCACTGTAGGATCTGAGTGCCTGGCGGCGTAGTGTGTTACTGATGGTAGCCTTTGTTACGTTAGTCCCAGCTCTCTGTAGGTCATTCACTAGGTCCTGCCCCGCAAAATTGCTATAGAAGAAGAGGCCAGAACTTTAATTTCATTGTTGAAGCACGGAGGATTACTTTGCCTGCTCCAGAAAATGAGTAAAACCTTTTATGCCCAAAAGCAATTGGGGAGTCTCTTTTCTGTCCTCTGGGTCTTCTGCTGCACCAATGGGACCCTGGCCCTGGGCCCCGCACAGGAGGGCTGGCTCTACCCCCATATTAGCAGTCCTGCTCCCACCCACCCCTGCAATGCAAATTGCTGATTTTTTGCTTTGTTTATACATGGTGGGTGGCCCTGCCACCATTATTGCCTAGACAAGGTATGCCGTTTACTCCATGGAGATGAATGCCAGATGAAGGCATTCATTTCCCTAAACAGCGTACAATGCTGCAGCTGGAGGCTTTCTCCTGGGCACTAATTGGTCCTCCCTATATAATACCATTAGCAAGAATACATTTCTATGGGCCACTTGAGTGGATATGCACTAACGCAGTGCTTTCTGGGATGCTTAAGGTTTGGCTTTCCCCTTTCTGAATATCATCCTGTGTAATTTATGTTAGGAGGCCTCACATTGTGATATGCAAGGCTTCAAATTAGCACTGGATATATTTACCAGTTTGGTCTTTCACATTGAAACCCTATTTGTGTCTTGATAATTATCTGGTTGCCTTCAGTTGGCTCTTCTTATTGCCCTGGTGCCCACCCAGGGGATATCTCGCACGCATGGTGTACACTATTCTCAAGGTGTGGTATTACAGCTGCAGTCATCTTCATGAGTCCTGAGGAAGCTTAACTACTTCCCACGCGGCCACTGCCCATAAACGGCCGGGTGGTCCTTTCTTCGTTCTGAGTGGACATTCAGGAACATCCCTCAGAACGAGTGCTCGCAGCGCGCCCATGAGCCGTGCTGTGGCTCAATCCTGTGATCATTCTGATCACAGGATCAAGCTGAGCAGAGATCGGAATATGGGCTCTGTGATTGGCCCTCCCGATCACCTGACAGCTGTATCCAATCACAGCCGTCACTATGTAAACAGAGACGCGTGTCTCTGTGACAGGTCTCCCCGCCAAGCTCAGTGAGAGCTCAGTCCGGGGGGGGGGGGGGGGGTTGGGGGGGAAGAGGGGGAATCTGCAGGTCTGTGACAGCTCTCTGTGTGAGGATTATTTTACACAGAGAGCTGTTACAGATCACCCCACAAAGTTCACCAAGCACCACTGATATACCCTTGTCCCTATACACATTTCAGTGTCCCAATAAAAAAATCTGTCTGTCCCCCATCACTGCCAACACCAAATAAACACTGATGTGGGTTATTTTTACCGAAGAAATGTAGCAGCATCATTTTTGGTCAAAATGTATCAACAGAAATTACTTATTTGCAACATTTTCTAACAGAAACTAAGAAAAATGCATTTTTTTGGAAAATTTTTGGTCTTTTTTTATTTGTAGCGTATAAAAATAAAAACCACAGCGGTGATTAAATACCACCAAAAGAAAGCTCTATTTGTGTGAAAAAAATGATAAAAATTTCATTTGGGTACAGTGTTACATGACCGCGCAATTGTCATTCAAAATGTGCTAGCGCTGAAAGCTGAAAATTGGTCTGGGAAGGAAGGGGGTGAAAGTGCCCAGTATTGACGTGGTTAAATGAGAAACGCGTTGACCAATGATGATTACAGCATTTCAACATGTATTATCGTATATGTAATGATATTCTGTACTTGGCTACACCAGTTTTTGGCATATAGCATTGCTCTTGCTGTTATGCACACCCAAAAAACTTGCTATAATATTAATAATGTTTTAACATTTATGTAAAAAAATTTGGATTTTTATGAAATACAGGTGATACTCGAAAAATTTGAATATCGTGCAAAAGTTTAATTATTTCACTAATGCAACTTAAAAGGTGAAACTAATATATGAGATAGACTCATTATATGCAAAGCAAGATAGTTCAAGTCGTGATTTGTCATAATTGTGATGATTATGGCTTACAGCTCATGAAAACCCCAAATCCACAATCTCAGAAAATTAGAATGTTACATGCAATCAATAAAACAAGGATTGTACATATTGGACCTCTGAAAAGTATTAGCATGCATGTGTACGCAGTACTTGGTTTGGGCCCCTTTTGCAGCAATTACTGCCTCAATGCGGCGTGGCATGGAAGCTATCAGCCTGTGGCACCGCTGAGGTATTATAGAAGACAAGGATGCTTCAATAGTGGCCTTCAGCTTTTTTGCATTGTTCAGTCTCATGTCTCTCATCTTTCTCTTGGCAATGCCTCATAGATTCTCTATGGGGTTCAGGTCAGGCGAGTTTGCTGGCCAATCAAGCACAGTAATCCCACGGTCTTTGAACCAGGTTTGGGCGCTTTTGACAGTGAGGGCAGGTGCCAAGTCCTGCTGGAAAATTAAGTCAGCATCATCCCCATAGAGCTAGTCTGCGGAAGGAAGCATGAAGTGCTCCAAAATCTCCTGGTAGATGGCTGCGTTGACCCTGGACTTAATAAAGCACAGTGCACCAACACCAGCAGATGACATGGCTCCCCAAATCAACACAGACTGTGGAAACTTCACACTGGACTTCAAGCATCTTGCAGTGTGCGCCTCTCCATTCTTCCTCCATACTCTGGGTCCTTGGTTTCCAAATGAGATGCAAAATTTGCTCTCATCAGAAAGGAGGACTTTGGACCACTGAGCAACAGACCAGGTCTGTTTTTCTTTAGCCCAGGTAAGATGCTTCTGACGTTGTTTGTTGTTCAGGAGTGGCTTGACAAGAGGAATACAACATTTGAAGCCCATGTCCAGGATCCGTCTGTGTGTGGTTGCTCTTGATGCACTGACTCCAGCCTCAGTCCACTCCTTGTGAAAGTCCCCAACACTTTTAAATGGCCTTTTCCTGACAAACCTCTCCAGGCTGCGGTCATCCCTGCTGCTTGTGCACCTTTTTCTTCAACATAACTGTCTATTAATGTGCTTTGATACAGCACTTTGGGGACATCCAACTTCTTTCGCAATTACCTTTTGAAGCTTTCCCTCCTTATGGAGGGTGTCAATCAGTGGCGGAATTATCAGGGTCGCAGCAGTTGCCGTTGCGACTGGGCCCTGTCGTTCCGCCATCGTGGGGGGCCCTGGGTCCCTACCCCAGCAAAATCCGTTTTAAATATGTTGAGCTAATTCCCGGAGCACAGTGCTGGGGAGCAAGCTCCGGCACTGAGCTCCAGTTCTCTGGCAAATGGGGTGCAGCAGCGTGGTCACTCGTGACATCTGCCCCACATCACTTGCGGGGTGCCCCGCGTCACATACATGCAGCAATTGCCCCCCCTGTGGCAGCCGACATGTCTCCCCGCTGATTGGCTGCACACCTTGCAGACCTCACTGAAGCCAGCTCCTCCTCCTTGCCTCCGATGTTCTCCTGTACATATACAGACAGGAGGAGCTGGGGAGGAGGAGTATAGAACTGGAAGAGCCACGCTGCTGAGGTCTGTGTGTTTTTATATACTCAGAGGGGGGTTAACGAAAATACACCAGGAGGAGTGATGAGTGGGGGATAAGCAGATATGTGCCCCCCCAGCACATATCCTCTTACCCCCCCCAATCAAAGAGATGCCATCTGTCTCAGAGGGGGCAATTGCAGCATCTGGGACCCCTGGCACCCTGTAAGAGATGCGGGGCAAGTGCCCCTGGTGCCCAAGCTGAAACATTGGGGGGGAGGGGGGATTTGTGTCGCGCTGGGGGGGTGTTGCGCTGGGAAGGGGGATTAAGAAAACTTGCGCTTCAGAGGATTAGGGGAGTAGAGTGGATTTGTTCTAGGGTGGAAAGGACAGGGGCGTATGTACAGGGATTGCAAATGCAGAATCTAGAGGAGGGATAGTGGGGGGTGGCCTATAAAGCAATCAATCCCCTCCATTTTACTCCTGCAGCCTTTCAGCGGCTGCGGGAGGAAAATGGAGGGGATCTGTTCCTCTACATGTCGCCCTCACTACCCCTCCTATCCAGCTCCTGCTTCCCTCCAGGCCCATGTATACCCCCTGGCTCCCTCGACTCCCCCCGCCCCCCCAACAACACTGCCGGCTTCCCCCCTCTCTCGCCGCCTGCTGCGGGGGATGTGTCAGGATGGAGAATGGGGAAGGGGCTGGTAAATGTGTCATTTACCAGCCCTTTCCCTGTCTTAATGATTAAAGTCAGTGATCCACACCGATCGCTGACTCTGTTCATTCATACCTGAGGCAATATAAACTGTGTTTACTATGCTTCAAATAAAGGGAAAGTTCTGTACAGAGCTATTCCTGTCCATTCATTCAAGCTGAGACTGCAGATATGGAGATTGAGGGCTGTGTCCTCAGTCTGCTTTCTCTGTCTCAAAGGGGGAACATCAGAGGTCTGTTTAGACCCCTGATATTACACCAAAGCCCCCAACGGGGCTCATAAAATATTGTAAAAAATAATAAAAGATAAAATTGTAAAAGTAAATTAAATAAAATGGTCAAAACGAATAAAATAACAAAAATAAAACTACTGACACCTGTGATGGAACTACCGGGTCACAAAGGTCGCACTTGCAATCAGGCCCTGGTGTTTCGCCATCGTGGGGGGGGCCGGGGAACAGGGGGCCCTTTATGATTTCTTGCACCGGGGCCCTGAAGGTTCTAGTTACGCCTCTGGCGTCAATTATGGTTTTCTGCACAACTGTCAGGTCAGCAGTCTTTCCCATGATTGCGATTCCTACTGAACCAGACTGAGAGACCATTTAAAGCCGTGATCTTCAAACTATGGCCCTCCAGCTGTTGTGGAACTACACATCCCATGAGGCATTTTAAAACTCTGACATTCACTGACATGACTAGGCATGATGGGAACTGTAGTTCCTGAACAACTGGAGGGCCATAGTTTGAAGACCCCTGATTTAAAGGCTCAGGAACCCTTTGCAGGTGTTATGGCTTAATTAGCTGATTAGAGTGGGACACTTTGAGCCTAGAATATTGTACCTTTTCACAATATTCTAATTTTCTGAGATTGTGGATTTGGGGTTTTCATGAGCTGTAAGCCATCATCATCACAATTATGATAAATCACGGCTTGGACTATCTTGCTTTGCATGTAATGAGTCTATCTCATATAATAGTTTCACCTTTTAAGTTGCATTAGTGAAATAAATGAACTTTTGCACGATATTCTAATTTTTCGAGTATCACCTGTATGTGTACTCTGAAATGTCAGTGAAGTCCAACGTACAACTTCTTCTTTTGGGTCTAAAAATAATGTTGTGTTGCTTTGATTTTGATCTGGTCAGCAACATTTGGCAAGTGCTGGAAACATGAAATGCTTGGCCAACATCTCAATTCAAGTCAATATAAGAATACCGTAAACATGCCCATAGCGTGTACAATGAGTTTGGATGCATTTTGCAGATGCTGTGGACAGCCTCTGGAGGAACCTGATATCATCAGGAAATGATAGGTGCAGGATGGTTGCCCTACATCACGGCTTCAATGAATGTGGCTGCACTCTGAGCTGTATGATCCCTCAGCTACTAGGAAACATACAGAAAAAGAGGCCAAGGTGGAAGTTTGCAGGCATGTAATTACTAGAGAATAGGAAAGTATTTCTTCCAAAGCAAAGCTTAAAAGAAGTGAGTTTGAATGATTATTGATTATATTCCTTTGTACATCCTCACTGTATTTTTAACTTTTTTAAAACTCCTTTCAAATCTACTGCTCCAAAATAACATTTATTCATGTGTGAACAAGGTCTAATGATTTGTTTAATTGTATATAACTATCTATATAAACAAATATATCTATATTCAAGAAAATCTGCATTTCAACAAATGTTATAACTAAAATGAAAGAGGTGAAAATACCCAAAACCAAGTGTAATATATTACAGTTTACCAATCCCTAGGTGCTGTGGCTGCATCAGTTTTCTTTTTTTTTTTAGGCTTTTTTTCCCTCTGTTTTTATCTGATAATGTGGTTAGCAGCACCACTCCTGTATTAGAGTGCCTCTACTCTGGATGAAGGAGCACAGGGGGGACATTTGGACAACAGCAATATCAGCCTGGGGGGAGGGGAGTGTTAGAAGTTCTAGATTTAAATACAGTAACAAATTCAAGCCAAGCTCCAGCTCTCACTTTAGTTAGGCTCCATTCACATCTGGACGTTTTGGAATCATGGCAGAATCTCTGCAATCTCAAAACGCACTACAATCGCAAAATGCAGGTTCAAGTGGCATTATTTTCAATGGCACCTAAAACGCGGTGTGGGTTTGCCACAAATTATTGTGCGACAAATGGCATTACGTGAAGCTTGTCACCCAAAAAGGAGCAAGCTTTACCTAATGCGATTTGCCACGCAACAACTGTGGCAAACCCACTCTGCGTTTTAGCTGCGATTAAAAATAATGGCACCTGAACCTGTGTTTTGCGATTGTAATGCATTTTGAGATTGCGGGCAGAATCGATGTGATCCCAAAATGCCCAGGTGTGAATGGAGCCTGTCAGCACACAGGTTTGTTTTTTCCTAGCCGGATAAAGGTTTTACACAAACAAATAAAACTGCTCATCGTAAGCACCCCTGCCAGTGCTGAATGGTTTGTTTCATCCCTGTAACTGATAAATTTGCAAGAGCACTTGTTCTTTTGGGAAACAACAGACTTACTTGCCAAATTACCAGATAGAAAACAGAAAAAAGAAAACTAATACAGCCATCACATCTAAAAATTGGTAAGCTGCAATATAATAAATGTTTGCTTTTGGCTTTAATATTGTGTTAAATGTATTTAAAAAACATTACAATTAAATTTAATCTATATAAAGTATATAACTAAATATACAGTATAACTATATACATTTATACCCCTAAGGCCTCTTGCACACGATACTCCTGTTTGAGCATCTACTTTTTTTCAGACTTTTTTCAAATGTATTTTTGCGCAAATTCCCGCACATTTACGTGCAAATGTGTGCGAATGCACACAAATGTGCCCGAACGCGTGCATTTGCACATGAGGCATAAACTACTGACCAAACATGCAGATTTTTCTATTTATTTTTTTACTTAAAGTGGGGTTCCACCCAAAAAAACAAAAATACCTGAAAAATTCTAAAAAAAAAAAACAAAAAAACATTTGAATATTTTTTTTTTTTTTTTTACTTACCTCTAAATGCCTGTTGCTAGGTGGTCCCTCGTAGTCTGCCTCTTCCTTTGCCTGGGCTGGTGACATCACTTCCCCCTCGGCACAGGAAGGGCTCGGCTCTGCTCCCTCCCTCCTGTCAATCATCTGGGACCCATTACAGGTCCCAGGTGATTGAGCGGCCAATCATGGCGCGCGTCGCCGCTCGCACATGCGCAGTGGGTGCCAGGCTGTGAAGCCACAGCCCGGCGCCCACAGTTGAAATGCCGGTGCCGACGAGCGGAGGGGGGGGACGAGCGGGGCTTCGATCCCCCGCATCGCTGGACCCAGGGACAGGTAAATGTCCAATTAAAAGTCAGCAGCTGCAGTATTTGTAGCTGCTGACTTTTAATTTTTTTCTTTTAATGGACCCCCTGGGTGGAACTCCTCTTTAAGAATACACGACCCTTGTTTTACGCGCTTGTGTGCATATGCACATTACAATGAATGGGCTGTATTTTAGCTCAGTAAAAAAATAAGCTGTAGTGAGCTTTTTCAAGCTGCAGTGTGCAAGAGGCCTAAGTATTCTGCTGAAACGATGTAACTGCAAAATACATAACTAAAGACCAACTGTATATACAGTATTCTTAGATTGTAAGCTCTAAGGAGCAGGGCCCTCTGATTCCTACTGTATTAAAGTGTATTGTATTTGTACTGTCTACCCTCAAGTTGTAAAGCGCTACGTAAACTGTTGGCGCTATATAAATCCTGTATAATAATAATATATATATATATATATATATATATATATATATACTGTATATATATTATGTTGGAGTTATCATCACAGAAATTTTAAAACCTCCTTGTGCTATCATATTTATTAAGTGTTATACATAAAATAAAAATATTTCTGATTTAAAAGGGATCCAATGTAATTGCTAAACAGCTGAGTGGATCTGGGGGATGGAAATTGTGAATGCACATCTGCTTTGAGGAGTTGCAGTTTTTGAAGACTGCCATAGAACTGAGGCTGTGAGTGCCTTCCCCAAGGCCACCATTAGAAATCATGGGCCCAGCACAGTTTACCTGACAGGGACCCCCCTCGTACAGCCTACCTGACAGTCCCTCTGTACCCCTATCATCTGGCTTCATATTCCACCATGACAATGTCACCGCATTTCTTGTACACAATTCCCATAGCACTCCATTTGTATTCCACCCACATCAGTAGTGGTCTACCTCTGTTTAGCTTTCCATATATTCAGCCCATGTCTGTGCCCACATGTATTCTAGCTCCTCATCACACTTTTGTTCAGTCAATGATACCTGAATTATTGGTGTCAAACTGGAGGCCCTCCAGCTGTTGCAGAACTACAAGTCCCATCAGGCATTGCAAGGCTCACAGTTACAAGCATGACTCCCACAGGCAGAGGCATGATGGGACTTGTAGTTCTACAACAGCTGGAGGGCCGCCAGTTTGGCACCCCTTATATCACCTCACTTTTAAAGCTCAAGTATGCGTCCCTTTCAGCTTAATTTTCCATATGTTACTCCACTTACACCCCACCCTGCACACATGCGCCTGGTTCCAGTCAGCCTCTACCTGCTTATATTCCAATAATGCACAGTGTCCATGTCGACTCTCCCTACTTTTAGCAAACTACTTTCTCCTTACCTTTCCTTCCTTTTCTCACCTATTTTTTTATTCAGCCTTCCTTTTATGTTAGTTCCATCTTACCTCATGTTATCCAACTTTAGTTTTGCATCCCAAGTCTGCGCAGGTTTCTGGGCATGCACACATCTCTATCACTCGCTTCCCTCCTCAGGTTCAGGCATCCTGAGGGAAACAGACAGCACCAGCCGATCCCAGAGCGCATCCAACCAGGCAACCACACCTGGAGTCTGCAGTGAGGAACATAGGAACATTAGAATGGCAACCCCACAAGCCAGTGTTTACATCCATGAAACTGCTTTTACCAGGCCTGTCTCCTGAACTAGTGGGACCTGGTAAAGGAGGCCTGCTTGTAACCCCCCTATCAGCAGCACTGGCTTTCCCATTTCATTTTAGCATCTTTTTTTTTACTGCTATTTGTGTTCCTGTTAGGGAAATTTTTTTTAGTTTCCTGTCAGGACAGGAAATGTTCAAAAATCTCTCCAACAGGTACATAATAAATTAAAATATGTATTTTATATAGCCCGACCCCGGCTGTACAAAATTATGGAAAGCACAAGTACCCTTGACAAAAGTGTTGAAATTGCTTAATTCCATTTGAATAGCATCTCTAAAAATTGTCCACTTAACTCACATAATAGTCTAAGGCCTCTTTCACATGGACAATCCGTTCAGGTCCGCCTGTCAGTTTTTTAGGCGGACCTGAACGGACGCTCCATAGACGTCCGCTGATATCCGACCCACTCCGACCTGAAAAAGTGTGACAGAGGAAAAACCTACTTTTCCATCCTTCTGCTGATCAGATCGGGTGACGACAGACTCTGCGGTCCGTCTTCATCCGATCCCCCATAGGGGAGAGCCGCATTCTGACAGGTCTGGCCCTACACAGTGTGCAGAGACGGACCTGTCATCTGCCTGCACAGCAGGGATCGATGGAGTGATCCCCGCTGAGCAGAGCGGGCTCCGTACATGGATACGTCCGTGTGAAGGAGCCCTAAGTTGCCGATTTCACTATCTGTGAGGGACACGTTACTAACTGTATCGCTATGGCTCTAATGCATACTATGACTTTTCTAAAAATCAAATAAACACGCTTAAATGAAAAAAAATTCTCCACTTATTGGCTACTATACCAAAGGGGCACACCACAAATTGCCCAGCCTGTGTCAGACGACAATTGAAAATGTTCCCTTTCATATCCAGGCCTCGCTTGGGAAAACACTACATTATGGATGGTAATAAAGCAAATTCCTTATCAGCTAGCCACTTGCCGACCAGCCGCCATCATTATACTGTGGCAGGTCGGCACGATCCCGCGAACTGTCGTAGCTATACATTGGTCCCTTTAAGCGGGATAGCAGGCGCGCGCCCGCTACACAGCTGGGGTGCCGATGCACATGACCCTCAGCCACGGGCAATTGCGGGCACGAGAGGCAGAACAGGGATGTGTGTGTATAAACACACACATCCCAGTTCTGTGAGGAGAGGAGAGAGAGATCGTGAGTTCCTATGAACTGGGAACCACGATCTCTCATCTCCTATAGTCAGTCCCACCCCCCACAGTTAGAACACACACATGGGGAACACAGTTAACCCCTTGATCGCCCCCTAGTGTTAACCCCTTCCCTGCCAGTGACATTTATCCAGCAATCAGTGCATTTTTATAGCACTGATCGCTGTATAATTGTCAGTCGACCCAAAAATGTGTCCGATGTGTCCGCCATAATGTCGCAGTCTCGATAAAATTCGCAGATCAAATATTTAACAGAAATATTCCTGCGCTATCAAGTATGGAGATGGCTGGAGGTGGAAAAGCTGCATGCACCTATTCGGGTAAACACCTGACCTTATAGTTGATTTTTATATAGATGAGTGGTGCCGCGCTAATCCTATATGTAAAACCTCAGGTGGTTTAAAAATTGGTCATAATTTATGTCACCAAAGGGTATATAAATAAAAATAAAATAATGATAATAAAAATATTAGAAAACCGGTGGGGTATTCCTACAAGTGGTGTGTCTCACTGGACTAAAATAAAAATATTGGTGTAAGCAGATAAAAGTATGCGTGTTATAAACTTAGATCACCATAATCAATACCTGGTTCAACATAAGTAACAAAAAACAATTTTAAATAAAGTGCAGCGTGATTTAGGCTAAATATATATACAATCCAAAAGTGACAATGTGCATTGTGCAAACACTGTGCATAATAAAAATGGCTACACCTCTGATTTCTTACGGTGTTAAAAAACAAAACTTCATATAAAGTGCAAATGTGCAAAAAAAGACCAAAAACCTCCAAAAATAAAATATAATAGCTAATGTCCCAAAAATTATGATACATATAATGAAAAGGAATTTCACACAGAAAAAAATGTCCTTATTTTTGATGAAATCTGTGACAGTAATGTGCTAGCATGCGCATGTGGCAGTTAGAGTGCCTGGTGACTCAAATCTCATGCATCTTCGTGTGCAGACACTTCAGCGGGTAGTGGCCCCTTACCTTAAAGTAATGGGGCAACAGCATATGACCAAAAGGGCTCTTTATCTCATCCACCTAGGGGCTCCTGCGCATCCCTCACCGTCCTAGGATAAGGTTCCCTCAGATGTGATGCAGGAAGGTGTTATAAATAAAGTAGAAAAGAGCCCAATAGTATAATTCCGTTTACTTAGGTAACTTGTTTTTATTAGGCAAAAGCAGGTACTCACATTAGCGATTGATAAGACAATGTTTGTATCCGACGAGCGGCGAGCTCGTATACTTCTCACAGTGTGTCCAGCCTTTCCCGTCCCTACGCATGACGTCACACCACACGTGACTTCTTCAGGGGATAGGTATAGGCTGTAAGAGTGTCCTTAAATAGTTTAATATTGGCCGGCAATGGGCGGCCATTTTCCCGGAGTTTAATATGTTGTGTTACGGCGGCCATTTTCCTAGAGGTTTTTTTTGTTTTTTTTGTTTTGTTTTTTTTTGAAGCTCAGGTTCCGCTTATGATGTATGTCAGCTGACTTTTACTAGCCAATAAGGGCTGTCAGCTAGTTTAATACCGCTTGTACTGTCAGCAGAGGGGGACAAGTACTGCTTCTAATACTAGGAGCCAAGCGGAGGGGGGAGCCAAATTACGATTTGAGCTACAAATCTAGGATTGCCTGCGGGATGATGTAGATGGTCTGCAACCACCCTAGATAAGGTTTAAATCGGGCAGAGCTTGTAACACAATAATATAAATAAATATGATATTAAAATCGAAGGAAGAGAGAGGCAGCAAACACTGATACCATGCTAGATATACATAGTGAGTAAAAATTATATATAAAAAAACATATATTGAAGAAGCAATGTTACAAATAAATAATATGTAATAAACTAAAATAGCATTAAATTGTAACCAAAGGGCCTAAAATCTATAATTAAAATTATACAGAGAGATTGTGTATCTTTAATTATATGTATATAATAAAAATTGTATATAAAAACTCAAAATTTATTTTATTAAAATAATCACTAAACTTGGTTAAAATTAGAAGAGAGGCTACTCCTGTAAGAGCTTTTAAATACTTCCTTATGTTGCAACTAAGTAACAAGGGGAAGTAAATAGGCATAGGGAAAAAAAGAGATATAAAGGAAGGCATAAAAGACCTTATTTTCCCCTTCCTTTATATCTCCTTTTTTCCCTATGCCTATTTACTTCCCCTTGTTACTTAGTTGCAACATAAGGAAGTATTTAAAAGCTCTTACAGGAGTAGCCTCTCTTCTAATTTTAACCAAGTTTAGTGATTATTTTAATAAAATAAATTTTGAGTTTTTATATACAATTTTTATTATATACATATAATTAAAGATACACAATCTCTCTATATAATTTTAATTATAGATTTTAGGCCCTTTGGTTACAATTTAATGCTATTTTAGTTTATTACATATTATTTATTTGTAACATTGCTTCTTCAATATATGTTTTTTTATATATAATTTTTACTCACTATGTATATCTAGCATGGTATCAGTGTTTGCTGCCTCTCTCTTCCTTCGCTTTAGTATCATATTTATTTATATTATTGTGTTACAAGCTCTGCCCGATTTAAACCTTATCTAGGGCGGTTGCAGACCATCTACATCATCCCGCAGGCAATCCTAGATTTGTAGCTCAAATCGTAATTTGGCTCCCCCCTCCGCTCGGCTCCTAGTATTAGAAGCAGTACTTGTCCCCCTCTGCTGACAGTACAAGCGGTATTAAACTAGCTGACAGCCCTTATTGGCTAGTAAAAGTCATCTGACATACATCATAAGCGGAACCTGAGCTTCAAAAAAAAAAAAAAACCTCTAGGAAAATGGCCGCCGTAACACAACATATTAAACTCCGGGAAAATGGCCCCCCATTGCCGGCCAATATTAAACTATTTAAGGACACTCTTACAGCCTATACTTATCCCCTGAAGAAGTCACGTGTGGTGTGACGTCACGCGTAGGGATGGGATAGGCTGCACACACTGTGAGAAGTATACGAGCTCGCCGCTCGTCGGATACAAACATTGTCTTACTCAATCGCTAATGTGAGTACCTGCTTTTGCCTAATAAAAACAAGTTACCTAAGTAAACGGAATTATACTATTGGGCTCTTTTCTACTTTATTTATAACACCTTCCTGCATCACATCTGAGGGAACCTTATCCTAGGACGGTGAGGGATGCGCAGGAGCCCCTAGGTGGATGAGATAAAGAGCTCTTTTGGTCATATGCTGTTGCCCCATTACTTTAAGGTAAGGGGCCACTACCCACTGAAGTGTCTGCACACGAAGATGCATGAGATTTGAGTCACCAGGCACTCTAACTGCCACATGCGCATGCTAGCACATTACTGTCACAGATTTCATCAAAAATAAGGACATTTTTTCTGTGTGAAATTCCTTTTCATTATATGTATCATAATTTTTGGGACATTAACTATTATATTTTATTTTTGGAGGTTTTTGGTCTTTTTTTGCACATTTGCACTTTATATGAAGTTTTGTTTTTTAACACCGTAAGAAATCAGAGGTGTAGCCATTTATATTATGCACAGTGTTTGCACAATGCACATTGTCACTTTTGGATTGTATATATATTTAGCCTAAATCACGCTGCACTTTATTTAAAATTGTTTTTTGTTACTTATGTTGAACCAGGTATTGATTATGGTGATCTAAGTTTATAACACGCATACTTTTATCTGCTTACACCAATATTTTTATTTTAGTCAAGTGAGACACACCACTTGTAGGAATACCCCACCGGTTTTCTAATATTTTTATTATCACTATTTTATTTTTATTTATATACCCTTTGGTGACATAAATTATGACCAATTTTTAAACCACCTGAGGTTTTACATATAGGATTAGCGCGGCACCACTCATCTATATAAAGAAAAAAAAAAAAATTCGCAGATCGCCGCCATTACTTGTAAAAAAAAAAATAATAATAATAAAAATGCCAAAAATCTTTCCCCTATTTTGTAGACACTATAACTTTTGTGCAAACCAATCAATATACGCTTTTTGCCATTTTCATTACCAAAAATATGTAGAAGAATACATATCGGTGTAAACTGAGGAAATAATTTGCTTTTTGAAAAAAAAAATTGGGGGCTATATATTACAGCAAAAAGTACAAAATATTGTGTTTTTTTTTTTCAAAATTGTTGCTCTTTTTTTGTTTATAGCGAAAAAAATAAAAACCGCAGAGATGATCAAATACCACCAAAGAAAGCTCTACTTTTTGGGAAAAAAAGGACATCAGTTTTGTTTGGGTACAGCGTCGCACGACCACGCAGTTGTCAGTTAAAGCGACGCAGTGCCGTATTGCAAAAAATGGCCTGGTTATTGAGCAGCCAAATCTTCCGGGGCTGAAGTGGCTAGGGATGTTCACAACGGAAAAATTAATTTTGGTTTAAATTGCTAAGTAAATCATTTTGTTTTGTCATAATTGTTAGGATTCATTTTCAAAACAATTCATTATTTCGGGAGAGTATATATTAGTTGTTCCACATCAATTCGTATTTTCAGAAGTTCAATAATTTTTTGGGTATTTCAGAAGATATATATTTGTTTGATTGTGTTAATTCCTTATTTTGAGAGATTAGTCATTCATATATAACAAAAATATTCAGAATTATTCTTTTTTTTTTCAGATGCAACAGAATTCATGCAGTTAGGCCCCAAATTTTTCAAACCTAAGAACTGAATTTGACTGTGGAACTGACTAATGACCATTACAAATTTTACCTAAAATTACAAAAAGACTACAGTGCCACTCTCATCTGAATTAATAAGTATTCATTCATGATGTTATTAAATTGAATTAATTTCCCCATTTCCAACTGACTTTGTTTGTTGGGCCACACACATACAAATTAAGCAAATGGTCTCAGCTCCAATACATAAAGAATCTTATTAAAATATTCACACTATGCTCACAGGAATTAAAAACGAATAGCTCCAAATAAATTCGGATCATTCGTTATGTTGTTACACTATTTATGGTGCTTCAAACTAAAACAAAAGGCACAAATGACTGCATCATGCCATCCAAATGAATACGAATACATTTGTTGTTTTCTTTATCATTTATTTTGGATCAATTGAAATTTGTTACTGTTGTGATTCAGAGATTCAGATGCATCCAAATTTCCGAACCACTCAAATTTTATCCAAATTTCGATTCGTAACGAGGAGAATCATACATGTCTATCATCGGCTACTAATAAATAAGGAAAGGAATGACAATGTTCATTTAAAAGGCCTTGAACTTGGAATGTTACACCATCTTTCCAGTATACTTTTTCTCATAGGGAATTTTCTAAAAACCTGCGAGTCAACTGAGCTTCCTGATATTTGATTACTTCTTATCCTGACAGAAAGTAAAAGGAAATCTCCCTGAAGCTCACTACACACACTACACTCTGATTGTACAATTTTTTTTAGATGTACAAATAAGTGTACAAATGTACAAATAAGTATGTATTGCAAGTGCAAGCCCGCTTGACTGGATACAAATTGATCGGATAGTTCAGGTAGGTCCCTATATTACATAGTTTTGGTAGATCTAAAGTTGGATAAGATCTAAAGTTGATAGTACAGAGATTGTATGGTTAGATTTTAACATGTATGGGGAGCCTAAAAGCAACTCAGGCAGCAATCAAACCAAAAAAATGGTTCCTACGGAACCAAAAAAAAATTTCCGACGGAATTCCGCTCAAGCTTGCCTTGCATACACACGGTCACACAAAAGTTCTCTGAACTTTCGACCGTCAAGAACGCGGTGACGTACAACACTACGACCAGCTGAGAAAATGAAGTTCAATGCTTCCTAGCATGCGTGGAATTGTTTCCGAGCATGCATAGGAATTTTGAGCGTTGGAATTTGTACAGACGATCGCATTTTCGGATAGGAACTTTTTCCGACCTAAAAATTGAGAACCTGCTCTCAATCTTTATATTAGTATATTAGGACCCTAAATGGGGACATTTTCGTCACATTATATTGTTTACATATTTCAAAGATGAATATAGTTTTCCTCCAAATAGCCTGACATGTTTCAGGAAAAAATCCCTTCCTCAGAGGCGTTTATAGGAGATGATATAGTATATTCAATTATGAAAAAATATATTGGTTTTGTTTAAAAGGAAGACAAATTTTACTTGGAAACCCTGATTTTGCCACTGATAGTCCAACGGGAACGATGGACCCCTTCTTTGCTCAGAACAGCCCTCACAAAGGTCCCCGCAGAACGGCCACCACAAGGCAGCCACAAAGAAAACCCTTTTTCTTTGCTGGTGATGAATGTATGACTGTTCGTGGCTAGACTGTTAGGTCACAGGGTTTAGGAATTTAGGAATTCCGCCAGCAAAAGTCCGATGGAGCATACACATGGTCGCATTTTCCGACCAAAAGCTCTTTTGCAGGCCGAATTTCCAATCGTGTGTACGCGGCATTATACATTTCTTTACTCTATTCAAAATTAAAGTATGTGACAATAGACTAATAAGGAAAATAGGCAGTGGGGGGGGCAAACAACCACACACCCCCACCCCTGAGCGGCCAGCGGAACCCCCCCACACTCTCTGCCGGCCTTTCCAGCACTTACCCCATCTCGGTGGCAGGTGGAGGGCAGCGGCTCCCGTGTCCTCTCCTCCATCACGGCGGCTTTTGTAATGCGGCCCCCCCCCTCCTCTTAGGCGTCCAATAGGATCACCTGTCCTTTTTAGCCAATTGGGTGATGGGTCTCAAGACCCGTTTCCTGCAAGGGGCCGGACGCATGAATAGGGGGTGGCGCCCATGCGCCCTTTATGGACGGGCTGTCCCTGAAAATAGTTTATAAATAAATGAAAAATGACTTATCACAGTGTTGCCAGGAGACATTCTGGAGAATCCGGACACCTCATATTGGTTCTTCGCATCAATCAGGGTCTCTGGATCTCCAGCAAAGCATCAAAAGTTGTCACTCTCATGCAGGCATGAATACAAAACGTACCCGTCATATAGGGTGTGAAAGCACTCTTTAACGCTGATGCGGCCTTTTGTGACAAGGACTGGAAGCAATGCACCTAAAATTTCAGAGACACACAGCAAGGAGAGGAGGGAGAGAAAATGTAAGATTTAAGATTTATTAATTTTTTTGCATGCTAGACTCATATCGAAAATGAAGAGGTTGCTCAACTTATGAAAATTCTTGTACGACAGAACACAACTTCGGAAGTGATGTATTGTATTGTATTGCAATGTATTATTTTGTTTCCTAGCATGCGTAGTCTTCCTCTCCCTAGGGCACACATCAACTATTTTACAGCCAAAATTGGTAGCATGAAGAGTCCATATAATAGTGAGCACAATCCGGTCCCAGACTACAAGAGATCAGGAACAGCAGCAGATGACATATCTGTCCCCAGGCTGTGGTCATACAACAACCTGCGTCTTGTCAGACCAGACTGAACCAGGGCCATCACTTTCTTGTCTTACTTCCACTCTTCCTTACACGCTTGCTTCCAGGCTGTGTTTTTAGAGTTGTGGCAGCAGGTGGAGGAGGAGGATGGTCCAACTCACACAGGTGTGTTTTGGTTGTGAGTTGGCCCCTCAACCCCCATATTTAGGGTCTTCTACATAATTTCCTCACAGATGAGGCATTGGTCCCCCTCCATTTGCTGCATTTTGCTGGTAGTCATGTAGCCAAAGGCCTCTTGAGGAGTGGGGGTGGTTCTGAGGGCCGCCTTAGCATCTTGAATCAGCCCAAGCGCTGCCTCCTGCACATTGCTCCCCTTCCTGCTCCTTTTGGTTGGAAGGCGGAGGGGAGGGACCTGGGATTCTGTCAGGCTACTGGGCACGGCCACCTCTTGGCTGCCACTTACCCCCGCAAACTCCTGGCTGCCACATTCCACAGCCTCCTCCTGGCTGCCACATTCCACACCCTCCTCCTGGCTGAGGCTTTCCTGTGTATGAAAAAGGGACATAGTTTTAATATTTTGTTCATCAATCACACACAGTTTTCAGCTCATGACTGTTGCAAATTGAATGTTAACAAATAAAAAAGACTATCATTCTGACCCCAAGCATTTTTCATTCTTGTCCCAAACATTTTTGGCCACTACTGTCTATTGATATGTAAAACACTTTATTAAATCAGCAATTAGTGAGCAATAATAACATCTAGTTAACATAATTCATTTTACGACAAGAAATATGTTGAACAATGCTATACCTGGCTCAAGCTGGGCTCCTCCACTTCTTCCTGGCTGGAAGGCCCAGGTTGGACGTCGGAAGCCTCAGCTGAGGTGGAAGGAAGCGTGGAAGGAAGAGTGGAGAGTGATTACCTGACTTCAGTCTGGTCAAACAGAAACCGCAGTCTGTCATAGTACCACAGCCTGGGGACATAAATGTCATCTGTTGCTGCTCCTGATCTCATGGAATCCTGGACCTTATTGCGCTCCCTATTATAAGTGCTCCTCAGGCCACCAATTTTTGCCTTCAAATAGGGGATGGTTGTCGTGGGGACCACCGAGTTCACCAACTCCAGCAGTTTCTCCAGCGCTGCCTACCTCTTTCCTCTTTTGTTTATGATTATAATGCGGATGTTTTACCTGCCACAGACAGGGCAGTTCCCTGTACCTGTCTATGAATAGGGGGAGGAAATTATGATCATTGAATCCATCCATTTTCTCTGCAAGACACAACACAAGAAAAACCCTAATGTCAGGCTAAATTCTTCTAATCTTGTCCCAATATAGGCCTTAATCTAGAAGCAGTATAGGCCACTGATGCACCAAGTTAAAATTGCACCTTCGTTCTAACGATTGGCGCTTCCTATACTCCTTCCTCCGCTCACAGATTGTACGTACGATGCACGCATGTTACACTTTGTATACACTGCGCATGCGTGAAACTCTGCCCGCCCCTGACGTTCTTTCTAGTCTATTCCCCGCCCCTTGTCTTTTGGCGCAGTGGGAGTACACATGGCGGAAACAGAGAAAGTGCATGCAGAGGAGAGCAGCAACGAGGAGGACAAGGAAAGCCCAGAGCTGCAAACATCCCAATCCCGGAGGAGATTTAAGGTCACTAATATGTCCTTTGGTGAGATGGTGGAGATGGTGGACATATTGAAGAGGGCCGACTATGATGGGAAGTATGGCCCGTACAGCAACCCAAATGTGAGACAGGCCAAAATCATGACTAAAGTTGTGAAGAGTCTGCGCCATAAATTTGGGGTACGGCGATCCAAGGATCAACTGAAGAAACAATGGTCAGACCTCAAATTGAGGGAGCAGGATCAGTACAGAAGAATCCTGTTCCTATTCTTATTATTACGTTTGTGCTGCTCCATGTGCTTTTCTTTATACTGTTGTACAGTTTAAAATGGCAACTTTCAGGTTCGTGGACACAGTAATCGTTCGTAGTAAACATTGTTCGTTCGCCAACTAATGCAATGTTTTTGGCAGATGCAGGTTAACTACATTTGTTCAGCCCTATTTGTATTCCAAGAAGTTTATTACATTGTTGTCTAGATGGGTTTGTAACTAGAATGAAATGCAAACTTGATTCAGTGTAAGGAGAGGACACTCAGCAGCTGTTCACACATCTGGATGCAGGAGCACTAGTGTGGGACACTAGGGGTGTCTCCATGTGTAAAATTTGACCAAAACAGGTAAGTATTCCAGCTTTAAAAAGGTAAAAAATCATGTCTTCAGCTTGCAACTCTGCCAAAACAGACAATTGTACAACACTTCCAAGCAATATTTCAGATTCCTATTTCTGCCCTCCAAGATCTGTGTGCTAAGTATACCTTTTTTTTATTCACTTAGGGGAGAAAAGACTCGGGACATCAGAGGACACCAGGGACCCCCACCTCCTAAAGAAAAGGAAATCCCCACACCACAACCAGAGGATGTGGAGGAAGGAGAGGTTTATGAAGTGGGTGAAATAGTGACCACAACAGGTGAGTGTCTGAGACCACAGCTTCAGGTAATAGATGTATGCCTGCATATTTATAATAATGGTGTGTTTTTTAAAATTTTAGGTGATGTTGATGTTGTGGAAGAAGAAACACATTTCACAAGTGCAAGTGCACACGTCCTTATTGGGGAGATCATGGTCTGCAATCGTGATTTACAGAAGATCAAGGAAGACATCAATGATCTGGAAAAAAGACTCAAAAACATCATTGATGTTTTAGGCAGAATCTAAAACATAACAACATTTTTACATATGTTGATATTTTAAATCTTTTGTTAACTTTTTTGAAGTCTATTGAAAGCCAAATTTTGAAGATGCACACAAAGTGTCAACATGTGCTATCTGCCATCATGGGATATCAATGTACGCGTTTTGGGGGTGCAACCCCTTCCTGGCAACTAAAATAGTTGACAGGAAGGGGTTGCACCCCCGAAACACGTCCATTGATCCCCCATGATGAGAGCTAGCACATGTTGACATTAGGCATGGGTTTAGGAGGGAAATCCCAATTTTGACTGTCAATTTGTGTGCAAAATTTGACTTTCACAGGGGTGACATCACCCCATCTGATGAAGGCAATATCAACACAGTTTGGACATACTAATGTCTGTTATTGCCTTCAATTTATCAAAGTTGAACTTTGTAAGTTCCTGAGTTGTGTATTGTTTTATGCTTTTAAACATGCCTGTTTAACACAAAAAAGGCTATTTAGTACTGTCAAACGCAAAAAATGTCATTCCAAAAATAAGTTGGTTTGTTCATAAAACCTTTTTCTAACGCACATGTAAATGTGCACAGAGTAAAAATTTAGAAAAACAACAATGTGTGGCTTCTTCTTTCAATGCTCAATAGCAGTTTTGGTACTGGGAGTTATTTACTAAAAGCAAATCCACTTTGCACTACAAGTGCACTTGCAGCAAGTGCAAGTGCACTTTCAGCAAGCACAAATTTTGAAGTGCACTTTCAGTGCAGTTTCAAGTGAACTTTTGCAGTGCACTTGGAGTGCAAAGTGGATTTTCCTTTAGTAAATAACTCCCACAGTGCTTTTTAATTTGCCACAATCATTTTCGTGACACTTAAAAAATCACAAAAGAAAGAAACACAAGCAGTAAATCAAAGGAAATATTATTTCAGTTTATCCAAAAAAAATTAGATTTAAAATGTTTAGAGATTCTGTGGCATATCGATGCCCGCCCCCCCACCCGCAAAGTACTCCAGATATTTTTGTCTCACTTCGCGGGCGCTTTGGGGGGGGTCAAACCAGGACGGCTAGCTTCAAGTGCCGTCAGGGTTGAAGGATCAGGAAAGCCGGCCTCAGTCCCAACTGAGGCCACATAGTTTATTGCATTTTTTCTTAGAAAATTATGCAGAAGGCAGCAGGCAAGCACAATATGGTTGAGTTTATATTCCGCCATGTAGATTGGTGTCAGAAATAGGCGGAACTGGCTGGCCATTATCCTGAAAGTGTTCTCCACCACTCTTCTGGCTCTGGCTAGCCGGTATATTAAAAACCCTCTGGTCGGGGGTGAGGGTCCTCATAGGGAAAGGCCGCATAAGATGGTTCCCCAGCGCAAATGCTTCATCCGTCACGAAGACGAACGGGCGTCCATCCACATTGTCTTCCGGAGGTGGCAAGCCCAAGCTGCCATTCTAGAGCCATCTGTAAAACTCGGTCTGGGCGATAACTCCACCATCCGACATCTGGCCATTTTTCCCCACGTCCACATACAGGAACTCGTAAGTAGCCGCCACCACCGCCAACATCATTATACTATTAAACCCCTTGTAATTATAATAGTATGACCCCGAGTTGGGGGTGGGAAGATGTGGACGTGTTTCCCATCTATTGCCCCTCCACAGTTGGGAAAGTCCCACTGCTGGGCAAATTGGGAAGCCAGAGTTTGCCATTCCTGTGGCATTGAAGGAAACCGTGGAGTCAAACAATAAAAAAAAATTTAGTACTTTTGTACATAACATTGCAAGCAGATTAGACACAAACATTCTTGGCCATCATCAGTATAACATTTATTTTAAGGAGTACTTAAAGACAAAAATCTAAGGTCCACTTATCAGATTACTCACCCCCTCTGAAGGCCCATTGTAAAAATTTTAGGGTGGGGGAGATGTTTTGGACAGGTAACCCTCTCCACTTCATTGAGAGCTGAATGCATAAATAATGTGTTTAACTTTGGCCAGCCCCTCCTTACTTACACTATTGGTAGCCCACTGGACAGGTAAGATGTGTCATAATACAAAAATATAAATACACACTGTCCTAATTGAAGCACTTTTTTACATTCTGCAATTACCTATCAAGATAATTGGAGAACAAAACTTTAAACAGTACCATTTGAAAGTATTCAGGCAGGCCCTTTCACTACATGCTTTGGTGAATTCATCCATAAATATGAACACAAAAGAGGTAGGTATAGTGGGTTTGGCAAAGTCAGCAGATAGAGGATTGGTATCGGTTGACTTTTAGGGGGTGTTTAGGGTAAAGCAGTACTATGGAGCTTACAAACTACATTGTTAAGTGACTAGGCTAGGTGTGTATAGGCCCAGGATAGCATGCTGGGGAAGTTAATGAAGGCAAATATGCCTGAAGGACAAAAAAGGAAGTTTTAAAAATTCCAGCATGCATGAGGATAAAGAGGACATTCACAGCATATTACTATGATTTTAATTATGGAATGATGAAATAAATACAATACATTAGCAAACATTAAATACATAGAATGTGATGTTAAAGGATAAATCTTACCCTAATGTAGTCCTTCGGCAGGACCTGTATAATGGCAGAACAGGTCTCTGGAATAATGATTCCCAGAGCCTGGGGAGAGATGCCTGTCGAGAACTTGATGTCCTGCAGACTTCTCCCCGTCGCCAAGTACCCCAAGGTGGCGACTAGCCTCTGTTCAGGAGTGATGACTTGCCGCATGCAGGTGTCCTGCCTGCTTATATAAGGGGACAGCAAAGCCAACAGATGGTGAAAAACGGGGTCCGTCACCCGGAGATAATTCCTGAAATCATCAGGATTATTCTCCTGGATCTTCTGCAACAAAGGCATGTGCGAGAATTGGTCACGCTGGAGCAACCAATTCTTGGTCCATTAACTCCTCCCCGCCCTGTTCATGGACTGGGCTTTGGGTCAAAGTAAGAACCCCAACACCAAGCCCCATGCACAGCACGAACTCTATGACGAGTACGTACCCGCAACATGGCTTCAAAACGGTCGGCTGGTCAGAACGAATTAACAGAACACACTGAAAAACAAAAAGGCCTGAGAAGAGCGAGCTGAAAATCAGAAACGAGCCGACAAGAACGCACTGCAAATTCAAATACGTACTATAAAATACACACTGAAAAACAAATTGCGAACTGACTACACCCACAGGCACAAACTGAAGAGCAGTAACGATTGGAAAAGCACGAGTCTGAAAAGCGCGAATGGTCTGTCACCAAACTTCTACTAACACGAGATTAGCAGAAGGAGCCCAAAGGGTGGCGCGCTGGCTATTGAACTTCCTTTTTCTAGCCCCGTCATACGTGTTGTACGCATTCTTTACGTTCGGAATTTCCGACAACATTGTGTGACCATGTGTATGCAAGACAAGTTTGAGCCAACATCCGTCAGAAAAAATCCTATGGATTTTGTTGTCGGAATGTGCGGCATTATTATGCATTTACGGGGGACTTTTGGAAAAAAATGTACCAGAAACATTATCTTTCATAATCTAAGTTACCCTAGGCTGATCAAAGTTAATTGCTGATTGTTATGGGTTACTCCTTTATTGAATTTTGTTGGTCAATAAGCCCATTATGGCATTTTCTGTGTACTGCACATGCAGCTTTATTAGTCAGAACACAAACTAATTCACACAGTATAAAGTAAATTGGTATATGCTTTCGGGGAGCCATCTATATTAGCTGTGGGAAGTAAAACTTTGTAAAGGGTAAGTTCACAAAAAAATGAAAAGGTGAACTAACTCCAAATATCCTGGCTATCACTTAAGACTCCGCTGCACAAAGTGAACCGTGATGCCTTGTGCTGCCGTTGTAGCAGTATGTACCTGAAAAGAACGCATTACAAAGCACCAAGTGAGTATCCAGAATGATTGCACTTGCAAGTGCTCATTGGTCAATGCAGCCATGTGACTGTGCTGACAAATAAGAAGAGCATGAGGTGTCCCCGAAGAATGAAGTACTTCTCATTGGTCAGCTCGGACACATGGTGTGAGTGCTTGCCATTACAAGCATTATGATGAACAGTCACTACAGGACTGCACTGCAGTCTGTAGTCTGGAACACTTCATTTCAACAGGAAGCCCATGTAAAATGATGATGTCATAGACCAGGCATCACTAAATGGCAGACCACCGTCTGGATCTGAACCAAGCAACTGTTCCATCCGGACCTGCTGTCATGCCATTTAGGAGCTGCTTCTTTCCCCCAGTCTCCATTGCTGTTATTATAACAGCAGAGCAGGATATAGAACATTTCTGGGAGGCACAGCATTGAACGGAGGGCAGGATTGGGAGCTGTCGAAGTTAACTTTTCAAGTTAACTAGTGGGTGATTTCCTGCAGGGCAGTCCTAGCAGCCAATCAAATAAGCTGCAAACAAGTATAAAGGATATAAATAACAGTCACCTAGACTGCAGCATGTAGTCACACTGTTATGTCCAATCAATCAGTCATCCAGAGGCCCTACTTCCTACTAGTATCAAAGTTTGTCCAGGCCACCCTGCCTCATGCACATAACTACTGGAAAGTAAAGTAGCCAATTATGGACCAAAAGGAAAAGGGAAGAAAGCAAGCAAACATCATCATTACAAGGCAGGGTCAGAGCTGTGCCTGATTAGAACGCAGTGGTAATCTGGACAGAGTGGCAGGACTGTAGGCTGCTGTTGCTGCAGGCATCTCTAGCACCTATAGCAGCTTTCTATAGTTGATTATCAGCTACGTGAAAGGTTTCATTTAAAGCTGAACTTTGGCTCAGTAAATATCGTCTAAATAGAAGAGGTTTGTGTATTCATATCTGAATCTTGGTGTGTTTTGTGTATTTCTTCCAGACAGGGTTGTCAATCTACCGCAGCTTTTTTACTGACAGAACATGTAAAATTTACTGACATAGCACTTTTTTTACTGACAGCCTGAATAAAACCCTATTCAAAACTAAATTTAAACTAAATTTAAACAGTATAAACAATCTGTGAACACTGACAATACCCATACCAGGTAATTAGCCTGGTTTACATTTAACAAGCCAACACAGCATGAAAAATTATCTGCAACCCTGCTGGGATACAGTTGAAAAACAAGTTCTGTTATGCATACCAAAGAGAGCAATGGACATGACCAGATTGCACCTAATAGTGCCTAAAAGAGGATGAATAAACAGAACCGCTCCCTGACCACCTACCTCTAAATGAACATAGCAGCTGCTTGGGTGAGTACACATTGCCATGGCCTCAATGCTTAGCTTCATAGTGCAGCAATTTTAACTCAACATGTCAAGTTTCACAGGCAGCATTGCCTGTGGAACTTGCCTGTTGAGCTCAATGGTGCCGCGCAGCAGTCACAAGCCAAACGCTTGGCTTGCGGTTGTTACACAATATTTCAATGAAAAGTTCCTATTCGGCTGGAAAAAAAAAAACACATTTAGGAGGCAGCAGTATCCCCTCCTGTGCAGTGGGAGGGTCCTAAAGGGGCATTAAATACCAGGAGTATGTGTTAAGTATAGAGTGTAAGGCTCAGGGGTATGCTACATACAGTGTGCAGGGTTCAGGGGTGCGCTGCATACAGAGTGCAGGGTTTGGGGGTGCGCTACATACAGAGTAGAGTTCTAGGGTGCGCTGCATACAGAGTGCAGGGTTCAGGGGTGCCCCCTTTTCCCCCAAATTTCCTCCTCCCCTACTACAATGCTCTATCCCCAAATCCTCCTCCTTTGCAGTAAATAATAGAGAGCTGCGTCTGCAGAAGAGCAGAATAGGTTACTCAGGAGGAGAGTGTAGTGTAGCTGCTGGGCACGTGGGGCAATGGGCACAGGCTTCAAGCGCTGTTGCCGCCAGACAAGCACCGGGTTCCAACTAACTATCTATTCAGAGAGGCGGCAGCACAGTTGAGATCACTCCACAGCTGGAACTAGAGGAGCAGGATTGGCAAATGCTTCACTGCTAACTCCAGCCTGCTTCTCTTTAAAAATAATTCCAACTGACTCCAAACTCTGCCTGAGAAAATGGCTGCTGAAGCTGCATCAAACTGTCAAGGGGTTATTTCAAGCCAACACTAACCTGGCTGAAAAAAAGGCTTATTTTTGCTGACATAAAATTACTTTAACGAACAACTACTAACAGCTGTAAAAATAACAGATTTTTACAAATTGTCAGTAAATGTACTGACGGTTTGCAACCCTGCTTCCAGATCTGTGCAGTAATCCAGACTGAAACTTTGCCTCTGTGCAGGAGCTTCCTGTAAAAAGGATAATTCACTGTTGCTTTCTCTCCTTGTGCAGAGTGACTGGTCTGGCCTCCACCCCTCCTTGTAGTTTTTGGCTGGAAGCCTTTAATGGGTGTGGCCTTCTGGTTCCCTCCCACAGCTCTGCTCCCTGCACAGACATGAAAATGTCACTGCTACTTTTACAAGGTAATAATTGAGTTTACAAAGACATTTGGTGCACACAAAGTAGATTTATATCCTTTGAGGTTACTGAGGACTATATTTAAATTAATGTTTTTGTGCATGGAGTTCAGCTTCAAGGGAATATTATATAGTTGGGAAACTCAATTACATTAATGCATTCCAGTTTATGCTTTTTTCACAAACATCTTAATTTAATAGTAGTACAGTTTACTACTGTGAATACTAACATAAGCAAATCAGCATTAGCATTGTGTTTGAGTGTACAAGCAGGGAGAGATACTTTACTTACAAGTAGAGATGGGCTGAACACCCCCCTGTTCTGTACACACTAGAACTCCTAAACAGAGAAAAGGTTCTGACCCAAACAGCGAACCCTATTAAAGTCAATATGGGTTCCCAACTTGAAAAATCAAAACTTCCCATTTTAAAGGCTTATATGCAAGTAATTGGCCAAAAAAATGGTATGAGGGTCCAGGTATTGCCCTGGGGGACATGTATCAATGCAAAACATTTTTTTTTAAATATCGTTTTTACAGGAGCAGCGATTTTAATTATGCTTAAAGCGCAACAATAAATATATATTAAAAATATATACAAATATAGTGCCTGGGGGGGTCCCCTTAGTCTGCCTGTAATGTGGCGCATCTGTAGCATGTATAGAACATGCTGCAGCAAAAATGACTTTTCTAAAGAAATACAAATGCATCTAATGACATTTAAAATGCCTGCAATACAATACCATTGCCGGCAATAGAAAAAAAAAAAAAACAGAGGTCCCTCCAAAATTCATACCAGACCCTTATCCGAGCACGGACCCATGTAGGTGAGTGCCACACTCCTAAACTATACCAGGTCACATGCTCTGAACATAGGGGGTGGGTGCTTTGGGGCAAGGGTCCACCCGTCCCAAAGCACCTTGTCCCGATCAATGATGGGGACAAGGGTCTCCTCCCCACAACCCCGGGCTGTGGTTGTGGGGGTCTGCGGGCAGGGGGCTTACTGGCATCTGGAAGCCCCCTTTAAGATAGGGGCCTCCAAATCCCACCCCCCCACCATGTGAATGAGTATGGGTTAGTACCCCTACCTATTCACCAAAAAATTATTAAAAAGTTATAAAAAACAGACAGTTTTTGACAATTCCTTTATTAATAAATAAAAAAACTGTGTCCCCTGATGTAAATCCATCGTCAATCACAACGCCGGCCGCACTGCCGGTCCTAATAAGGAAATAAAAAGGCTCCGTCGTTACCCAAGACAAGGGCGGGGCCACCTGGCAATGTCATGTGGTAGCACCACCCCCTTGTGATGTCACCAACCCAGCATGCATCGGTCCGTGATGTCACAAGAGGCGGTACCACCAGGCAACATCACCGCCAGGTGGCTCCGCCCATTGCCTATATGAGAACTGTCAAATAACAAGCCAGGCATTCTGCGTTTGCCTTAGTTGACAGCACAGCAATTATTTTTTTCCTTTTTGGGGTTCAGCGGTGGCGTCAGCGTCATGATTGAGGATGGATATACAATGGGGGAGACATTTTTTTTATATTTTTTAATAAAGGAATTGTCAAAAACTGTCTCTGTGTTTTTATTACTTTTTGACACTTTTTTAGTGAATGGGTAGGCCATACTCATTCACATGGGGAGAAGGGTGGGATCTGGGGGCCCCTTCCTAAAGGGGGCTTCCAGATTCCGATAAGCCCCCTGCCCGCAAACCCCCACAACCACAGCCCAGGATTGTGGGGTGAGGCCCTTGTCCCCATCAACATGGGGACAAAGTGCTTTCTTGCAGGGGGGCAGAGCCTGTGGCCTGGTATTTATTCAGGAGGGGGGCACTTGCTCGTTCCCCCTTTCCTGGCCTGCCAGGCTGCATTCTCGGATAAGGGTCTGGTATGGATTTTGGGGGGGGGGGCCCACACCGTTTTTTTTTCACTTTTTGTTTCACAGCAATGTTTTATTCAGCTGTCAGCGGGGAAGCTCAATGACAGCTGATGACTCATCGGTTGTTAAAGACGCTTCCCGGCCTGCTCCTTAACCGCTTGCCACCCGCCGGCTGTTATATGATGGCCAGACGGCATGGCTCTTGTTCTGGGTGGGCGTCATATGACATCCGTCCATTTAAACATGGCATGCGCACGATCGTGTGAGCGCAGCCCTGTACCTTTGTGGCGGCGTGTCACGGGGACACCGCTCGCCACCGAGGGGAGTGAACAGCCATTGGGCATGGTTGTTTACCACGTGATCACTGATGGTGCCTCCCCACTTTGCACGGCGCATGAACGCAATCACGAGTGCGCTGCGCGTGCACGTTGGTGGCGGCGTGTTCCCGGGAACACTGCTCGTCACCGACGCTGGTAAACAGCCATTGGCCGGCGGTCCATCTGAGTACCTGTCACAGTCCATATGAGTACCTGTCACAGTCCATCTGAGTGCCCGAATACCTGTCACAGTTCATCTGAGTACCTGAGTACCTGTCACAGTTCATCTGAGTACCCGAGTACCTGTCACAGTCCAACTGAGTACCTGTCACAGTTCATATGCGTATCCGAGTACCTGAGTACCTGTCACCACCCTTCAGAGTACCCGAATACCAGTCACCAGCCCATCATAGTCCCCGAGTACCTATCTGTAACCCATCAGAGCACCCGAGTACCTGTCACCAGGCCATCAGAGTACCCGAGTACCTGTCACCAGGCCATCAGAGTACCCGAGTACCTGTCACCAGGCCATCAGAGTACCCGAGTACCTGTCTGCAGCTCATCAAGTTACCCGAGTGCATATCTGCATGTCAGGAGAATATGGCCCCCAGCCGTCAAAACTGTGCTCCTGCGCGCATGCGCGGCGGAACGGCGCTCCGGCGCATGCGCATTCGCGGGCCGGCAATCCGGCGCACGCGCATGCCCAATAGCGCACACCCTACGTGATCCTTGGGCTGGCCTATAAAAGGAACTCTGGCACACAGATCAATTGCTGGTTTGTCTTCAGCTTCCTGTGATATCTCTGCTTCATGTTGTTGTGACCTGATTACCCGCTTTTGACCTGGATTGACCTCGACTATTCTGCTTGTCTCCTGAACCTGACCCATGGCTTGTTACACGGACTTCCGCTCTTTTCCAGTGTTTGACCCTCTGCCCGTGACCCAGATTTGCCTGCTGTCTCCTTGCCCTTGAACCTCTGCCTGTATCCTGGACTATCCTTGTGTCTTCCTGCCATATACCTCAGCCTGCTGTGATTATACTTATCCTGTGTATGTTTGACCCTCATCCTGGTTCTGGACTGTCTCTTGTACCCACTTCAGCAAATCATCCACCTGCCAGTGGCTGCACAGCTGCCTCCCTCTACTAAGGACTTCACGTCAGCAACCTCCTGCTCCCTGAGGTAGCCTATGCCTCTTCGTGCATCCACTCCCTGTCTCATCTCCAGGGGGCGGACTGCGCTTAGTCGCAAGGGTGAACTGCTCTCGGCATTTCGGCCTCGGTAAGTACTTTCCTGATGCTGCAGCCCATCAGAGTACCCGAGTACCTATCTGCAGCCCATGCCTCATAGACTATACGTTGGGGTGTTTGCTTTCCAAAATGGGGTCATTTTGTGGGTAATTCCACTGTCCTGGTGCTCAAGGACCTTCAAAAGTGTGATAGGTAGGAATGAAATGAGATGTGTAATTTATGCTCCTAGAACGCCTGAAGGTACTACTTCAATGTTGGGCCTCTGTATGTAGCCAGGCTGTGTAAAAGTCTCACACATGTGGTATCGCCATACTCGGGAAGAGTAGCAGAATGTATTTTGGGTGTCATTTTTTCTATATACATGCTATGTGTTAGAAATAGCTTATAAATTGACAACTTTGTGTAAAAAAAATGCGTTTTCATTTTTTTTACACATTTTCCAAAAACTTCTGGAAAAAAATGAACCGTTCAAAATACTCAATTTGCCTCATAGATTATATGTTGGGGTGTTTGCTTTCCAAAATGGGGTCATTTTGTGAACAATTCCATTGTCCTGGTGCTCCAGAGCCTTCAAAAGTGTAATAGGTGGTTGAGAAATGAGATGTGTCATTTATGCTCGTAGAACACCTGAAGGTGCTAGGCTGTATAAAAGTCTCACACATGTGGTATCGCCATACTCGGCAAGAGTAGCAGAATGTATTTTGGGGTGTAATTTGTTGTATGCATATGCTGTGTGTGAGAAGTAACCTGCTAATATGACAATTTTGTAAAAAAAAAAATCTTCATTTTGCAACGAATTGTGGGGAAAAAAATACAACTTTAAAAAACTCACCATTTTACTTACTTAATACCTTGGAATGTCTACTTTCTAAAAAGGGGTCATTTAGGGGGTATGTTTACTTTCCTGACTTGTTAGTGTCTCAAGAAATGAGATACACCTGATGTACTGAAGGCCTGATCAGATTTGATCAATTTTCAGTAATTGGCACCATAGTTTGTATACTCTATAACTTTCACAAAGACCAAATAATATATACTAATTTGGGTTATTTTTACCAAAGATATGTAGCAGTATAAATTTTGGCCAAAATTTATGAAGAAAAATTACTAATTTGCAAAATTTTATGACAGAAACAAAGAAAAGGGCATTTTTTTCACAAAATGTACAGTCTTTTTTATTTATAGCACAAAAAATAAAAAACCCACTAGTGATTGAATACCACCAAAAGAAAGCTCTATTTGGGTACAGTGTTGCATGACTAAGTAATTGTCATTCAAAATGTGAGAGCGCTGAAAGCTAAAAATTGGTCTGGGCAGGAAGGCGATGTAAGTGCCCTGTATTGAGGTGGTTAACAACCAGCTATTCACTGCCCAAAGCTTTGCCAAATCAGGACTCAGAATGCACTGTGCAGCACGCAGTGCATTGCAGGGCATTTGACGGGGCGAATACCCACCGAACACCCTGCAAAATGTGGTTACATGCGAATACCCAGTGTATGCAGCTAAACAGCAGTGTAAAGGAAACCCAAAAGTGGAATTAAACCTAACTTTTCAAAAATGCTATATCTCTTCTGCAATAATATAAACTTATCTGCCAGCTTGCAGTTTTCTACCAAATGTACAATGAGCTGCGCATGCCTGGGGCACTTCTGCATATATTGGATGGTGTCTTTCCTCTCCAGCCAATTACACAGCACCCAGCACACCACAGCATAACCGGTGGTTAGGGACGTATGTCGCTATTCGTATTCACCTGTGATTCTAGTCGCAAGAATCCACTGATTCTTGCTGCTGGAATCTGATGTATGCAGCTAAATAGTTGTGTAAAGGAGGCCTTAAAGGGGTTGTAACCCTCATTTTTTTTCACCTTAATGCATCCTATGCGTGAAAAAATGTTTTCCTCTCCTGTGATGGACAGCTGCAGGGAGAGAGGGGACTGGACTGTGCCCTGACTGGCGGTTGCTACAGTTGAAGAGGACCTGCCCCTAGCAACCCTGGGGAAGGAGGACTCTTGATTAGCTGCCTAAGCCAGGCTGGTCCCCAATTGGCTGTGGGACGTTTTTCAGCCCCACCACCACTTTGAGAAGCAAGAGATCCATATGGCATCTTATTAGAGGGCTCTGAGACCCATTTAGAGAGCCCACAAAACCACTTGGGGAACAAGAGTGCCTGGCCAGTACAATATATTCCCGGGAAGTGTTCTGTGAGTAAAGAAACAGAATTGAAAACTTTCTGTGACTGCTTTTACAGAGCCTGGGAGCCGAACTGTGCTGTGCTGTGTGTGCCCAGAGAGTGTTAGCCTGGAAGCAGTAGTGGCTGGTGGGTTTTTCTTTTGGGGGGGCGGCAAACAAACAACACCACGCCCCCCCGGTGGCGCGGCACTGAGAGCACCCCCCACGCGCGGTCCAGCACTTACCCACTCATGTGGCACTCTTCTGCCAAAGCGCTAGGCATCCAATAGGATCGCCTCACGCTTTGGCCAATCTCGCTACATGTTTCACGACCTGCCTCCTGATTGGCGGGGAGGAACTTGTCAAAAACCATGAATCAGAATGATACAGAAGTACAGTTAAATCTCACTTGTTTAATAATAATAAAAAAGGTAAACAGAGTAAACTTAGTCAAAACATAGCCAGAGTTCAGGAACCGGAATGGATAGTCAGACAGGCCAAAACGTCAGGGAGCCAGAGATGAGCATAGTAGAACAGCAAGCAGGATCTGGAGCCAAAAGGAATGTCAGCCAAGCAAGTCTTTAACAGGAACACAGGAGAGCGTCTCTAGAGATGTGACCAAGGCGAAGGCAGAGATCATCTGGGCTGGATGGCTTAAGTAGGCAGGGCTGATGAGCAGGATATCATCAACAGGTGAGTCTCTGTGGAGAGATAGGAGCTGGCAATTAGCCGACAGTTGAGCGGGCCAGCTCAGAGAAGGAAGGTCAGAAATATAGCAATGTAGGAATTGCTCCAAGGACTGATTGGCTCGTTCTGCAGCCCCATTAGACTGTGGGTGATACGCAGAGGAGAAAGCAAGCTGAATTCCCAGCTGTGCACAAAAGGCTCGCCAGAACCGGGACACAAACTGACTAGCCCCGTCCATCACCTTGGGTAGCCCATGTAAGCGAAAGATCTCCCGAGCAAAAATGGAAGCCAGTTCCTTAGAAGTGGGCAACTTCTTAAGTGAAAGACAATGAGATATTTTCAAGAACCGGTCAACCACCATAAGGATAACTGTGTTGCCTTGGGAGTTGGGTAACTCCACAATGAAAGCCATAGACAGGTGGATCCAGGGCCTCTCTCCATTGGGTATGGGTTGTAGGAGGCCCACTGGAAGGTATCATGGAGTCTTACTCTGAGCACACACGGAACAGGCAGCTACGAAGGCAGTTATATCAGCACGTAGACTAGGCCACCAGAATTGTTGGGAAATGGCCCAAAAGAGATGATTCTTTCCAGGGTAGCCAGCAGCCTTGGGAGAATGGTAAGTCTGGAGCACGGCAGTACGGAGACTCTCTGGGACAAAGCAGCGGTCACAAGGTTTCTCAGGAGGAGCATGAACCCAAGCAGCAAGAATTTTGTCACCCAAAGGAGAAGTGAGACTGGTGCGAACCATAACCAGAATACGATCAGGAGGAATCGCAAGAACTGGAACCGACTTCATCTTGGACATGGAAGAAAATTGTCGTGATAAAGCGCGAGCCCTTACATTCTTAGTACCGGGTAAGAATGAGACAATGTAATTGAAACTAGACAAGAAAAGAGCCCATTGCGCCCTTCTGGAAGAGAGGCGTTTAGCCTCAGACAAGAATGTGAGATTTTTATGGTCAGTAAGAATAAGAACCGGCACAGTGATACCTTCAAGGAGATGTCTCCATTCTTTCAGGGATAAAATGATCTCTAACAGCTCTCTCTCACCAATCTCGTAATTGCACTCCGCAGGTGACAATTTCTTGGAAAAGTAGCCACAAGGATGCATAGCGCTCTCAGAGGTAGGACGTTGAGACAGAAGGGCACCAACTCCAGTCTCAGAAGCATCAACCTCAAGCATAAAAGGTAACGTAGGCCAGTGGTGTATTTAGGTTTTGTGCTGCCCTAGGCCTGACTAAACGCATGCACCCCCCTAATTTAAATACGACCCACCCCATCCTGCCGAGGCCACACCCCTTCCTGTTTAAGACCCACCCTATCATCTGTAAACAACACCCCTTCCTCTTTAGGCTCATTTGGCACCTTTCAGGGGGGAATGGGTACCTGTTTCTGACAGGTACCCTTCCCCACTTCTGGGAGACTGCGCTGTCCCCTCTGAAGTTTGCCCTCCCTCCTCCTTCCTCCACTGGGCCATTCAGAAAGTGCAACGCGCTTCGCACATGTGCAGTAGGGAACCGGTCGGTTTCCCTTACCATGAATGATAGTGGCAAAACCCGAGAGCCAATCCGAAAATCGGCTGAGGTGTCGACATCGCTGGATCCCTGGACAGGTAAGTGTTCTAATATTAAAAGTCAGCAGCTACAGTATTTTTAGCTGCTGAGTTTTAATGCTATCACGGGGGGTCTCACTGTGCCCATCAATTGCAGCCTCACTGTGCCCCATCAAACGCAGTCACTGTGCCCATCAAATGCAGCCACTGTGCCCATCAAATGCAGCCACTGTGCCCATCAATTGCAGCCACTGTGCCCATCAATTGCAGCCACTGTGCCCATCAATTGCAGCCACTGTGCCCCATCAATTGCAGCCACTGTGCCCCATCAATTGCAGCCACTGTGCCCCATCAAACGCAGCCACTGTGCCCCATCAAACGCAGCCACTGTGCCCATCAAACGCAGCCACTGTGCCATCAAACGTAGCCATTGTGCCATCAAACGCAGCCACTGTGCCATCAAACACAGCCACTGTGCCCATCAAACGCAGCTACTGTGCCCCATCAAACGCAGCCACTGTGCCCCATCAAACGCAGCCACTGTGCCCCATCAAACGTAGCCATTGTGCCCATCAAACGCAGCCACTGTGCCATCAAACGTAGCCACTGTGCCATCAAACGTAGCCACTGTGCCATCAAACGTAGCCATTGTGCCCTCAAACGCAGCCACTGTGCCATCAAACGCAGCCACTGTGCCCATCAATTGCAGCCACTGTGCCCATCAATTGCAGCCACTGTGCCATCAAACGTAGCCATTGTGCCCTCAAACACAGCCACCGTGCCCATCAAATGAAGCCACCGTGCCCATCAAATGCAGCCATTGTACCCTCAAACGCAGCCACTGTGTCCATCAAATGCAGCCACTGTGCCCATCAAATGCTGCCAGTGCCCATCAAATGCTGCCAGTGTCCATAACACTGATATACTTTATTAAAACACTGTACCTGCTGTCCTGGGGGTTTCCCTCGTGCTCCTCTCTCTCCTCCTGACGTCACAGCCCCAGGGCCGAGGAGAAGATGCAGTGCAGGGGAGGGTAGGCGGAGCTTAAGGCTCCACCTGTCACCTGTTGCTTATGGGGGCGCGAGTGACACGCCGCCCCCCCCGCATGAGATAAAGCCCCCCCACCCGTCTTGCTGATTCCCGGCTCCCGCTGCCGCCTCCCGCACACTTGCAGCCCACGGCGGCCGGCTTTCTGTAGCGGCTCCGTGGTGTATGGGCGTGCTTGTCAGAGAGTAGGGGGGCGTGAGATACACGCCCCCATCCTCTGCCAAGCACGCCCATACACAGTGGCGCCGCTACAGAAAGCCGGCCGCCGTGGGCTGCAAGTGTGCGGGAGGCGGCAGCGGGAGCCGGGAATCAGCAAGACGGGTGGGGGGGCTTTATCTCATGTGGGGGGCGGCCCTTTTTGCCGCCCCCCGCAAAGTGCCGCCCGAGGCCTAGGCCTTGTCGGCCTAGGCCAAAACACAGCCCTGACGTAGGCTCAGGATGTGCCAACACAGGAGCAGAAACAAAGGCAACCTTGAGACTCTCAAAGGCCTTAATGGACTATGGACACCAACACTGTGGGTTACTGTCCTTTCTGGTCATATCAGTCAGGGGCTTGACCAGAGACGAGAAGTTACGAATAAACTTCCGATAATAGTTGGCAAAGCCAAGAAAATGATGCAGAGGACGTAAACCCACGGGTCGGGGCCACTGTAGGACTGCTGAAACTTTCTATGGGTCCATCGAAAAACCAGCAGTGGAAATGACATAACCCGGGAATTTAACCTGTTCATAATGGAATTCACACTTTTCCCATTTACAATAGAGATTGTTCTCTCTTAATTTTTGAAGCACACGACAGACATCTGTGTGGTGGCTCTCCAGGGACTTGGAAAATATGAGGATAAACCACCACACATAACTGCAACAAATCTTGGAGGACATCGTTAATAAATTCCTGGAAAACTGCCGAGGCGTTACAAAGGCCAAAAGGCATTATGAGGTACTCATAATGGCCTGTTCTCGTCGCCCTCCTTAAGCCTCACAAAACTGTATGCCCCTCTCAAATCAAGCTTGGTGAAAACCGTTGCTCCCTTGAGGCGGTCAAATAACTCTGTAATCAACGGAAATGGATATCAATACAAGGTCTCAGTTCACCACTCTTCTTCTTCACAAAGAAGAAACCAGCACCAGCAGGAGACGAGGATTTGCGAATGAAACCTTGACAAAGTGCGTCTGCAACATACTCCTACATGGCCTTATCCTCCTAGACCGACAAAGGGTAAACCCTGCCACGAGGGGGCATGACACCAGGTTGAAGGTCAATTCTGCAATCATACCACTGTGTGGAGGCAAACTACCGGCTTGACCTTTGTCAAAGACATCACTAAAATCACGGTTCTCCTCCGACAGGGAGGAGAGAGAAGAAGTGCGCAGGACCTTGGCTACCTTCTGGAAGGATGTCTTACTGCATTGTGGCAACCAAGAGAGAACCTCAGCACGGAGCCAATCAAAAGAGGGGTTGTGCCTCTGTAACCAAGGATAACCAATAACCAGCAGAAACTTAGCTGAGAAAATAACTAGGAATTGGATCATCTCATGGTGAAAAGCCCCTACGGCCATGGACAATGGAACAATCTCATGAGTCACATGGGCAGGCTGTAGAGGTCTCCTGTCAAGAGCCTCAATGGCAAGTGTCACACAGCTGCAGCGGAATTGAGTGCTTCGATACAAAGGCAGCATTAACCGCTTCTCGACCGCCTCACGCAGATATACTGCGGCAGAAGGGAATGTACAGGCAGATTAACGTACCTGTACGTTGCCCTTTAATAGGCGGCTTGCGGGCGGCGACAGCCGGGAGCTCCGTGACCGTGATCACGGGTCCCGCGGACTCGATGTCCGCAGGGATACCCACGATCGTCTCACGGTGAGGAAGAACGGGGAGATGCTAATGTAAACAAGCATCTCCCCGTTCTGCCTAATGACACTCTCACTGATCACCGCTCCCTGTAATCAGGAGCAGTGATCAGTGTAGTGTCACACACAGCCCCTCCCCTCCACAGTTAGAATCACTCCCTAGGACACACTTAACCCCTGCAGTACCACCTAGTGGTTAACCCCTTCACTGCCAGTCACAGTTACACAGTAATTATTGCATTTTTAATCGCACTGATCGCTGTATAAATGTGAATGGTCCCAAAATCATGCCAAAATTGTCCGACGTGTCCGCCATAATGTCGCAGTCACGATAAAAATCACTGATCGCCGCCATTACTAGTAAAAAAAAAAAAATATCAATAAAAATGCCATAGAACTATCCCCTATTTTGTAGACGCTATAACCAAATAATTTGCGCAAACCAATCAATAAACACTTATTGTTTTTTTTACCAAAAATATGTAGAAGAATACGTATCGGCCTAAACTGAGGAAAAAAAATGTTTTTTTATATATTTTTTGGGGATATTTATTATAGCAAAAAGTAAAAAACAATGCGTTTTTTTCAAAATTGTCGCTATTTTTTTGTTTATAGCGCAAAAAATAAAAACCGCAGAGGTGATCAAATACCACCAAAAGAAAGCTCTATTTGTGGGAAAAAAAGGACGGTAATTTTGTTTGGGTGCCACGTCGCACGACTGCGCAATTGTCAGTTAAATGATGCAGTGCCGAATTGCAAAAAGTGCTCTGGTCTTTGGCCAGCCAAATGGTCTGGGGCTTAAGTGGTTAATGAACAGGCCTGCAGCCCCAGAGTTGATTAGAGCCTGTATCACAACGGACGACTCAGCCCAAGGGTAACCAAAACCAGGGGCTTATCCTTCTGGATAACTGGGGACAAAACAACGCCACCTAAGGTCTGTCCGTGACAGGACCTCAAGGTTCAGGTGTTCCCTGGACGGGTAGTACAAGACTTCAAAAAGTGACCTGCCTGGCCACAATAAAGGCACAATCTCTCCCTCCTCCTAAGGGTTCTCTCATCCACAGAGAGACGCGTGAAGCCCAAGTACATGGATTCATCTTCACTGACCAACTCGGTACCAGGAAGCATGGGAGGTGAGGGAGGCAAGGGTGGGACTGCAAAGCTCGGAGACAAATATGCAGGAGGCTTCCGCAAGCGCTCCTTAAAAGAGAGTCTTTCTCTGAGTCTGGAGTCGATGAGGATGGCAAACGTGATCAATTTCTCCAGCTCAGTGGGTATATGTCGGGCTGCTATCTCATCCTTGATTGTATCCAAGAGACCATGAGAAAAAGCAGCCATGAGGGTCTTATTGTTCCAAGCAAACTCTGCTGCCAGAGTATGGAATTCAATGGCGTAATCGGCAACAGTTCTCATACTCATACATACACTGATGGACATGAGGCACTTGGCAGCAGAAGCGGAGCGTGCGGGAACGTCAAATACCCTTTTAAAGGAAGCCACAAACTCAGGGCAACTTAAGACAACAGGTTTTTGCATCTACCATAGAGGGTTTGCCCAGGCCAAAGCTCTCTCAGAAAGCAAAGATATCACAAAACCTACTTTGCTCCTGTCCCTGGGAAACACCTGGGGCAGCATCTCAAAGTATATCTCAACCTGGTTGAGAAACCCTCTGCATTAGACTGGATCGCCCCCAAATTGCTGGAGAAGTGGAGCGGAACCAGACATACCTCTTATAGAGGTGATACTCGAGGCGGGTGTCTGCATAGAGACTGGTGCAACAGCAGGAACGGCCTGCAACACGGTTGTACCAGAGCAGCCACAGTGGGAGATTCCAGGTGAGCCTTGCGACTCAGGAGCGTTTGTAACGCCATGGCAAACTGATCCACGCGGTGATCCTGCTCATCCAATCTGGAAAAAATATTACCGACAAATTGACTGCATCTTCTAAATTCATGGCCTTCGCCTACTGTCAGATACCATGAATCAGACTGAGACAGAAGTACAGTTAAATCTCACTTGTTTAATAATAATAAAAAAAAGGTAAACAGAGTAAACGTAGTCAAAACATAGCCAGAGTTCAGGAACTGAAACGGATAGTCAGACAATAGTCAGCAATGCTCTGCTCTCCGAGGCCACACTTTTTAGAAGCCTATTAGAGCCTCTGGCTCTAATCAGGTGCTTCAAAAAGCATTGAAATCCATGGTCTGGTGCCCTGATATGTAGATTAGGGAGCCGGACGCATGGGTAGGGGAGGCGGTGCCTGTGCGCCCTCTATGGACAGGCCGCCACTGCCTGGAAGCTTGCCTTACAGGGGCATAGGGCTGCAAGAAGCCACAGGACTGTTGTTGTGACCTGCTGACCACATGCTGTTGCCAGAGGATCTGTTCTGCCAGAAAAAGTGTGCTGCACCTGAATCACATGCAAAATTGTGTGCAGGGACTAGGCTGTGGGCTGCTGCTATGCTGAACACTACTTAATGCAGTGAGGGATGAGCTTGTATTCCAGTTGCTCCCAGTGACCACATGTTCCAGCTACCTGCTAAAGCTGCAGAGAGCTAACTCAAGAGGAAGGACCCTTTAACCAGCCACAGGGGAACCCCTCAAGACTAGAATCAGTCATCAGTGGTGAGAGGCTTCCAGACACCATTTTGTTTACTTTAGTGAGTACTCCTACGCAAGGTCCCCATCACCGACTCTCTACATAGTCCCACTGGCCAGTGGTTAGGCAGGGCAACGCTGCATTAGGTAGTAGGTAGGCTGTATTGCCTTTGAAAAATGCCATTTGTACTGCTGTACTGTGTTGGATTGTCATTAATCTACAATTACAAGGCAATATCTCTACCTGCCTAGTGCACGTTTGTGTACCAGTTGCTTCCCAGGCGGATGTGTCGAACAAACATTGACACCCTTTGAATTGTGTCACTTAACAAGGTGCCTATATTGCTATATTATAAATTGTTGTTAATTAACCCATTCCATTCTAGGGCTTTGCCATTAAATAAAGCCTTTTTAAACCTTGAAGGTGTGTTCTCGGGTCCCAGAAAGAGTCATCACAGGTGCAGGGCAGAAGGGACCCAATAAAAATACCAGCAGCTCCTGCGGGGGTAGCGCTACATACATATTTTAATTGATGTCATAGTTGTATAGAGTGTCAAATATTGTTGCTAAAAGTCCATAAATTAAAATTAACAGTGCAAACACCATGTTTGTACAAGGCTTGGGCCATTATCACTCCCAAAGCTATGTAACCTCTAGAAAACAAATGATATCATCAGGCAATGCCTAGCCAATACAGGAGCTAGCTAAAACATTACTAAGTGAAAAGGATTAACTTCCAGGTGATCAAGAAAGTGTCAGGACAACAATAAACATGTAAACCATAGCCTTATGTATGGACAGGTAAGGTCAAGAAAAGACTTCAGTCTAAAGAATTCTATTTACATAGCAGCAAAACAGCTTCTGTGAATAACAATACAAATGATTAGAGAGTTGCTAAAACAGATTGTTTTGTTACAATATTTTTGCTTTTTTGTACTTTACAACAGTCTCTGGATGATAATCAACTATGGCAAAGTAAAGGCACTAGAATTGTGGTCTGAAGATAGCACCAAGAGCTTTACAGCCTAAATTACTAATTAAAAAACAAAAAATTAAGAACAATTTTAGCAGACTTCTGCAACACACAACTGGAATGCAACGTAACCACTTTAGCCCCGGAAGAATTTACCCCTTTCCAGACTGGGCCATTTTTTGCAAAATGGCACTGTGTCGCTTTAACTGACAATTGCGCAGTCGTGCGACGTTGTACCCAAACAAAATTGATGTCTGTTTTTTCCCACAAATAGAGCTTTTTTTTGGTGGTACTTGATCACCTCTGTGGTTTTTATTTTTTGCACTATAAACAAAAAAAGAGAAACAATTTTGAAAAAAACACAATATTTTTTACTTTTTGCTATAATAAATATCCCAATTTTTAAAAAAAAAACACATTTTTTCCTCAGTTTAGGCCGATATGTATTCTTCTACATATTTTTGGTAAAAAAAATCACAATAAGCGTATATTGATTGGTTTGCGCAAAAGTTATAGCGCCTACAATATAGGTTATTGATTTATGGCATTTTTATAATTGTTTTATTTTTTACTAGTAATGGAGGCGATCTGCATTTTTTATCGAGACTGCGACATTGTGGAGGACAGATCGGACACTTGACACTTTTTTGAAACCATTGACATTTATACAGCGATCAGTGCTATAAATAGCCACTGATTACTGTATAAATGACACTGGCAGGGAAGGGGTTAACACTAGAGGGCAATCAAGGGGTTAAATGTGTTCCCTCACTGTGTGTTCTAACTGTGTAGGGATGGGACTGACTGGGGGAGAAGACCGGTCGGTGTTCCTATATACTAGGAACACACGATCTGTCTCCTCTCCCCTGACAGAACGTGGATTTGTGTGTTTATACACACAGATCCCCGTTTCTGCTCTGTCAGGAGCGACCGTGGGTGCCCCGCGGATATCACAGGCACGCGCATCAGCTCCTCAGTGATGCGGTGGCACGTGCGCCCCCTATTCCCCTTAAAGCGGCCACCATACAGCTATGGCGATTTGCGCAGGGGAGCCATTCTGCCGCTGTCAAATGACAGCGGGCGGGTGGCGTGTGGTTAAAGTGTTACTAAATCCACAACAGTAAAATCAGTCTGTATATGCAGTAAAGCATGCTTATTATACTCATTGTGTAACCTAAGGGGTTAATCCTCCACATTGTGTAAAAAGGCTGTTTGATCCTATCTTCTCTGATCCTTCACTTCTCCCACAGTCCCCACTCTATCTGCTCATAGAACAGAGCCTTGGGGGCAAGCTGCACATGCTCAGTTTAGTGTGTATTGTTAGAGAGTTTTTTTTTTCTTGGGAGAGTGCATGTGATCAGCACAGAGCCAATCAGCACTGTCCAGACAGAGGGTCAGGGGTCCTGCAGCCTCATTGAACAATCAGGGGAGAATGAAAACTCCTCCTACAAGCTTTAAGCAGACATTGATAGAAGTAAAAAGACTGCTCTAACTGCTGATGAGAAAAGGTGTATAGCAGTCTATATTTACTAAAATAGTTGCATTTCCATGTTCTGAGTACTATGGGAGATAAGATATAGGGTCCTAGGTTTAGTAACACTTTAAAACCATATGACCTAGTGTTGCCTAAATTATAAAAGTGCGGCACAAAAAATAATCTGTACTTTAACAGAATAACATATGATTACTATAAAGTACAACACAACAATTACATAATTTCTAAATATATATATATATATATATATATATATATATATATATATATATATATATATATATATATATAAAAGCAATTCCAGGCAACAAATTAAAACATTTAAGCGTTTGTAAAGGCTTCATTTTATTTTTGATAAACATGTTATACTTACCTGATTTGTGTAATAGTATTGCACAGAGTGGCCCCAAATCTCCTCTTCTCTGGTTTCCTGCCATCGCTCTAGGGTCCTCCTCTTCTCAGTGCGCCACCATCGGAAACAGCTTCCTATAGTGGTGCACCTGCGGGCTCGCTCCCGAGCTGGGATATGTGCATCTATAGAGACACACAACATGGCTAGGCCCCCCCCACCACTCTGCTCACAGAATTTGACTGACAGCAGCAGGAGCCAATGGCTCCCATTGCTGCCTCTCTGTCCTGTCAGGGGGCTCTTGGGTGTGCTACTGTATTGGTGATCAGTGGAGGATTCTACTCAAATAGCCTCTTTAAGTGCCCAGGAATTAGTTAAAAAGTACCAGTGCTCCTCCAGCACATGTCTGTACATGTGCAGGACACACGACTAGGCCGCGACACATCAACACCTATATTTCTATACTCACAGGTAGGGATGAGCTGAACTTTCCTGGGTTTGAACCGAGCAGGGTTTGGAGACTCTTTGGATGCAAAACCCAAAATCCCATTTAAATCAGTGGAAGCTAAATCTGTTAAATTAAAAATGCCCATTTTATGGGCTAATAGGCAGGGGGCTATCCTAATCCTGCCTGTGAAAGGGTGCATCTCTGTGATGTACAGAAAGTGCTGCAGCTGGACTGACATTTACAAAGAAAAATAATGTTTAAAATTGCCGGTAATTAATATCCATCTCTTCTGTGAGTATAACACACCACCATGCTGCACACATCACCACCATTAGCAGCTTACCTCACAATTTGACCTATAATCAATAGGTCAAATAAACCTGTCCCTTTGAGAGATGCCACCAAATATATCAGATGCTCTAACTTTTCCCCTCAGCACACTCAGATTGGATGTACATCCCCCACAGATCCAGGAAAAATGCTCTAGGACTGCAGAACAGATCCTCCAGCAGCGGATTTGGCGCCGTCCTTCCATAGCCAGAGTCTAGTAACCGGATCAGGTAGTCAGCCAAGCCAGAGTTCAGTAACCAGATCAGGTAATCAGCCAAGCCAAAGTTCAGTAACCAGATCAGGTAATCAGCCAGGCCAGAAGTCAGGGATCCAAGTAGAGGAACAGCAATCAGGATAAGGAGCCAGAAGGGATGTCAGCAAAACAAGTCTTTAAACAGGAACACAGGCGATGGTTTCTTGTAATGTGACCAAGGCGAAGGCGGGAATGAAGTGAGCTGGAGATCTTTAAGTAGGCAGGACTGACGAGCAGATCCACAACAGCTAGTTAACTGTGGAGAGAGATGAGATCTGGCAATTAGCTGACAGCTGAGCGGCCAGCTCAGAGAAGGAAGGGCTGAGCCAGCCCTGACAGGCACTTGCTAGAGAGATGAGTTTTGCCAGATGTGCCTTGTGCAGATTCATGTCGAAAAACACCTGTCCAAAACATACCAGAAGGAGAAATCTTCCATTGAAGAGTTACACTTCTGTTTAGCCTCATCACTGCTGCATTCATCACTGGCAGATTGTCTAAGTGGCAGGCCTCTTATCCATTTTTTGCCACTCCTCTTGGAACGGATCTTTAATCTCCCCCATCAGCAAAAAAAACAAAAACAAACTGGTTGTTTTTTGAGAAAAGGAAATTAAGTTTTAGACTTTTTGGGAGGAGGCTCTGTGTCTTCCCCGCTCCAAGGCCAGTTTCACCGCTTTGATAAACTTCTGGACCATACTATACTTAAAACCTGAAAACTGTTGCTCCGCCTCTGAGGAGGATGAGTGGCTTTCTTCCAGCTCTGGTGAAGCTAGGCGTAAGGTGGCAGTAGGTGACTTGGCCCGCGGTGCTCTTGTGCTGGCATAATGTATGAGTGTGAAGTGCCCGAAACCTCCTTAGTTGAGGAGGATTGATCATGCTGCCTCGCTGTTGATGGGAGGGCTATCTTTAGGCCCGCACCTGGCTTCAGCCAGAATAAAGTGGCTAGAGAATTAAGACAGCTAATCCTGGACTACTTGTTTAATCAGAGTTGTGACCTGCTGGCTTTCAAAGTCCCTGTTCCTGGATTTGTCTGGCATGGGAGCCACACTGCAGGCCAGCACTTTTTTCCTTTTCGGTCAGTGTAAGTGTTTAGGAGAGGATGAGTGCCTATGTTTTTGAGCACCCTTGCAGTATCTTGGACAGAACTTGTGGGGGCTACTACTGTTCTTCTAGAATCTGTCATTCTATAATGACAATCTCTTGGACTTTTTTGAATAAGATTGACAGCAGTCCAGATTGAAAAGACAGGAAAAAAGGCCCCACGCGTAAAAAAAATTGCACTTTCCCTCCCATCTATTTACTTACTAAAAATGATGGTCCCTACATGGAGATCTTGGTCACGTGGTGGAAGGCTCATATTAGAGCAAGGCATCAAAACTGTGCAGAATAGAAAGCAGAAAGACTGTTAAAAAAAGGTTAGACCCATGTACAGAAGCACACAAAACCAAAGTGGACCCCCCCCAAAAAATTCTCCTCCCCCTCCTTACCTATAGCAAGACCAACATGGAAACAGCAGAAGGGCACCATTTCTAAATCATCAGGGGATATTAAATACCATACCTACCCATTATCCACACCCTCAGTGAGCCCCCCCCCCTCTATCAGAGAACCTCTGTCAATCAGGAAAGCCTCCTGCCCACATCCACGATGGCTGCTGAGAGGCCCATCTACACTGCACATGTGTGAACCCAGCTACCATAAAAAAGATGGCCGCCGCAGCGAGCTTCCCTGCACAGCGCATGCATGGAAGCCACCACTGACACACAGACCAGGCCTTAGAAACCTGGAACTAGAATGCTTGGATAAATACACTTGACAGCAATAAAATAAATGACCTACAAAAAAAAAAAACAATGATGAAAGCAGGAGACAGAAGGGAAAGCTTCAGGAGAGACAAAAAAATAGAATAGGAAATGCAGCTCTAACTCCAGCATCCGAACACCAGTCCAGGTGTACCACCAGAGCTTTATTTACGCTAGTTAGGGAATTCCTCAACCCTCAAAGACTTCCAGAAGGGGTTCCTCATCTTGTTGGTATGTTTAGCAACCTAAGATGCAGGACTGCACCAGGGAAAGGCTGAACAGAGATAGGCTCTATCATTTGTATGCTGCAATTTTGACATACGTATTTTCCTCACACTGGAAAGATTTCCTCCCACTTTCTGTTGAGTCTACAGGACAGGAGGTTAAAGGAAATATCCCCAATTATACACAGATGGCAAAGAAAAAACATAATCCTCCCATAAAAAGAAGGAAAAGTGTTGTCTTTAGATATAGTGAAGTAGAAGTCAGTTTGCTGTTAAACCTGAGACGCTAAACTGGCTGAGATTCGAATCATGTGTGGGCAGGCTGAATGTATCAAGTTGAACAATCAATCAACTTGGGTACAACCAGCCTACTGGATTCACTTGCGATTATCGCTTAGCTTTAGCTTATACTTTAGCCGCTAATAATGATCACTGGCTTTCCCCGCCCGCTTCCGCCCCCCCACCCCGCCGGAAGCAGACAATTGCTCAATAGGAAGGATTTCCCTGTCAGTACTGTCTGTGTTGATGAGGGAATTGCACAAATTTCTTTCCTGCAACCCTTGGTTGCAGGAAATAAATTTACACTGTCTATGGCCTGCCTTAGGTAAAAGAGGGAATTAGGTCCACTCTCTAGATTTAATTTCATTCAGACTGGATGCAATGTTTATATAATTTCATAAACTTTCATGTACATCAGTGGAAGAAGCTTTACTTATGTTTCTAATCATATCCGTTTCTTCTTAAACATGTTCCTGCTAAAAATAATAATATAAGATTGCGGTTCTTGTGTAGGCTGTACAGCTACTGCTTATTGTTTTCCATTCTTTGCATTCTTATTCTGTCTTCTGGATGAAAAATCAACAGTTCTTTTGCCTTTAGCAATGTTTTGTAAGATCTGCCCAATTTTAGCTAGAAAAATCTTTCCCACAGTAAATGAGTAGGTGTAATAGTCGTACCTGAAACAGCTGTGCTAAAAACTGATCTTTAATCCAAAAAAGGACTCTCCCCCACTAAAAAACCCTCCTCCTCTACTTTTTAATAAAGCAAGTGTCTGTTTACTTTTTTAAAACATTTTCCTGGCTCCAATCTTTGGCAGGCAGCATAGTAGTGATAGAGCTCCACCTCTAACCCCCTCCCTCAGGACTACGAATAACATAAAAGTAAGTTAGCGCCCTGGTATTCTTTTTTTTTGCTAATAACTCATGTACCAGTCTGGGATCAGCCTTGGCCAGGCAAGGTCCATGGTCCATTTGCATAAAAGTTAGGGAACCTAAGGTCAGGTAAGGTAAGGTGTTTAAAGGTATACACAGAAAAGATATTCTCCTGCGCTGGTGCAGAGGACCTTAGTAAGGGTAGTAGTATTTCTTAACGATATATATGGGCGACACAGTGGTGTAGTGGTTAGCATTCTCACCTAGCAGACACTACCTGCCTGGAGTTTGCATGTTTTCCCTGTGCCTATGTGGGTTTCCTCCCACACTCCAAAGACATGCTGGTAGGTTAATTGGCTTCTGTCCAAAATTGGCCTTGGTATATGGGTGTGAGTTGGAGACCTTGGATTGTGGGCTCCTTGAGGGTAGGGACTGATGTGAGTGTGTTATGTATGTGTGGAGCGCTGTGTAAATTGCGGGTGCTATATGGGAGGCCTTAAATAAAAAAAAATAATAATAGATGAGCATCTTAATGAGACACAATGTACAGGGATAGGGACAATTGTAGACAAGCACACACACTCACTCAGGTTGAACTGGATGGACTGGTGTCTTTATTCAACCTTACCAACTATGTAACTATATGTGAAGAGATCATGCAACCCCGTTGCCTATGCTGATTAGGGGAAGTCTAAAGTATTATGTAAAGAAGGAAAAGAAAGGCGCGTGGCCTGTTGGAGATTTCTTTTGGTGGTATTTATTGACCACCGGGTTTTTAATTTTTTGCTATATAAATGAAAAAACGAAAAAATACTGTACTGAAAATGTAAAAAAAAAAAAAAAAAAACTGTTATTGTTATTACATTTTACAAACAAATGTACTTTCTTCATAAATGTGGGCCAAAATGTATTGTGCTACTTTTTTTGGTAAAAATAACCCAAATGTATATTATTCGGTTAGTGTGAAAGTTATAGAGTTTACAAACTTTGATATATATATATATATATATATATATATATATATATATATTTGAAAATTGATCAATTCTGATGTACTGACTACCTATATAATTTTTTGGGGCCCTAAAATGCCAGGACAGTACAAATAACCCCCAAATGACCCCTTTTGGAAAGTAGATAGTCTGGTGTATTTAATAAGAGGCATGGTGAGTTTTTTGGAGTTGTAATTTTTTGCAAAAATGTTTATAAAAATGATGAAAGTAAATAAAATGTGTTTTTTTTTTCCATAAAGCTGTAATTAAAATCATCTAAAGCTATTTCTCTCACACAGCACAAGCATACTTGCAATTACACCCCAAAAACACATTCTCTAACTCCTCCTGAGTATGGCGATACCACATGTGTGAAACTTTTTCACAGCCTAGCCAGATAGAGGAGCCCCACATCCAATAAACACCTTTAGGTGTTCTAGGGCCAAATACACATCTAAATTCTTGACTACCTATCACATTTTTGGAGGTCCCGGTGCACCAGGACAATGTAAATACCCACAAAATTACCACATTTTGGAAAGCAAACACCCCAAGGTATGTTTAAGAGGCTTGAGGAGTCTTCTGAAGACTTCATTTTTTGTCACAAGTTTTTGGAAAATGTGGAAAGAAAATGATTTTTTTTTTGTATGCAAAGTTGTCAATTAATAGGATATTTCTATTACACAGCATAGGTGTACTTAAGGTGCTTGAGGTGTACTTAAAATTACACCTCAAAACACATTCTCTAGTGTGGCGATACCATATGTGTGAAACTTTTTCACAGCCTAGTCACACAGAGGGGCCCCACATCCATTAAGCACATCTAAATTCTTGACTACATATCACATTTTTAGAGGCCCTGGAGCACCAGGACAGTGGAAACACATATAAAATTACCACATTTTGGAAAGCAAACACCCCAAGGTATCTTCTAAGAGGCACGTGGAGTCTTTTGGAAACTTCCTTTTCCTGACAGACTCCATGGCAGCCTACGTGTGGGTTAACCCCGCCTCCTCTCCAATGCTATAGGACCCCCTACCCTATAAGAATGAGCTCACCTGTACAGACTGTGTTCCTTTTTTGTCCTCCTCCATGGACCTACATCACGATTGTTCCTGTTGGCGTCCGGTCGGATTGTTCCAGAATCTAGCATACCATGGTACGGTGTGGCTCAGGGCCCAGCTATGAGCGGGCGAGTAGCTTTCATGGCACTAAAATACCCCACTCGTGGAGGGTGGATGCCTCATTATGCTTGAAGGTGGACGCATCATCGGCTGGCAAGGTCTGCAAATTTCTTACTTCTTCCATGGCAGTCGTTTCTTTGTATATACTATTATGTTGTTTGTCTTCCGGTTCTCCGCGGTACTCCCCGGTACCTCTGTGTCCCCTCATGGCATTCGGAACGCTTCTGCGTTCCAGGCCGCTGCGGTGCCTCCGGGTAGCGGCCGCCGCAGTCGTTCTGCGCATGCGCGGGGCCTTCGTGAAAACGAGGCTTGGCTCGCACATGCGCGGAGTGGCGAATCTTCCGGCGGCCGCACAGGCGCCGTATGGCTGTCTCCCACGGCGCAGGCGCGTGGTGGAGGAGCGGTGACGTCACTCAGGCGGGGGACTTGATTGTCTGTCATCGCCTGTCAAGGACGGGATTTCCCGCAGACAGTGAGCGGCAACTTCCCCCAGCCTGGTCAGTGTTGGTCTAACTGAGTTTTCTCCCCTTGAAGGGGAAAATTGAAGATAAAATAAATAAATAATTTATAAATATATATGCATATATTGAAGAAAATAAATAAAGAAATAAAAGAGGACTTTATACTTCTATATACTCGTTCTTACTTTATACAGCATGTATCTACACTCCTGTTTGGATTGTGAGTAAAAAAAAAATATATATATATATAATAATAATCATAAATAAAATATATATGTAAATATATATATATCTTATATATATATATATATATATAATATTTCCGGTTGGCTCGGTTTGTGTAGCATTTCCGGGTCATCTGTAGACCATCAGTGTCATGGTGACGTTCTGTCCAGCGGTTATGGATAGGTCACTGCCTTCATACAGCCAGCCCTCATGCACAAGGTACGTGCAGGCGAGGGGAGGGGCCGAGGTTGAAGTCTCAAGGGATTGAGATTGCGTTTTGTTCCCCCCCCCCATTCTTTTTTTTTCAGCCCTTTTGAGATCAGATGACAGAGACCTTGCCAGGCCACAACATTTACAAGAGGAGATGTCACCATTCCTCCTCCAACTAGAGGAGATGTTGCCATTCCTCCTACAACTAGAGGAGACGTTGCCATTCCTCCTCCATCGAGAGGAGACGTTGCCATTCCTCCTCCATCGAGAGGAGACGTTGCCATTCCTCCTCCATCCAGAGGAGACGTTGCCATTCCTCCTCCATCCAGAGGAGATGTTGCCATTCCTCCTCCATTCAGAGGAGATGTTGCCATTCCTCCTCCATCCAGAGGAGATGTTGCCATTCCTCCTCCATCCAGAGGAGATGTTGCCATTCCTCCTCCATCCAGAGGAGATGTTGCCATTCCTCCTCCATCCAGAGGAGATGTTGCCATTCCTCCTCCATCCAGAGGAGATGTTGCCATTCCTCCTCCATCTAGAAAAGATGTTGCCATTCCTCCTCCAGTCACCGTACCCACCACCCTATCAGCCGCTCGGATAGCAGAGCCTGCTGGAGATGTGGGACACGAGTCTCGGAAGGCAAGTCTGTATGTGTCCACCGTTGTGCCTGGGCGGTTGGGGATAAGAAACAGAAAACAAGATTATGGAGTCTCTTGTGAAAGGGGTGAGGAAGCAATCCCTAGGAGATGGGAGAAATCCCTCACATGGAGCCAGTTGTCCATCCCACCCGGCTCCTTGGCTGGTGTGGCCCAAGGGTTTCGGTTCCTTCCCAGCCCTACGCTGCTTCTCCGGATTCTTCTGACATCAAGTTGGAAGGGGATGAATGTGTCGGAAGCTCTGATGTCTCTCTGAATGCTCCACGGGTCAAAGCGATTAAGGAAGCCCTTAAGTGAGTAGACCCTTCCTCCCCCCCTAAGCATAGTAGTTCTTTAAGCACCTGGGGGAAGGGCGCTCTCTCTCTCTCTCTTTCTGCTCCTCACGGATGAAAGGATGAGGAGTGCAACTAAGTGGACGAGAAAACTTCCACATCAAACTATACCTCCAGAGTGTATCCCTTCAAGACAGAAGAAGTGGAGTGTCGGGGAAACACTCCCCTTATAAATGCAGCGTTGTTGCGTCTGACATTACAGGTTGCTCTACCTTAGAAGATGCCGTGTCCTGCAGGACAGGCTCGAGAGAAGTCAGATCAAGATCTCAAGGAAGCTTACAGGTTTGCCGGTATGGCTTGTAACCCTGCCCTAGCAGCTATGTCCAAAGGTTATGGAAGCCTGGACAGAGATTGCAGTCTTCGTACTCAGGGGAGCTTCGGAAGAGTTCTCCAGAAGTTTAGCAGTGAAGGAGCTGAAGCCGGCGTCAATCTGCTTCACCTGTTGGCCTGGACTAAATGATCCTCGGTCATGGTTCAACGGGCCTTATAGTTACGCCTTCCCCAGATTAAGCGTCTGCTCGGTCGGAAGAGTCCCCAGTACGGGAGGTGTTGAACGCTCGTGAGAAGCTTGTGTTTTAATCCTTGCTGGGTCTTCATAAAGAACTGGAGCAGAGTGCAAGCATCCTTCCGTAAAACCCGCTAAGAGTAGGGCGTCTGATGGTCGGGAACCAGCCGAAACTTTTGGGTTACGCCCCCCCCCGGGCAGTTCGGGCGGGGAGGCTCGTCTGCTCCTCTTCCGGCACGTCTGGGTGGCCTCCAGCACTGGTTACTGGGCTGTCAAGATGGTTTTATCGAGCCACACATGGTCCTTCACTAATACCCCTTTCCCCAAATTTATTCCACTCTGCTAACTCAGTTGGAAGAGCAGGAGCAGGTGTTACTGTACACGCCCCGAAGGACATAGAATTCCAGGGGTATACTTTCCCCTCTTCTGAACACAAAAGTAACAGTTTTGGTGTCTAGTATTAGATCTATCTTACCTATACAAGTATATAAAATTTGTAGATACGTTGGAAGGCTCTGTCGACCTTCTATACGGCCAGGACATTGGCTAATCCCAATTGACTTAAAAGATGTTTACCTCTAGTTCCAAATTGGGCGAGACCATCTACAGTTCTTCTTCTTCCTTATCGGGCTGATGACCTCACACGTGTCTTAAAAAAAAAAAAAAAAATTTTCTCCGGCCATAGTGGCCCTCATTTAAACGAGAGGGGTACGTCTTTATCACTATTTCGATGACCTCGTCTTTCTATCCTAACACAAAGACCAGTTGCTGGTTCTCAGGGAACTGGTTATCTCCACCCTGACCAGCTTCAGGTGGCTCCTAAAAAAAAAAAAAAAAGAACTACCGCCTCAACGGTCTTCACGACCCCTATGGTCAAGTGGTCTCTGCAGAGGTTATACCCGCTCCAGTCAGGTTTTCTGCAGCGAGGGAGATCAAGGGGCAACAGTCAACCTATTTACATATCAACGACGTGGAGCAGCCTCTTCTGGTGTCTTCAGCGCAAAATCTGCTCAATTGCCACTTCGTTGTCCCATCTCATGTTCAAGGTCACGACTGATGCCAGCGGTTCCGGTTGGTGAGCCCTCTGCAGTTAGGATCTGGCTTAAGGCAAGTTGGCTACGCATCTTCTCAACCCGGGCTAGAATGTCCCGGATCTTCGGACAGCCTAGTGTGCCCTTCAGTTCTTCTCCCATCTCCGGAAGGGAGAGTCAGTATTATAAAGAATGAATGACACAATGGCGATCTTCTATGTGAAGAGTCATAGGGGCACTCGAAGCTCCACACTATGCCGGAAGATCGAGCCCATCATATCTTGGGCCCAGTAGAGCCTGCCCGGCATTTCAATGGCCTATATTCCTCGAATCTAGATCGTCTGATCGTATTTCTATGCGCAGACACTAAAGAATGGTCTTCTCGTGTGCAGACATTCAAGTGGATTCTGTTCCTAGGAGTCAATCCCGAAGTGGATCTTTTTCTTTTTCTTCACAGGCAACCTCAAGCTGGTGAGGTGTTACAACCCGGGGTCATTACAGCTAGGCCTCTGGAGTGGGTGCCCTGACAGATCGTTTTAGCTTCAAGAGGGCATACGCCTTTTCTATCAATCCCAATAATTCTCAGGTTCTTACAAAGATCTCATGAGGAAGCAGTCAAAGTGGTGGCAGTAGCCCCTTACTGGCCAATCGCCCCTGACTCCCCCTCCTGAGCCAGCTCAGCTTCCGGGATCCGGTGCCTCTCCCTCTCAGGCTGGTCCTTCTTTCTCAAGGGACAGTTCTGCACCCTTGTCCGGCTCGGATGCGCTTCAAGGGTGATTGCCACTCTTATGAACTCTACTGGGACGAGCATGAATTAGGTCGACAGGAGAATTCAGGACAAGTCGGTTGAGTTCTCATTCTCTGAGCAGGTCATGTAGAAATCCAAAAGCTCAGGATATCTTCAGCTTTTTCGGCCTAGATTTATCTCTATCCATCAGCTCTCTTAGGGTCCAAGTCTCAGTCTTGTTGGCCTTCTCCAGAACTTCGTGGGCTGTTTACCCTTTAGTCCACCAGTCGTTCCAAGGGCAACTAAAGCTTAGCCCTCAAAAAGGAGACCAAGATTTCCCAATTGAGACCTTCCCCTTGTCATTGGCTCACTGTCTGAACTCAGTAATACGGGGTCCTCCCCGCTTTCTATTGGAGGCCTTTTTAACTGAAATCAATGTCATAGTAGCCATTACCTTGGCTAGAGGGTCTCGGAGGTCACGTCCCTAGGTTACGAAGAACCTTTTTCTGTCCTTCTTCCCAGACCAGATGGTCCTTTTTCCCATGCTCAGCTCAAATCCAAGAATTACCTCAAGGTTCCATAGGATCCAGGAAATCGTCCTATCCTCTGGTCATGGACGAAATTCTGAAGGTATACCTGCAAGCTACTTCCTTCCTTTTGGACATTCTGTCTACCTGTCCATCCTGCATTTCGGCAGTAACAAACTGAATCAAGCCTCGTCCAGAAATGTACAGTTTGTTCATCAGCCTTATATAGATAGGATCCTGACTCCTCCGGAGGCGGTGACGGCACGTTCCACCAAGGGTATAGCGGCTTCATGGGCAGCAGCCCGGTACGTGTGTTCAGGCGTTATCTGCAAGCGGCCTCAAGGGCCCCTATTAAAACCTTAATGTTAGATTACTTTACTGAGCCTGCTTCGCTTTCTTCTGTGAGCTTTGGTTTATAAATCCTGTCGGTTGACGGGTCAAATTATATTTATTGCTGTTCAGCATACCCACCCGTGTGGAATGGCTAGTTATTTCCCACACGTAGGCTGACATGGAGTCTGTCAGGAAAAAGGAAAATTTATTATCAAATACTTACCGTAATTTTCCTTTCCTGATGGACTCCATGGCAGACGGAGTTCCCACCCATCGGTCAAAGAGTAGGCTAGTTACGGAACACAGTCTGTACAGGTGAGCTCATTCTTATAGGGTAGGGGGTCCTATAGCATTGGAGAGGAGGCGGGGTTAACCCACACGTAGGCTGCCATGGAGTCCATCAGGAAATGAAAATTACAGTAAGTATTTGATAATACATTTTCCTTTTTTTTGCCACAAGATTTTGGAAAATGTGGAAAGAAAATGAAAATGTATTTTTTTTATGCAAAGTTGTCAAATAATAATTCTGTTTTTGGAACATACATGGCATCTTCTTTGGGGTTTGCGTTCTGTTTGGGTAGGGGGGAAGATATTGAGAAAATGTTTTTCGTGCAGCCTGCTCACTGCATCAGAACAAATTTGTTCAGGTACGGGACTCTCCTGGTAGATGAGGGATGTGACAATCTCTTCCTGATAGTTTAAGAAAGTGACAGGTCTTTGTGTGGACTTCTGAGAGACTACGTAGGAATTGTACAGGGCCAGGTGAAAAATGTAGATGGGTACTTACTTATACCAGTGAATCGATCTTCTGGTGGCTAAGTAGAGCTGTAATATCTGATCATTTAAATCCACTTCCCCCATGAACTGGTTGTAGTCGTGGATGAACTGGGGTTTTTGGATGGGACCTTGCCTTGTTTGATTTTCGAATGAGCTGCTTTTATGGATAGAGGAAAGGACATAAACATCCTGTTTCTCTCGCTACTTAAAGCCAAAATCTCCTCATTCCTCAGACTGGCTAACTCCCCCTTGTTCAGCCTGGTAGTAACTAGTTGTTGTGGGAAGCCCTTCCAACTGGGGCAAACTGTACCACAGGATACAGTTTTGTTAAGGTAAATGTGGCGGAAAAGGGGCAAGCTTGTATAAAATTATCCACATAAAGGTGGTACCCCTTCCTGAAAAGGGGGAATACAAGGTCCTAGACAATTTTGCCACTGGTCCCCATATAGGCTGGGCATTCAGGGGGGTTCAGCTTGCTGTCCTTTCCTTCATAAATTCGGAAATTGTTTGCATTCCCAGTCGCCCTTTCGCGGGACTTGTACATCTTCACCCCGTATCTGGCCTGTTTGCTTGGGATATATTGTTTTATGCCCAGCCTCCCAGTGAAGTGGATGAGGGATTCGTCGACACAGATGTGTTAGTCAGGACAATATAATTCAGGAAATTTTTGGTTAAAATAATTTATCAATGGCCGAATTTTTGAGTTTGTCATACTCGGGGTGATTTCTTGAAGGGCACTGGATATTATCGTTGAAGTGTAAAAATCGCATAATGATTTTATAGCAGGTTCTGGACATAGTGGTGGAATAGATTGACATGTGTTGTATGGCATTTGTGGACCAATAAGCCTGCAGTTAATTTTTTTTGTTAGTCCCATGTTTAGTGTAAGGCCAAGAAACTATTTAAATTCTTGAACTGTCAGGGGTTTCCACTCAAATGAATGGTCATAAATAGAGCTGACATTTTGGGTGATATACTGCTGGGTATATAGTTTGCATTGGTCAACAACCAAATTCAAAAAGGCTTCTGTGAAAAGTAAATTTTAAAAAATCAATTGGAGTAAAATTTTGGGTTTCTACCTGAATGCCTAGCTGGGCTGTGAATGGGGTGATTATAGGTACTGCTGAATCTGAATGTAGCAACACAGAATTTAAAAGTGCCTCTGGAACAACAATATGGGCTATCGTTCTTGGTGGCTGACATGGACGTGGTGGATGAACTGCACTGCTAGTTCTAGGCATGTCACAGAGGTAGTTGCCTGCTGTTCCTCGGAGTGCCTTATTCTTTTTCTTGGAGGCTGTTCCTCTTCTGAATCTGATGCTGAACCGTTGTCATCTATGGGATCATATTCTGAATCTGAGTCGGAGCGATCCCTGCTACTCTCGTCCGTCATACTCAAAATTTGGAAGGCCTCTTCAGTGGTGTAGGTTTTTTTTGACATGTAGTCAACACTAGTGATTAGGACCCACTGGTATGGAGGCGATGAGTATCCACTGGTATGGTTAACAAAAAGACACTGTTGGGCACAGATCAGGGACACAGTGAGCTGGCTGGCAATGTTTTGTCTGTGTGTGTAAACTGTGTGCAGAGGCTGAAAATTACTCACAGTTAGCTCTAATGGCTCACAGAGGATGATGGTGATCAGGAGCCACTGGGATAGTGATCAGGATGCTGGAATGGCAGTGATCGTGATGATGGTGTGGTTATAAACAGGACACTGGTGACAGATCAGGAACCAACTGGAGTTGTGGCGATCAGGAACCAGCTGGCGTGGCGGTGATCAGGAACCAAACTGGCATGGCGGTGATCAGAAACCAAACTGGCATGACAGTGATCAGGAACCAAACTGATGTGGCGGTGATTAGGAACCAGCTGGTGTGGCGGTAGTCAGTGACCAATCTGGCGTGTGGCGGTGGTCAGGAATCAAGCACAATAGACACTGTTGGACCGAGGTCAGGGACACCGTGAGCTGGCTGGCAATGTTTTATGTGTGTGTGTGTATAAGCTGAAAATTACTCACAATTATCTGTAACGGCTCACAGACGATGGTGGTGATCAGGGTGGCGTGGTGGTGATCAAGAACCAGCTGGCGTGGTGGTGGTCAGGGACCAAACTGGCGTGGCGTGATTAGGAACCAAACTGGTGTGGTGGTGATCAGGAACGAGCTGGCGTGGCGGTAGTCAGGAACCAAGCTGGCATGGCGGTGATCAGGATGGCATGGTGGTGATCAGGAACCAGCTGGCGTGGTGGTGGTCAGGGACCAAGCTGGCATGGTGGTGATCAGGAACCAAACTGGCGTGGTGGTGGTCATAAACCAAGATGGCGTGGCCGTGGTCAGGAACCAAGCTGGAGTGGCAGTCGTCAGGAACAAAACTGGCGTGGCGGTGGTCAGGAACCAAGCTGGCGTGGCAGTAATCAGGAACCAAACTGGCATGGTGGTGATCAGGAATGAGCTGGCGTGGTGGTGATCAGGAAACAAACTGGTGTGGCGGTGATTGGGAACCAAGTTCCTGGTGGTGTTTAGTGCACACTGATTTTGTTATTGGCACACACTGGTTTGGTGATTGGGGCACACTGGTTTGGTGACTGGGGCACACTGGGTTGGTGATTGGGGCAGGTATGACCGGACACAAGGACCCATTGCTATCAGGGACACTGATCCTGGCAGCACAGGTGACAGGTGATAGGTAGGTTATGATCAGGGTCACTTTGAAGTGGTTGGTGGTGTTGAAAAACACTTTACAATGCTCTCACAGTCTGGCATGGCTGCACCGGCTCCTTGTCCTCTCACAGACAGACCTGTGAGGAGAAGGAGCTGAAAGTCGCACCATGCAGCTTTTGTTTATATTTACACTGTGTCCTCATTGGACATGGTGATCACATAGTATAAGACCGATTTCATTGGTCCTATACCATGTTATGTGATCTGCTGTGTCCAGGCAACACAGCGATCATCAGGCTCGTGGATGCGCGCTTTGGGAGCTGTGCACGAGCCTCAGATGCGAGTTGACGTACCGATACATTAGCCCGCATCGGCGCTGCTCCTGTGCCACCATCTATGTGCTTTAGACAGTCAGGAAGAGGTTAATAACAATTACCACTGGTTTTATATGTTTTTTCTAAATAAACGAAAAAAGACTGAAAATTAAAAAGAAATATGTTTTTCTTTGTTTTTGTTATAAAATTTTGCAAATAAATAATATTTCTTCATAAATTTAGGGCAAAATGTAGTCTGCTACATTTCTATGGTGAAAATAACCCAAATCAGTGTATATTATTTTGTCTGTAGGAAAGTCCACAACCTATGGTTAATATATCTAAAACAATCGATCAATCCTGATGTTCTAATCTATCCCATTTCTTGAGGCCCGAAAATTTCAGGACAGTATAAATATCCCTCAAAAATCCTCTTTCTGGAAAGTAGACAGTCCGAGGTATTTGATAAGGGGCATGGCAAGTTTTTTGAAGTTATCATTTTTTTTTGTTACAATTTTTTGGAAAATTAAGAAATTAAAAAAAAAATCTATTTTTTTACATACTATCAGTGTAGTACAGTGTTATCATATAACCATTGTGAGAAAAATAAAAGTTTAAAATGTGTTCTCAAGACAGAATAGACAAGGAGAAAAAAAAATTGTGGGGAATTATTCCAAAAAGGGGGTGAACTTAACTTAACTTCTACTAAGAGGGAGCTGTCGGTACATTCATATATGAGAGACATAAAAGCCTGACTGAGCTCAACCTCAATTGTACACTATGCTGTATCCATAAATAGGTGTAACAAGACCCAGTGATCTGACACATGTATAGAAATATAAAAATCAGCTTTATTAAACACAAATATCTAAACAGTACAAAATCCATTATCTATCTCATAAAAACATAATTGGCCAATTATTCCAAAATACACACAGCCATGGCAGCTGCAAGAACGTTGTATAAACAACCTCCTCTCCCAAAAGGTGAAAACATAAAAATATTAGCACATATTCATGAATGTATGTGCCCCAGTAGGGGGTACAATTTGTGTCAACTAAATCAAAAATTGTGCGACATTGCCTCTTCCATATTATAAAGTGATGATATATAGCTCATGGTTGAATGTTGCTGAAGGTTCCTTGAAGAGGAATACCATGGTAAAATATGTTCCAGAGCTAATTTAAAGTCCATTAATGCCGTGTACACATGACTGGACTTTTCGACCGAGCTGGTCCGACGGAACAAATCCGATCAGATCGTTTGTGGGCTTCATCTGACCTTTTCTGTCAAAAAATCTGTAGGACTTTAGAAATAGAACATGTTGGGGGCGTGGCTTAGCGATGGCTGGGTAAGGACGTGTGCTGAAGGAGCTCCCGGCCCGACCCGCACTTCACCGGCCAAACAATCCGCTTTTACTGCAGGTGAACACGGCATGACCACCCCTAAACATTACAGGACGAGAGCGACAGCGAGAGGGACAGGAACCCCGACCTCACAGCTCGGTATACGACGCTACCAGGCAGGAACTATCCCCGGGCGCCATTGTATCCGCGCCATGTGCCCCTCGCACTGAGAGGAATCCCACTGTGTCGCTGGTATTCTCTCCTGACACTCCTATGGACGCAGATCCACACATGGGGACCCCGGCCGCATTCCGATCCTGGACGGCAGACCCCTCACAAAGTCAAACCCGGTTAGATGATGACCTCCGCGCTATGCTGTAGGCTCTATCTACGAGGGCAGATATCGAGGCCTTAATACAACGTGTGGAGGAGGCACATAGCAGGGACATACAGGAGATTAAATCAGAGCTGCACACGATCAATCACCGAGTGTCCACCGGGGAGAATCTGACCTCTGCACTGGAATCCCGAGTTCTATCCTTAGATCAAGCTCATGAGTCTCATAACATGGAGATTCAGGAGATGCAGCTCCATCTTGAAGAAATGGAGGACCGTAGCCGCCGCAACAACCTGCGGCTGTGGGGGATTCCAGAGGCAACGGGTCCTGAGGACCTGGCGGAGACGGTAACAGCTATTATTCACAGACTTTTGGAAAATCCTCCACCCTCCCTGGAAATTGACAGGGTCCACCGAACCTTGGGTCCAAAGTCTACAGACCCTGCAAGGCCCCGCGATGTTCTTTGTCGTCTGCACCAGTACGCCCAAAAGGAGACCATCCTGCACAGCGCTTGGGATAACGGCGACATTGAATTTGACGGAGCGCACATACAGATCCTCCCAGATATCTCCAGAGCCACACTCCAACGCCGAGCTATGCTGAAACCTCTATTGGAAGCAGCCAGACAACATGGATGCACGTATAGATGGGGGTATCCCCTGGCGGTCATATTCCGCTCCAACCAATCCTCATTCACGCTGCGTTCGCAAGCGGATCTTCCTGCCTGTTTCACTTTCTTGGGGTCTGACCCGATCCCAGTACCCAACTGGCTGCTGAAAATACCAAAACCGACGGGCCGCTCAGGACCGCTCACGTCCAGACTCAACCAGCCTGCCCGCTCTCAGAGAAACCGGGGACGCTCTCGGGCCTCCAATAGCAACGGAACACGTGAGTCATGATTTTTGAGCTTTACTAGTTGATGATGTGTGAGCTGCAGGCATGGACACCATGGCACTTTCTCTGTTAAAAACCCGGAGAGGCTTCCCTGCTGTTCGGTTCCCCCGGATTGTTAACCTACCACCCTTATTATCTGTCACCAGGACCCAGACGAGACGGGGGGGTTTACACACTTTGAATTGGTTGGGGCGTCCTGGCCAAGGGTCGATTTATCCCCCCTCTGGCTCCAATACATGCAACTAAGGCACAACTATTGGGAAAGGACAGCAGTCTCCCACTACACTGTCCGGACATCCTGAGATACAGGGGGGCCATGTGATTGTTGCTATTTTTGGGCCACGCTACTGTTGCTCTTTTGGTTTAGCGATGTTTTTTTTCCTTTTTTTTTTTTTTTCTTTCTCTTTTTGACCAGTTGGCCTATGCAATACCCCATGGACAGACAGTGGAGAGAATGAGAGGACTCATGCCCCCTTTCACCCAAAGGGTCATCTATGGATACGTATAGGGGGACACGTCATCTCGAACATAATGCTTGTACTTATCCCATCGGAGTATTGCCACCACCTCACCACGAGTTGCAAGTCACGGTGGTCATTCTCATCGAAAGTATACTTACTGGGACCATGCCAACACATGATGCACAACGGAGGGCCACATACAGAGAACTTAACTCCTCCCACCTTGCAACTTGACTACTATTACAAATTCTGTCCGCACACCGACCAGAAGACTTGTAAGGATGCCTTATCCCTGATACCATTGGGAGCTCTCGGCCCTGTGACTCTTCTCATATTACTCAATCTAGGGAGGTGTTTAGATGAAACGATCGAGACTCTGTTGTGAGGGGGAAACCTCTACACAAATAAGTTGATGCCTCATTGCCAGGAAAATACATGGATGGGCGACAGCATGGTACCTACAGGGGGGGGGGTTTATCAGGGCGGCTGTGACTCGAGGGCTGTTGGGGGGGACGCCGAGGTCACTTCCTCGATGCCGGTCCCTCGCTCCACCGCCGGCCCCTGACACGCGGACTGTCCTACATCATTTGTAGAGGAGTGGTACCAGAGAATTGATGATTTAGTTCCCGGGGGACGGGATGGGGGGAGGTAACCCATCAGGGGGATGTTTTTGTTTTTGTTTTAGCTAGATGTCCAGCTTGCATACTTACTATACTCATGATGCCGTTTGTGTTAGATAAGCAATAATTGTTATATAGGAATGTTGTCTTCCGAGGTTCCCGCACCTTCTTAATTCTCGCCTCCTGTACAAACACCAATCTACTACATGCTTGAATTTACATACAAATTAGGGCCGGGGGGGGGATGCGGGCGGTGTCCGGGTGTCTCCCAAGTCCCTCGCTGATCACACTCCCACTTAGGCCCACGCTCAATACGCAGGTTCTCCTGTAGAGCGTTTAAGCAATATTTTGCTATTTCACTAGAAACTTGAAAACACTGTTAGAGGGATCTTTACCCTCATTCCTCTCTTTCCTCTGATTTCTTTTACTTTCCTTTCATCTTCCTACCGCCTCTCTGATTACACCTTCCCATCCCTTGTCCCCCTCACCCCCGCTCCCCGGGATCATGGACGAACTTCACATTGTGACCTTAAATGCTAAAGGCCTTAACGTCCCCGAAAAGAGACGAATGCTACAAAATGATATGAAACATGAAGGCAGACATCGTTCTGCTGCAAGAGACCCTCTTCCGGGAAAATGCTTTTCCCATCCTGAAAAACAGATACTACCCGACGGTATACCATTCAACGTATTCAGAGGCCAAATCCAGAGGTGTTTCCATTCAGATATCGGCTAAAATCCCTTGGTCCCTGACTGCTATAAAGACAGACCCGGGGGGGAAGATACCTCTTCCTCAAGGGCATGATAGGTGACGTGAAGGTGACTATAGCCAATCTATACGCCCCAAATTGCCACCAAGACGTTTTCATCAGGAAACATCTGAAACTTTCTCAGAGGGCCAACTCATTGTAGGTGGAGATCTAAATATCCCCCTCCTCCCTTCAGAAGATACCTTGACGGGATCCTCTTCCATACACCAAGGTACACGTAAAGCAATTCACTCGGCTCTGCATACAGTACAATTAATAAATGTCTGGCGTCTTTTCCACCCCGGCGAACGGGACTATACATTTTACTCCCGTCCACACCAAACGTACTCGCGTATAGATTATCTCTTGATACCCCATAGACAACTACAAGCAGTCAGGAGCACCACTATAGGCTCCATTACATGGTCAGGCCACGCCCCAGTTATGATGCGCTATGCTTTGACAGACTTCCACAGGGGACAAAGAAGTCCATGGAGACTTAACGAGAGCCTACTGCAGGACCCGGAGACGCTAGCAGCTGTCACCAGGGAAATAACACACTATTTCCAAGTCAATCACACCACGGACAGTGACACGGGTCTTGTATAGGAGGCCCACAAAGCAGTGATACGGGGCATCCTCATACAACATGGTTCACGACTTAAAAAACTGAGGACTGAACAAATGACTTTACTAATAAACAAGTTACAGGCAATAGAAATTACACATAAACAGACCCCGACCAGGCAACTGGGAATTGATTTGGACACGGTCCGTACGCAGATCACCGACTTACTTTAATATAAAGCTAAGGCGGCAATGCAAATCACCCGGAAAAAAGTGTACGAATCTGGAAACAAATGTGGCAGACTGCTGGCACAATCCTTACAGACTCAAAGATCAGCATCTTATATACCACACATAACCTCACATATAGGCCAAAAAACGACCCTTCCCCAACAAATTACAAATGAATTTAAATCTTACTACGAGAAACTATATAATATTCCCACGACACATCCACCAGCAGAGCGTATGAGGGAATACTTGACTGACTCCCTAATGCCCACATTATCCGCTGAAACACGTGACCTGTTAGAAGAACCTATAACACTACCTGAACTGCAAACAGCAATAGGCAGCACCAAACCGGGGAAAGCTCCGGGCCCAGATGGACTAACAATTCAATATTATAAAGCCCTTCTGCCATCCCTGGGAATCCACATGGTAAAGCTGTTTAACAGCCACACAGAGGGGGGCATGTTCCACAACTCTACCTTGCAGGCCCAGATATCGGTCATCCCAAAAGAAGGGAAAGATCCGACCCAGTGCGGAAGCTACCGGCCAATCTCCCTGCTCAATACGGATCTCAAACTGTTCACCAAAATAATAGCTTCCAGACTACAACTGAACCTCCCTCACTTAATACATTTAGATCAGGTAGGTTTCGTGCCCACTAATGAAGCAAGGGACAACACTATTAAGGATCTGAACCTAATCCACACAGCCAACCACACAAAAACACAGAGTGTCTTCGTCAGCACAGATGCTGAAAAAGCGTTCGACCGTGTAAACTGGGCCTTTATGTTCAAAACACTTCGACACGTGGGAGTTGGTAACAACATGTTGAGATGGATAATGGCAGTTTATACAACACCAACCGCTAGAGTCAGGGCAAACGGGGTGCTATCAGACCTGTTCCCAATCACCAATGGGACGAGACAGGGTTGCCCTCTCTCTCGCCTCCTCTTCGCTCTTTCTCTTGAACCCTTTCTATGCCACGTAAGACTAAACCCCAACATCAAGGGGGTGGAGGTAAATCAAACCCAATACAAGGTGTCCGCATACGCGGATGACCTTATGTTCTCAATTACGAACCCAACAATATCCCTCCCGAATCTACTTAAAGAGTTTGAACTATACGGTAACCTTTCTAATTTGAAGATCAACTTCGCCAAATCAGAAGCTATGGGGGTTGGAATTCCACACTCACAGCTGTTACACCTCCAATCCAGCTTTCATTTGAAATGGACCAACACGGCTCTAAAGTATTTAGGTACACGGATCCCCCACACGCTATCACGGCTCTATGAATTAAATTTCCCACCATTACTTAAAACGGTGCAGGTACTTCTAAACAACTGGGGCGCGGGCTTGCACTCCTGGGTGGGACGGTGCAACATACTGAAAATGTCCATACTCCCAAAATTCCTCTACCTTATGCATTCTCTACCTGTAAACATAGTTAGCAACACGAAAAGAAACTGCGCTTAGGATGGGTCTATATGGTACAAACACAGATTGCTGCCTCCCCCATATAGAGCTTTCACAAGGATACTCTACTAATTGTGCATAAACCAGGAGAAAAAGGGGGTTAATTGGCGCTACCTAGAAATCCAAATGCTACTGCATATATAGGGAAAAAAAACATACAAGTGGTTTTATATTAATACAGTGTTGCACACCAATGTGCATATCATCCCAGTCTGTAGGTTAAAGAAAATACCACAGTGCCTGGTAGGAGTGAGGGGTCCTGGGATCCCTAATCAGTAGGATAATTTGTTGTACATATAAGCATAAGTTATATAACCAGTAAACAAAGTATTATATAAATGAACTGCCTGAGTTGGTGCAGCGTACTACCAGAAATGATCTGTTTTGTACATACTGACATACACTGTGTCAACTGTATAGAACATGGACAAACAGTCATCCAATTCAGTACATTTTGACTTAAAACAGCCATACAGTTGCATATAATAAAGCTGGAACAAAACATATGCCTTAATCCAAGTGATGTATATTAGTCCCATCCGTTTATGTACATGGCTTGGGCATAGGCTATGGATCTCATAAATACCCTACAGTTCATTAAAGCTTGGACCCAGCATGTACTACAATACTTTAATCAAAGGTAATATGCAATAGTTCCAAAAGATGGTATCTGCATCAAAACAGGAATTTCCAGGGGTGACTTTGGTGCTTAGAAGGTTGTCTAGGTGACTTTTGTGCTCCCCCTTCTGATTTCCTACTCACCAGCTCCTGGTACCCCTGCAGGGGTAGTAGGCATGTAATACTTTAAATAGGAATCCCGGCTCCTTGTTGTTTACAGCGGATCCTATGGGTATATCCTGGCTGATAGAGATGTTGCAATGCCCTCATGCATTAAAGAAAAAAAGGGGCTTCCATAGCGTGATAACGTAAGAAAAACCTTTTATTTATAAAACCGTAAATAAAATAAGAAAGTGTCCAAAACAGTATTGTATATTCCTGCCCAGTATACACTAGGGCAGGATAAAACTGATTCCCAACAGTAAACAAGTTAAAAAAACATTAAAAGCCAGACCGCATAAAGAGATGGGGGATAGCAGCAGCTGTGCGTTGCATGTGCATTCCACCCACTCATACGGAAGTGGCGTGGTGTGCGTAGTTCCGTCGTGCGCGCTTCGTCATGTGACATCTTCAGCGACGGTAACCACGCTATTACACACTATGCATTTTATGGGGAGAGCGTCCATGTCTATCCCGCCCCTTTTTTGGATAAAGCAGCCAATGAGCTCGATTGCATGTGTAATCCCCGGAGAGTCAAAGTGGTCATATATTTCCCAGAGCTGGGTCTCAATATTTATATGGCACTTAGTAATTGGAGTGGAATTATTATAGTAGACATTAAGGTATCGCTCTCCCTCACATTTGTGTTACATTAGAATACCATATATATAGTGTGTGCTTTGTGAAATACGTACAATTAAGAGACTCCCCCTGCTGGTAGGTATGTGATATACCCTATACAGGGCAGTGCAATGTTCTGAGGTGTCATTAAGTAATAATCAACACTAAAACAATATTGCAGCCACGGGCGTTGCTAGGGGGTGGCTTTTGGGGCTATAGCCCCGAATCTGAGGCCAATAGCCACGAGTCTCTGCAGGGGTCCCCAAGGGGAGGGGAGGCTCTCTGGGGACCCTTATGTAAGTGGGGGGGCTTTCTGGGGACCCTGATGTAAGGGAGAGGCTCTCTGGGGACCCTGATTTTAAGGCCTAGGCTCTCTAGGGACCCAGATTTAAGGGGGAGGCTCTCTGGGGACCCTAATGTAAGGGGGCCTCTCTGGGAACCCTGATGTAAGTGGGGGGGCCCTCTGGGTACCCTGATGGAAGGGGGAGGCTCTCTGAGGACTCTGATGTAAGGGGGGGCTCTCTGGGGACCCTGATGTAAGCGGTGGGCCTCTCTGGGGATATATATACACCCACACGTATATTACTGTATATACATGTGTATGCCCGCCCAAGCGTATGACTTTCTTTACTACGCTGCTATGGGCTCCAGCCCCAGATCTTTTGTAGACCTAGCAACGCCCCTGATTGCAGCTAAAAAAATGAATATACAAATCAGAATGCATATACAGATAAGCAATTAAAGAATTAATATTGGGGCATCCAGGTATATCTAACAGTAAACTTTAATTTAGTTAAATAAGGGTTTGTTACCCGCAGCATTACCCATACGTTAAGTATGAATTGTCAGAAATCTAGCGAACAACTGCCACTAACGGAAAGGAGTTATAGGTCAAAAAATTGGTTGTGTATGGAGGAAGGTACATTTCCATCTTACATGATTATTGTTGGCTTTAATTATAACCATTATAAGTGATTGTAAGGAGGGTAGAATAATATTGTATATTTATGTATACAAAGGCCATCATAGTTAAAAGCAGACCTCTAGATTATATACATGGTATATTTTGTCAAATATTCAAGGCTATATTTTAAGAGAGGGTATATCCCCCTTAGTGATGAAAAATTCTACATATACAAAAATGCTTTATATGAAAATTAAATATGTATAGTGAGCACATAATTTCTATACCTACGTGGAACGTTTAATGTTACACCTCATTAATATTAGAGGGAATAATAGACGAACTCATATATAGTGATATATTGTAAATCATTATTAAAAATATTAGAACATATTTATTGTGAAGTAATTTATATAGGCCCTTGGGGTAGTCTATAAGGTGTATACTGTATACAGTGAACTTAGAGATATACTATGTGTATTAGATGCCTAGTAGAGAATACTAGCAAAGGGTCTATTGTGATCATATGTGTATAAAGAAAGGGGTAGGTTTGCAACTTGTAGTGGAGTACATTGGGCCATCCCAGCCTAGGCGTAACCTAAAGGTGCCTAAACTTGCACTAGTGCCCATAGAATTGTAGACTTCTAAATCTACCCTTCTGGGCACTGTTAATTTTATAGAAGTGGATTTAACTAAGGTGGTACAACATCTGTAGGAAATCAAGAATGGGGGTCAGATGGTATATAATAGACAAAGATGTAGTATAACTATCCCATCCCCAAACCATTGGGGTTGATAGACATACACATTCCCCTCATGGGTTAGCTATAAAACAGTTAAGATCTATGTCCAAGTTGAGGCCCCTAGGGGCCAGGGAGTTCAACCTATATATCCAGAGGGGGGAAGAAGAAAAAGAAGAAGGGAGTATTAGGGAAGGGAATCTACAACCTTGGTAATGTCCACTTCACCGATGAAGAAATGAAGATCCTGGACCTTGGATTAAAGTATGCTCCAGAGAAGTCTCTGGATAAATTTGAAACTTATATAGATCTACAGAAATTTATGAGAAAGCTCAATCTTAAAAAACACTTTGCTTTAAATGAAGACACGCGAATAAAGAAGGACTCACCTTACGAACATACTCAACTCTCTTATACTCAACTCTTCTTATTTTATTTATGGTTTTATAAATAAAAGGTTTTTCTTACGTTATCACGCTTTGGAAGCCCCTTTTTTTCTTTAATGCATGAGGGCATTGCAACATCTCTATCGGCCAGGATATACCCGTAGGATTCCTATTTAAAGTATTACATGCCTACTGCAGGGGTACCAGGAGCTGGTGAGTAGGAAATCAGAAGGGGGAGCACAAAAGTCACCTAGACAACCTTCTAAGCACCAAAGTCACCCCTGGGAATTCCTGTTTTGATGCAGATACCATCTTTTGGGACTATTGCATATTACCTTTGATTGAAGTATTGTAGTACATGCTGGGTCCAGGCTTTAATGAACTGTAGGGTATTTATGAGATCCATAGCCTATGCCCAAGCCATGTACATAAACGGATGGGACTAATATACATCACTTGGATATACTCATTAAGGCATATGTTTTGTTCCAGCTTTATTATATGCAACTGAATGGCTGTTTTAAGTCAAAATGTACTGAATTGAATGACTGTTTGTCCATGTTCTATACAGTTGACACAGTGTATGTCAGTATGTACAAAACAGATTATTTCTGGTAGTACGCTGCACCAGCTCAGGAAGTTCATTTATATAATACTTTGTTTACTGGTTATATAACTTATGCTTATATGTACAACAAATTATCCTACTGATTAGAGATCCCAGGACCCCTCACTCCTACCAGGCACTGTGGTATTTTCTTTAACCTACATACTGGGATGATATGCACATTGGTGTGCAACACTGTATTAATATAAAACCACTTGGATGTTTTTTTTCCCTATATATGCAGTAGCATTTGGGTTTCTAGGTAGCGCCAATTAACCCCCTTTTTCTCCTGGTTTATACTACCTGTAAACATACCTGCAACTTACTTCAAGAAGGTACAATCGACATTTACGGAATTCGTATGGGCTAAACAAAGACCGAGACTTGCAAACAAAATATTGGTTCTTCCCAAACAGTCCGGTGGCCTAGCACTACCAGATGTCCCTGCCTATTATCAGGCAGTACATCTGGGAAGATTAATTGACTGGTGTCGTCACCAAGAGACCAAGCTCTGGTCCAGTCTGGAACAAAACCAAAGCCCAGTTCCTCTTCGGAGGGCTCCTTGGTGTCACTCAGCTATCCCGATAGAGATTAGGTAACACCCATTAATAGGAAACACTATACAAATCTGCGCTCGAATTCTTACGCGGGCAACCCTGTCTTCGTTGAATTTCCCTTTATACCCAATATTAGGGAACCCATTGTTTACACCAGGACTACAAGATGCGGTATTTGGGAATTTAGTTAGGCTGGACCTCCATCAAGCCTCCCACTTTAGCGTTGGAGGACGCTGGAAAACAACCGCAGAACTTACTGACCCTACAGGCCCATATAGACTGGACTTCCTGAGGGCGTTTCAGCTGAGTCATTTCCTCAAAACCATCCAACCCCCCACCAGCAGAACAGATACCCACCACATTTGAAGATATATACTCAACTCCGGGGATTCTACCACATACACTTTCTCTGACCTACAACATTCTAAATACACCCCCATCAGACTTCGTTCCACCAGGCCTAACCAAATGGGAAAAAGAACTGAACTGTAGCTTTAGCATGGCCAAGAAACAACAAATACTGAGATTCACACACAAATCCTCCATATGCGCCAAAACCCAAGAGACGAACTACAAAATTCTATCACATTGGTACAGAACCCCAGCACAGTTACACAGATTTTTCCCGACGGCATCTGACCTCTGTTGGTGATGCCAAAAGGAAAAAGGGACACTACTGCATGTTTTTTGGTCATGCCCTAGACTGACAAACTTTTGGCAAACTGTTAGACAGACGATACAGAAATTTACAGATTACACTATTACTGATGACCCAACATTTTTCCTCCTGCATGCAGCAAACATCCCCACAAAGACATATAAAAAGTCCGTGCTTCGTCATCTTCTAGACGCAGCTAAAGCCTGCATTCCATTACATTGGAAGTCCACAACTCAACCATCCATAGACTTATGGATCAAAAAAGTAGAAGAAATTAAACATATGGAAGACCACATCCATACTGCACAAAATAGACAGGATAAATTCTCCAAAACGTGGCAGTTGTGGAACATGTTCATATACTCTAATGAGGGTCAGGCTCTAGGAGAAACTACACCGGCTTAACTCAGTTTTCTACATGCTGGACACAGGATAGTTAGCATTACAGTTGCATCTCAACAACTACTCAATTCGCTCCATGATCCTGGGGACCATCCCCCCCCCCACCCTTCCCCCTCTCTTTTACTCCTCTCACTCTCTTTCTTCTCCTGCTTACAGGACCTTTCTATAATTTTTTGGAAAAAAAAGGAAAAAGGAGGGAGGGAGCACATGGGACCGTATTTAATTAATTCGGCACGGCTCTGTAAACACATATGTTTGTTTTACCATAGTAACAAGGCCTCATGATATTAACATACATACTCCCAGGTTAAGAAACCGGTGACATCACACGGTGACTGAGAGTGATCCTAGTTTATCTGTCAATAACAAGGCTTGTTGTACCATATAGGTATGCTATGTAATGATCTGTGGTGAAGATATGCTATATATTGTATTGCATTGGTCCATGTGGGCCCCCTCTGTCTGTTATAAATAAAAAATTAAAAAAAAAAAAGAAATAGAACATGTTTCAAATCTTTCCGACGGACTCGAGTCCGGTCGAAAAATCAGTTCGTCTGTATGCTAGTCCGATGGACAAAAAAGGACGCAAGGGCAGCTATTGGCTCCTGGCTATGAACTTCCTTATTCTAGTCTGGTCGTACGTCATCACGTTAGAAACGATTGGACTTTGGTGTGATCGTGTGTAGGCAAGTCCTCTTCAGTGGAACTCTGTCGGAACTCCGTCGAAAAGTCCTTCGGGGTTCAGTCTGACGAAAAGTCCAGTCGTGTGCACACGGCATAAGGGATCTTCTCATCTGCTAATGGATATGCAAGAAAGTCGAAACCACATGGAGACAATGGCGCCCCCATGTGGCCAACACTGGTTGGGCCGTGATGTGAGATCTACCCAGCTGAGGGTGATACGGTGGGCCACTGCGTGTGGTTACTAACCTGTGAAGTCTATAAGGGTATCCTGTGTGGGATTAGTCCTTATGTATCCTGCTTGAAATGAGAGTGAAATGGTGGCTTATATGGTGAGCACCAAATAAAACTGGAAAACTCCAAGGCAGGGATGTCCTTAATATCACATATAGTGCTCTTGTGGTTCATTAGCGAGGCATCTGCTGTCCTCCCTTAAATGGCAAATGAATCACATATGAAAACTTCTCCAACTGTGTAATATGTGGTTTATTATTGCCCAGTGTGGGAGTCATCAGTGTAATTTGAAGAGAAACAAAAAAGCCATTTAACACTCAAGTAAAGGAAATGTACTTAGCCATCCATGTGGCTCTCTGTTTGTGGCAATAAAGGTATATCAGTCCATATCTAGGATGATGTCAGCCCCTAAAGGAATGGGGGAGGTAGGAGAGGAGGTATCCCAAAGGCTGGTTTTATGGGACCAAGCTGGAAACTGACTGGTTTCGCCGGACACACCAGCTGCTTCAGAGGCAGCTGTCACCTTTCCATGTCTTTAAATATACCTAAAATGGACGCTTTTGACATTGTCGTGCCCATCGTAAATAAACGTCATGACACATGCCGCGCATGTGCAGTAAGTGTGGCAGCTCCTACAATACCCAAGGGACACCAGGAGGCAAAATAAACATCATTGTATACCTATTCCAGCACAAAATTCATGAAAGAAGAATACAAACTAAAATACAAATATATAACAATGGGAGTGGGGAGTTTTTGCCATGGCAGTTCCCTGTACCTGGCAAAAAAACTTTTGATGAATAAACTAGTTATGTGTTAATAGGAATTCCAAGAGTTCCAACACAAAAAATTTGTGTCTACTCTTGTTCAGTGCTCAAATATTTAGGACCTTCTGTATCACTCGTAGACCCCTGTCATGGAGTATCGAGGTGTGGCAGTGATCAGGGACACAGACTGGCGACAGTATGTAAAAAAATTAAAAAATAACTTTTATTACATTTTTTTTTACATACTGTGACCAGAGTAACACTGTACTACTCTGGGGAGGTGATCGGGATTTTTTTTTACACACTATGATTGATTATAACAGTGAATTTCACTGTTATAAGCAACCATTTTTCCTGAATGAAAGCTATTCATTCAGTGTTTACTATTGTGATTAGCTGTGATTGGCCACAGCTAATCACATGGTCCAGATGAGCTGTGATTGGCCTTGTCTGTACCTTGTGATCACTGTGACCAATCATAATAGTACAACCAACACAATAGTACACAATGAATGGCATGAATTGAAGCCATCTATTTTGTACAATTGTCATGTGATCTGTGGTGATTGACCACAGCGATCCCATGGTACCGGCAGTGGACCAGTACACTGATATGTCATCCAATGTGTCTGGTGAATACAGTGGGTGACAGATCACGCCACAGCGCAGCCTGGCAAGTTATCCATTATACCATTCTGGTGCGGCTTTCCTGGATACGCCACAGATTGTGGATGCGGCAATGATTTTGACTTGGCCAAGAATGTCCCCTTCCGAATGGAAGATTCTGACACTTTTAAGGATATCATGGATAGGAGGATCGATTTGGACCTCAAGAAGGTCTACCAGTCCACAGGGGTAGCCTGTAATCCAGTGGTCCCTCTAACATCAGTCGCTATTGCAATCAAGGTATAGACACAAAACATTGAAATGGCCGTATAAGAAGGTGTTCAAAAGGACATTATTCAGGCTCTACAGAAGCTAAAGTTGGCTGACTTTATAGGGGAGGCAATCATTGACACCATCAGGTGCTCAGCAAGGGCAATACTCCATTCCGTAATGGAAAAAATAGCCCTTTGGCTAAAACCATGGGTGGTAGATGTTTTATCCAAACAAAGTTGCTGGCAAATCCTATTTGATGGGAGGTCTTTCTTTGATATAGACTGGAAACAGCGTAACTGGATAGGAAGTTGCAAAGTTCAAGGCCTTTCCATGCTTTCCATGCTTCAAGGGCAAGAGATTCCAAGGCCTTCTGCCAGGGCAGAGAAATGAGGAGAGGTTGGAAGGGCACCCAGGCTTCATTCCTGAGGTCCCAAAGGGAAAAGAGTGTTCCCCAGGATCTCACAAGATCGTTTTTAAAAATCAGACCATCTAGGCTCTTGCAGTGGGGGCTATATTGGCTAACTTTGCAGGGGTCTGAGCGAGGCTCTGCAAGGATGGGTAGGTGTTGTCAACTATCACGCACGGCCATTTCTGGACATTCGTGCGGTCACCACTGACCAGGTGCTTCACGCTCGCCAAAATCCCAACCTCACCTTAAAAAGCAGATATTCTGGGATACATTCATACATTATTAGACCAAAAGACAGTGGTACCAATTCCATCCTCTGGAAGATACACTGGGTTCTACTCAACTCTCTTTCTGGTCCAGAAAAAGAACAGCAGTTGGAAGCCAGTCATAGACTTCAAGAAGTTAAACTGATACAACTTCTTGGAGAGATTCAAGATTGAGTCTCTGCAGACTATAGCCCAGATAGTACAGCCAGGAGACTGAATGCTTTGATTAGATCTACAGGAAGCCTACCTGCACATTCCTATCCTGCCATCCTTGCAAAGATATCTCAGGTTTGCAGTTGGCCAGGTCCACCTCCAATTCTTCTGCCCTCGGTTTGGTCTCCACACCTCCCTGAGAACTTTCACCAAAGTCTTGATAGCAGCCCTAGCAAATCTCAGAGAGAGGTGCCTTTGGGTCCACCACTACCTGGATGATCTGCTCCCTCTGGCCTCCTTATACCATTCACTATTCCTGAGGGAGGGGATAGAGGTGGAGCTCTATCACTACTATGCTGCCATGGATTGGCACCAGGATAGAAAAATTACGGTAAGTAATCGATACAATTTTGCGTTTTCTTTACCCAAGGCAGCCCCCTGACTCCATTCTCACCTAGGGGAGAATGGCGTGTTCCTGCTGCTGCAGCCTCCTTGGATATCCATTTCAAATATCCCAGGAGGCTGCAAAAGCAGGGACACACAGTGGCACATCTCTAGGCAAAAAGTAAGACCCTCTGTCAAGTTTTTATTGCTATCTATGTCCCAATTGGGAAGATTCTCCCCTCTATTTTTAATGTTAACCATTGTCACAGAGAAAGAAAGTGAGGGGAAAATCCAGAGTCCTCTGAACAGGAGTTAAAAGGAAACCTTCCAATGGGGACACCTGTTACAGGGACAACAGTCTAAGGAGGGAATTCCCCCCACTTTGTAGATTTCTTATAATTTCCTCAATGGTACACAAACAGAAAAAAATAACCCAGCAGGGACTTTAACTCTGCCCTACACTATACAAATCTAAAAAAATGACTATACACACACTTTAACTGCTTCAACCCCGGAAGATTTTACCCCCTTCCTGACCAGAGCGCTTTTTGCGATGTGGCACTGCGTCGCTTTAACTGACAATTGCGCGGTCGTGCGACGTTGCACCCAAACAAAATTGACGTCCTTTTTTCCCCACAAATAGAGCTTTCTTTTGGTGGTATTTGATCACCTCTGCGGTTTTTACTTTTTGCGCTATAAACAAAAAAAGAGCGAAAGTTTTGAAAAAAAAACGCAATATTTTTTACTTTTTGCTATAATAAATATCCCCCAAAAATATATAAAAAAACTATTTTTTTCCTCAGTTTAGGCCGATATTCTTCTACATATTTTTGGTAAAAAAAATCGCAATAAGTGTATATTGATTGGTTTGCGCAAAAGTTATAGCATCTACAAAATAGGGGATAGATTTATGGCATTTTTATTAATAATTTTTTTTTTACTAGTAATGAGAGCGTTCTGCAATTTTTATCTGGACTGTGACATTATGGCGGACACATCGGACAATTTTGACACATTTTTGGGACCATTGGCATTAATACAGCGATCAGTGCTATGAAAATGCATTGATTACTGTAAAAACGTCACTGGCAGTGAAGGGGTTAACACTAGGAGGCGATCAAGGGTTTAATGTGTTCCCTATTGTGTGTTCTAACTGAAGGGGGGAGGGGACTGTGCAGGGGAGATGACAGATCGCTGTTCATACTCTGTATGAACAGACAATCTTTCTGTTCTCGCCTCAGAGAACCAGAAACTGTGTGGTTCTCGTCCTGGTTCTCGGTGTGCCCCGATCGATCGCAGGAGCCAGGTGGTGATCGCGACCGCCGGGCCTTCACATCGGCTCCGTGGGCGAGCAGGGGGTGCCCCCTGGTGGCCGAATATGTTAACGATGTAACATGAGGGCGATTCGCGCAGTACAACTGCAGCGGCTGGTCGGCAGCGGTTAAAGGGCAACTCCACTTACGTGGAGAAAAAAAAATAGCAAATAAAGAAAAAATAATATTGCGCATATAATTGTGACACGAATCATTTTTTAATTGAATGGTATTAAAAATTACCTTTCATTTTCAATCTGCAGCCAATGTAATATCCTGAGAATACATTGCAATATGGCTACCGGGAGTTTCCTGTACACAGAATGTGTACTGACCACTCCCCAGAAACATAATTTCCTGCTTGTGTGATTGGCGCACCAATTTTCTCAGAAGTCTGCCTAAGATAAAAGTCAGATTTCAGGCATCCCTTGCAGCAAAAATGTCATTTTTGGAGAGATACTTTCAATAAGAACCCGTCTAAAGGGATGCAGGCCCAGCAGATTTCCTCATTATTGCCCTGTAGCTCTATACCTGACAGTTAATTATGAAACCACCCCCATTAGACCTACTCAGTAGGCACAGACAAACACACATAGGTTTCTTCAGAATAACAAAAGGTAGGAATCTGCAACAAAGTTTGCTATAATCCTTGCAATGTACACTGATCACCCAGAGGGCAATGTTTTTTTCTCAACAAAAGTGGAGTTATGCTTTAAACATCCAACATTAGAAGAAAGAGACCCACAGCTATCAGTGGTGACAGAGAAAGTGGCCAGTGGGTTTTGGAATAATAGCTTTCAGTAGTTTTTACGCAGACAGCATGGTTACATGGTTACATGTTTTTTTTTAATGTCTACACAGTTGGCAGCAATTCTTTTTCAATTTGTACATGTGATAAAATTCTTGGTGCTAAAAACAGCAGCTTTCCTTCTGCTGTGTGACATGCACCATGAATTTGTTTTAAAGTAAAACTATAGGCAATTGTTTTGTTCATTTTGGTGAAGAGCAAGGGAAGATTAGAACCCCTCTCTGTTTTTTTTTGCCCCCCATCTGTGTCCAATTGGGGAGACGTACCTTAATTTCTTGTCTCATAGCAAGAAGAGGAAGTGAGAGGAAATCCATGCAAATTAAGGCAATCCCTAGGACCCCCTTCACCCAGGACACCAGAACTAGGGTCCCCCTTGTAAGATTTGAATTTCCTTTGTGGGGACAACTTAAAATGTGGGGTTTTTTTACTTTGATTTTCAATGATAAATGTAAACAAGACAAATAGAGAGGGTGAATCTCCCTAGCAGGGGCACATGCGTTGATAAAGCCTGAGAGGTGTTCTAATCCATTTCCACTTGGTCCAAAACTAAAAAAAAGTTTTGCCTTTAGTTACACTTTAATTCTTTTTCAGGTTCTTTAATGGGCCACAGTTAAGCTGAATACCATGGATGGGTTAACCTGCAGTGCCAGCCAGGACAAGGGGTGGGCAAGAAGGGCGGCTGCCCTGGGCCCAGTGGTTTACTAAAGGGATGAGGGTTCCTTCCTTCTGTTACAAGGCTGACAGCAGTAGTGACAGCGGCAGTGATTTTGACAAGCGAGTGACTACTGGGCGTAGGATCCCCTAAGCTTGCACATCATGAACAGGGGAGGGGGGCGTGGCTTGGCATCTTTGTCCTGGGCGCTGGATGACCTTGTCCCGGCACTGGTGCCAGCTATTGTATTCTGACAGCTGACACCCACAGCTGTCAGAATACCTGAACAGTGCTTACATTTGACTGGATGCAGGTGCTGTTCTGCCTTTCTCCTTCAACAAAAGGTGATTGAACAAATCTACTATTGTAAAGCTGGGTGATGTTGACAGGACCACCTGCGGAACACATTTTGGGCTATTCAGCAGGAATTGGCTGAAATCTTATCTATGTATGGCAGGCGTAAGGCTTCAAATCAAATTAGGGATGCACCATTACCATTTTTTCACAATGAGTACGAGTACAGATACTTTTTTTTTTTTTTAGTACTCACCAATACCAATTACTGAGACCTACCACATCTGTTTTGTTAACACTTTAGCTGTCAGCGATGGTACAAAGCATTGAAAAGTTATTTACAAATTAAATAAATGTATTTTTTTTTTATTTTGTGCTTTTTGAAATATGTAAATATATATTAAAGGTGTAAAAATATTAACAAAGTAAACAAAAAAAAGTTTTAATTATTAATAGTCTATAAAACACAAGTGAACAACAAAAAAATCAGCAGGAAAATGATAATACACATGGAGAAGGAGAATAAGGAGTTATTTAAAACTGATTAGAGTAAAGAGTTAATAAGGGGTTAAACAGAGGAACATTTAATAAACAAATTAAAAAAAAATTATTAGACAGGTTGCTTTCAACTGATTTCATCTGCAGATCGAAGTTCATCCCTTTGATCTGTAGATGAATAAACAGAGAGATACAAAAAGAAACAATGTTTCTTTATATCTTTCCATTTCAGTAGCTGAGCAATGTTGTTGATAAACATTGCCCGGCTGCTTCTTTTTTGACAGCTCCAATTGCCAGGACTTCATTTACACTTCAGCTGTCAACAGGGGAACCCCACTGACAGCTGAATGAGTCATCGGTTGTTAAGGAAAGGACACAGCGGCCCTTCGCCTTAACAACCGATAATTGCCAGCTTTTTTTTTTTTTTTTTCTTTTTACATTTCAGCTGTCAGTGGGGGAATCCTGCTGACAGCTGAAAGAACTGAGCCTGAAAGTATAGGTTTCAGGTATCGGAGTATTTGCACAAGTACTGATACTCGTGCAAATGCTTAGTATCAGCACTGATACTGGTATCGGTAACGGTGCAACCCTACTTCTAATGAATATTAAATTTGCTTGGGGTGATTTCCATTACACAATATTTCTCTCTCAAAGGAAGGATTAAAAACTTAGTTAAAACAAATTGTGGTCCATTTTCAGACACTACTTCCTTTGGTTTACCAATGTGCTATCTTGCTATGATATGCCACTCTGCTACCTCACACAGGGTCCTGAACCACCATTTTCCTTTCTGACATCATTGGGAGCAGGCCATCTCTTCTGTGTTTTTACAGCAGGCCTTGGAAGCTAAGCCACCAGGTCTGCCCTCCACCAGCCCTTTGTCCCTTTGAATGGAGGCCAGAATAAAAAATAAAAAATAGAATAAACAAATTTAACTTGACTTTAAGATTTCAGAAGCATGGTGTTGAAAAGATGGAAAGTGCTTTTTGGGAGTAAAGATCAGCTTTAAATGTTATAGCGAATTGTCTGTCCACGGTTCTACAGGAAATTGGCAGTCCTGGAATATGAATCACAAGCTTCTCCCAAGAAGAATCTGGAGATGTCATTTCCTGGAATAATGGTGTGTGTGACAGTGGATTTGTCATGACTCTGGCAAGTAACACATGCTTAAACATCAGATAGTATTTGGGCATTTACTGTATGTCTGACCATCAGTATAGTTCACATAGTTATTGCTTTGCTCTTACAGTTCCTTGGTGACTCCCTCCCATGTTCAAATTGTCTTGGGTCTTAGGAGGTGATGAGATCCAAAGACATTATAGCCATCAATGCAGGGCAGTTCATGTCTAATCCTGTAGTTAGGTTATAAAACAGGGCTCATTTTATTTTTTAAGTTTGCAAGTAATTGTACTCGTACTGGGCATGCAATACTGGTTTTAGTATTTCTTAAAGCGGAGTTCCACCTAAAAGTGGAACTTCCGCTTTAAGCACTCGTCGCCCCCTTACATGCCACATTTGTCATGTAACTTTTTTTGGGGGGGAGAGGGTGCCTAGTTTTGAGCGGGACTTCCTGTCTCACTTCCTGCTTTCTGACTATGGGCCGCCTAGTTGACTCCTCCTCATCCCCTAGGCGACCCCTCTCTCTCAGCAATCTCATGGGACATGTCACAGGTCCCAGAAGATTGCCTGTCCACTCGGAGAGCACAGCGCGACTCGCGCAAGGGAAGTGCGTGCCCGGCCGTGAAGTCGCAAGCTGTCACGGCTGGGTGCCCACAGTTTCAATAGAGGCGCCGCGGAGAGGAGGGAGAGCGGAGCAAGGTGGCCGCATCGCTGGACCATGGGACAGGTGAGTGTCTGTTTATTAAAATTAAGTATCTATACTTTTTGTAGCTGCTGACTTTTAATAAGCGAAAAAGCCTGGAACTCCGTTTTAAGTTCTTGGTTGAGGTGATTGTAGCCGTATAATGCACTTGCAACAGAGACAATTGAGTACTGTCCGTGATACTTTTTTTATTTGCAAACATACAATTTTTCAGGACAAGCTTTCAGGGTATGTCATCTTCTTCAAGGTCCCAGCAGTACTGATTCACAAAAGTTTTAGCAGAATGTTTTTAACACAATCTCTGAGGGAAAGGGAAAAAAAGAAAAATAAACACACACAAACAAATGTACCTGGCAATGGTAATAATAGTTTTATTACCATTGCCAGGTACATTTGTTTATGTGTGTTTATTTTTCTTTTTTTCCTTTCCCTCAGAGATTGTGTTTTTTTAACATTCTGCTGAAACTTTTGTGAATCAGTACTGCTGGGACCTTGAAGAAGATGACATACCCTGAAAGCTTGTCCTGAAAAATTGTATGTTAGTGCAAATAAAAAAGTATTAAGTGCTTGGGAAACAATTTCTCTTGAGCTGGCCATAGACAGTTCGAATCTTGGCCGGTTCAGCAGGGACCGAGGTTCACCGGCCGAGAGGTTCACCGGCCGAGATTCAAACCTTTTATGGGCAGGCTGAATGTACCCAAGTTGATTGATCGATCAACTTGGGTACAACCAGTGTGTCAGATTTTCTGATTTTTTTCTCCCGTCACACTGACTGTGTTGACGGGGCAATCGAGCGATTTTCCATCTTTGGCGAGCTTTAGAGAGAATGATAAGCGTCTTCATTTCTAAGACACTGGTTTTATATCTGATCACACTTTTGTTTTGTGTATACAGTATTTTGCACAGCCCAGTGAGGTGTCACTGAGTGGGGAAATCTTGGACACCTTATAGCACAGGGGCAACTGGATCTGTTGTGATAAAACCATCCACTGATTGTAGATTTAGTGCAGTAAAAAGATCCCTGACCATATAAGTTGTGCCTCTCTTTAGAATATATAATTCAGCTTGCACACTAGTTCATTGAAATTTTACAGTCACTGGCAGACAACCAAGCACAGGTATAAGGTCTGTAAGATGCTACCCAGTTTTGGAGTAGGTGCAGTAAGTAGTTCATTTGCAAAGTACTTCTGGTATATTTGTTAAGGCCATTTAGAGATAGAAGATTCTATATCAAGCATCAGCCTGTGTGGTGCCAGTAGTCCCCTGACTACCATGATGGTTTTTGCCTCAGCCACAGCAGTTTTACTTTGGCTTGAAACTGTAATATCCTAGAGTTAAATTATGTTCCACTGTTGAAATTGGCGAAGCCTTTGTACCCCAGGGCAGACATAATTTATTTGACAGGCAAAATTAGTAGCCTGAGGAGTCCATTTAACTACTAGCTGCCCGCCCACTGTCATATGACTGCGAGACGAGGCAGCTCTCGTTCTGGGCGGACGTCATATGACGTGACCGCCTTCCCGAGCCACTAGGGGGCGCGCGCCCGCCGCAATGTCCGCCGGGCACCCGCGATTACCCAGCAACCGAGCAGGACCGTGGATCTGTGTGTGTAAACACACAGATCCACGTCCTGTCAGAGAGGAGAGGAGACCGATGTGTGTCCCTTGTACATAGGGACACCGATCGGTCACCTCCCCCAGTCAGTCCCCTCCCCCCACAGTTAGAATCACCTCCCTAGGACACATATTAACCCTTCGATCACCCCCTAGTGTTAACCCCTTCCCTGCCAGTCACATTTACACAGTAATCAATGCATTTTTATAGCACGGATCGCTGTATTAATGTGAATGGTTTCAAAAATGTGTCAAAAGTGTCCGATATGTCCGCCACAATATTGCAGTCACAATAAAAATTGCAGATCGCCGCCATTACTAGTAAAAAAAAATAAATAAAAAATAAAATGCTATAAATCTAACCCCATTTGGAGACGCTATAACTTTTGCGCAAACCAATCAATATACGCTTATTGTGATTTTTTTTACCAAAAATATGTAGAAGAATACGTATCGGCCTAAACTGAGGAAAAAAATTGTTTTTAAAAAAAAAAAAAAATTTGGATATTTATTATAGCAAAAAATAAAAAATATTGTGTTTTTTTAAACTTGTCCCTCTTCTTTTGTTTATAGCACAATAAATAAAAACCGCAGAGGTGATCAAATGCCACCAAAAGAAAGCTCTATTTGTGGGAAAAAAATGATAAAAATTTCATTAGGGTGCAGTGTAACATGACCGCGCAATTGTCATTCAAAGTGCAACAGTGCTGAAAGCTGAAAAATGGCTTGGGCAGGAAGGGGGTGAAAGTGCTCTGTATTGAGGTGGTTAATAGGGAGCACAATCCGGTCCAGGACTCCGAGAGATCGGGAGCAGCAGCAGATGACATATCTGAGGCTGTGGTCTTACAACAGTCTGCATCTTTTGCCAGACCAGACCGAACCCAGGCCATCACTCTCAAGACTTCCTTGCACCCTTCCTTCCAGACTGTGGCTGTGGTGTTGGAGTTGTGGCAGGAGGTGGAGGAGGAGTGTGGTCCAACTTACATACGTGACTTTTTTTTTTGAGTTTGTCCATTACCCCCTTATTTAGGGCCTGATAGATGACTTCCTCACAAATGAGGCGTTGGCCCACCTCCATTTCCTGCATTTTGCTGGCTGCCATGCAGGCATAGGCCTCTTGAAAATTGGGGGTGGTTCTGAGGGCTGCAGTAGCCTGCTGAATCAAAGAAATCGCTGACTCCTCCACGTTACTCCCCTTCCTGGGCCTTTTTGTTGGAAGGCAGAGGGGGGGAACCAGCGATTCGGTCAGGCTACTGGGCCCGGCCACCTCCTGGCTGACACTTTCCACGGCCACTTCCTGGCTGCCACTTTCCCCTCCGCTCCTCCTGGCTGACACTTTCCTGTGTATGAAAATGGGACATAGTTTTAGTTTTTTGGTCATCAATCACACACAATTTTGAGCTCATGACTGTTGCAAATTCAATGTTAACAAATAGAAAAGACTATCCTTCTGACCCCAGAATTTTTCATTCTTGTCCCAATCATTTTTGGCTACTACTGTCGATTGATATGTAAACCACTTTGTTAAATCAGAAATGAGTGATCAATAATAACATCTAGTTAACATCATTAATTTTGTGACAAGAAATATGTTGAACAATGCTATACCTGACTCAAGCTGGACTCCTCCACATCTTCTTCCTTGGTGGAATGTGGGAATCACCAGCTTCACCAATTCCAGCAATTGATCCAGCGCTGCTTTCCTCTTTACTTTATTATTATTATAAAAAGGGTGTTTCACCTGCCACAGACAGGGAAGCTCCCTGTATTTATCAGTGAAGTTAGGGAGGAAGTCATAATCGTTGAATCTATTCATTTTATCTGCAAGACACAACACAAGACAAACCCTAATGTCAGGCTAAACTCTCCTAATCTTGTCCCAATATAGGTCTCAATCTATAAGCAGTATAGGCCACTGATGCCCCAAGTTAAAATTGTACCTTCGTTAGCACGATCCGCGCTTATGCTACTCCATCCTCCGCTCACAGATCGTGTGTACGACGTACGCGTGTTTCGCTTTATATACACTGCGTGTGTGTGAAACTCTGCCTGCCCCGATCTTCTTTCTAGTATATTCCCCGCCCCTTCTCTTTCGGCGCAGTGGGAGATCACATGGCGGAGACAGAGCAGGTGCATGCAGAGGAGAGCAGCAACGATGAGGAAAGCCCGGAGCCACAAACACCACAATCCAGGAGATTTAAGGCCTCAAATATGGCCTTTGTTGAGATGGTGGACTTCTTGAAGAGGGCCGACTATGACGGGAAATATGGACCGTACAGAAACCCAAATGTGAGAAAGGCCAAAATCATGAGTAAAGTTGTGAAAAGTCTGCAGAAGAATTTTGGGGTACGACGATCCAAGGATCAACTGAGGAAATGATGGTCAAACCTCAAATTGAGAGAGCAGGATCAGTACAGATGAATCAAGAGAGTGCTGCAAAAAAGTAAGTATTTTGTCGTGTGTTCCTTATATAATTATTATTATTACTTTCGTGCTGCTAAATGTGCTTTTCTTTACTGTTGTACAGTTTAAAATGGCATTTAAAGGTTAAGTTTCAGGTTTGTGAGCACAGTAATCATTCGTAGTAAACATCGTTTGTTTGCTCACTAAACCATGTTTTTGGCAGATGCAGGTTAACTACATTTGTTCATGCCTATTTGTATTAAAAGAGGTTTGCTGTCTAGATGGGTTTGTAACTAGAATGAAATGCAAATTTGATTCAGTGTAAGGAGAGGACACTCAGCAGCTGTTTACACATCTGGATGCAGGAGCACTAGTGTGGGACACCAGAACACCCTTTTTAGGGTGTCCCACGCAGATGCTCCAGTGGATACTAGGGGTCTCTACATGTGTCATACTTTACCAAAAAAGGTAAGTATTCCAGCTTTAAGAAAGGGAAAAAATCATGTCTTCAGCTTGGAACTCTGCCAAAACAAAAAATTGTACGACACTTCCAAGGAATGTTTCATTTTCATATTTCTTGCCTCATCTATCTGTGTGCTAAGTATACCTTTTATTTAATTCACATAGTGGAGAAAAGACTTGGGACATCTGAGGACACCAGGGACCCCCAACCTCCTAAAGAAGGGGAAGTCACCACACCACAACCTGAGGATGTGGAGGGAGGAGAGGTTCATGACGTGGTTGAAATAGTGACCACAACAGGTGAGTGTCTGGGAACACAAAACTTCAGGTAATAGATGTATGCCTGCATATTTATAATACATTATGTGTTTTATTCTTTTTAGGTGATGTGGATCTTGTGGAAGAAGAAACTCATTTCACCAGTGCAAGTGCACACGTCCTCATCGGAGAGATCATGGTGTGCAATCGGGATTTAGAAAAGATAAAGGAAAACATCAATGATGTTCAACAAAAAATGAAGAACATCATTGATGTTTTAGGCAGAATCTAAAACACACACAAATTATACAGTTTTGTCGAGGAATTTTTGATTTTAAATCAAGTTTTAAAGTGTGTCAACATGTGCTATCTGCCATCACGGGATATCAATGTACGCGTTTTGGGGGTGCAACCCCTTCCTCCCAAGTCAAGTAGGTGAGAGGAAGGGGTTGCACCCCCGATACACGTCCATTGATCCCTCATGATGGGAGCTAGCACATGTTGACATTAGGCATGAGATAAGGAGTGAAATCCACATTTGACTCACAATTTGTGTGCATCTTCAAAATTTGGCTTTTACAGGGGTGATATCACCCCATCTGATGAAGGCAAGATCAACAGTTTTAACATACTCATGTCTGATATTGCCTTCACTTTTTCAAAGTTGAACTTTGTAAGTTTCTGAGTTGTGTATGTTATGGTTTTAAACATGCCTGTTTAACCAAAAAAAGGATATTTTTAATGTCAAACATAAAAATATTATACACCAAAGATGTTGGATTGTTCAAAAACCCTTTTCTAACGCACATGTGAATGTGCAGAGTAAAATGTTTTATACTCAACAATGTGCGGCTTCTTCTTTCAATGCTCAATACCAGTTTTTGGAATAAGTTGGTGTTTAGTTTACAGTGACAATGGGGGTTATTTACTAAAGGCAAATACACTTTGCACTACAAGTGCACTTTCAAGTGCACTGAAAGTGCACTTGTAGTGCAAAGTGGATTTTCCTTTAGTAAACAACCCCCACAGTGCTCTAAAATTGGCCCCAATCAGGCCATTTTAGGGACTCTAAACAATTAATTCATGGTGCTGAAAAGGATGATTATTTTTATCATTAAGGCATTACATACATTAACAACAAAAACAATGTGTGTGTGTAGCAGACCCACAACATAATAGTTAGCTGAAGAAGAGATTGTCACCTCATGTATCAAATAAATTACGTTTGCACTATTGAAGAAAATGGCCAAAAAGAAAAGCCCATTGGAGAACCTAGGAGACAGCTAAAAGAAACACAAGCAGTAAATCCAATGAAATATTAGTTCATTTAAAAAGAAAATATATAAAAAAAATGTTTTACACATTTGCTGGCATATCAATGGCCCCCCTACCCGCAAAGTACTCCAGATATTTTTGTCTGACTTTGCGGGCGCTTTGAGGGGGCAAGCCAGGACGGCCAGATTCAAGTGCCGTCAGGGTTGATTGATCAAGAAATCCAGCCTCAGTCCCAACTGAGGCTACATAGTTCGTAGCATTTTTACGTAGCAAATTGTGCATAATGCAGCAGGCAAGCACAATATGGTTGAGTTTATATTGCGCCATGTGGATTGGTGTTAGAAATAGACTGAACTGGCTGGCCATTATGCCAAAAGCATTCTCCACCACTCTTCTGGCTCTGGCCAGCGGTTAATTAATTAAACCCTCTGGTGCGGGGTGAGGGTCCTCATGGGGAACGGCCACATCAGATGTTCTCTTCGCCCAAACACTTCATCAGTGACAAAAACAAACGGAAGACCACCCACATTGTCTTCCACAGGTTGCAAGCCCAAGCAACCATTCAGGAGCCGTCTGTAGAACTCTGTCTGGGCGATGACTCCACCATCCAACATCCAGTCATTCTTCCCCACGTCCACATACAAAAACACATATATGACGCCGACACCACCGCCAACAACACAATACTATTAAACACCTTGTAATTATAATAGCATGAGCCCGAGTTGGGGGGTGGGACGATGTGGACGTGTTTCCCATTGATTGCCCCTCTGCAGTTAGGAAAGTCCCACCGCTGGGCAAAGTGGGATGCCACAGTCTGCCATTCCTGTGAGGTTGAAGGAAACTGTGGAGTCAAACAAGAACAACAAAAATTACGGTAGTACTTATGCACATAACATTGCAAGCAGATTGGACACAAACATTCTTGGCCAACATCAGTATAACATTTATTTTAAGGAGTATTTAAAGATAAAAGTATAAGGTCCACTTATTAGATTCCTCACCCCCTCTGATGGCCCATTGTAAAAATTTTAGGGGGGGGAGTTTTGGACAGGTAACCGTCTCCACTTCATTAAGATCTGAATGCATAAATAATGTGTGTTACTTTGGCCAGCCCCTCCTTACTTACACTATTGGCAGCCCACTGGACAGTTAAAAAGTGTCATAATACAAAAATAGGAATACACACTGTACAAATTAAAGCACAATTTTACATTCTGCAATTACCTATCAAGATAATAGGAGAACAAAACTTGAAACAGTACCTACATAAATATGACCACAAAAGAGGTAGGTATAGTGTGTATGGATTTGGCAAAGTCAGCAGATAGAGGATTGGTATCGGTTGACTTAGCGGTTGGGGGGGAGGGAGGGTTCCAAATGAGTTTGGGCCCCCCCAAAAAAGCCTCTTGCACTCTGCCTGAATTTAAGGACACAAATAACATTTGTAAACATTTTAGGGGATGTTTAGGGTAATGGAGCTGACAAAATACATTGCTAAGTGACTAGGCTAGGTGTGGATGGGCCCAGGATAGCATGCTGGGGAGGTTAGTGAAGGCAAATATGCATGAATGACAAAAAAGGAAGTTTAAAAACTTCCAGCATGCAATTTTTCCGCAATTGTGTGACAAGGGCATCAAATTTGTATTTTTTACACTAAGGTCAATTCTTGCTTTCATCAAGAGTACCTGTATAGGGTTTTGGTGCTAGAAGGTTACGGGATGGAGGCACCACCAACACCAAAAGACCAATTTTTCCACAACCATGTGACAGGGGCATCAAATTACATTTTTTTACAGCAAGGCCAATTCTTGCTTTTATGAAGAGTACCTGTATAGGGTTTTGGTGCGAAGGCAACACCAACACCCAAAGCCCAAATTTTTCCGCACCTGTTACTTCTTTCCAAAGTCTGCAAAACAGGCACTAGAATTTATCTAAAAAAAATGTTAATCTTGGCCTCAGTGTACCATAATTTGGCTTCTTCACATAAGGCTTGCTCACTGTGGTGCAAAACTTTCCATCCAAGGTTTGCAAAAAAAATCTCTAATCTTGTTCCGAGTGCACTCAATTTTGGCCCCCAGTGGTTGTTTACTAAATGAAGAAAGCTTGCAGGGAAAATCTATATAAATGTCATTTGTTTTCTTTATAAATGTCAGCTTTGTTGCAGCAGGTTCTATACACGGTACAAATGCGCCACTTTACAGGCTGATTAAGGGGGCACCCCAGGCACAATATTTAAAGGAACTTTTCATTTTTATTGTTTTACTTTAAGCATCATTAAAATCACTGCTCCTTTAAAAACTATATAAAAAAAAAAAAATGGCCCCAATCCCTTTTTATGGCCAATAACTTGCATATAAGCCTTCAAAATTTAGATTTTTCAAGTTCGGGTCCCATAGACTTTAATAGGGTTTGTAGTTTGGGTCCAAACTTTTACGATGTTCTGTTGTGAACAGATTCAACTTCAACTATTTTTAATTCTTATGCTGCTAGCATTAGGAAATAGATAGGAAAGTATATTATGTTTACTTGTTTTAAACTTTTTTTGTATTCGTTTCTTCGTTTCTTCAGTTACTTCCAGGTTTCTGACATAGGGGCTTTCTCAGCTAAGCATACCTTTCTGAATGCATGTCTGAGCTAAGGGCAGATTGATTTCAGGAAGTAAATGATACATGAATCATCTGCTCTTATTCAAGTTGACCAGGGCTAGAAATGCTAGGGGCGTGTTTTCAAATTGATCTCTCAACATAATAAAGCATGGAGATAAAGATGGTTGGTTGATTTTGCTAGGAAAAAAATAAATTAAATAAATAGCGTTTTCTGTGGCACTCAGCTACAAATATTAGTTACACTCTCTGATGATTTCTGATACAAGCTATTTTGACTAGGAATAACATATGCCGTTGGATATTTAATTGTTAGACAGCTTAGAAATATCAGATGCACTTTTGGAACAATTTCCAGTAACAACTCTTGTAATTGGGAAAGAAGTGTGTGGATAGGATATAAAAATGATATTACTGTATGATTTTTTTTATATCACTCAATACAACATCAACCATATACTATATATTAAAGCAAGTCATAGATTATACAATTTTTATTTCTTCTACTACAGGTGGAGGGAAAGAAAATCCCTAGATTTCCCCATCAACAGTCAGTGTTGATAGGGAACTCCCTCCTGCAGTGCTATTGTGTTCTGTCGGGAGGGGGGGGAGCCTTCCTTGCCAGCAGAACACAATGATCACTGCTGGCTTCTATAGCACCCGGCAGTGATCACATGAAAAATCTGACAGGCTGGTTATACAGAAGTCTATGGATAGATCAATTTCAGTATGACCAGGCTGCCCTTAGATGGATCAAATCTCGGCTGGCCCCTGCTGGCCTGGCGTAGATTTTATCCGTCCATGACTGGCTTGGGGCTTCATGATTTTATCAGTTGAGATATGCAAAGTTAAAATCATTCCTTTTTAACTGGAGATACTGTGTTTCAACTCTTCTTGCAAATGGAAAGGAACAAAAAGATTACTCATAAGAATACAATTGGGAACAGTTGTAAATGGTAAAACAGATGTTCAATATGTACTTTGGCCCTGAAGTCCAATTTCCCAAAGTTACATTAATCTTGAAGTAGACTTTTGGTTCTACTGAACTACAGGTGATTTTTGGAAATTTCAAAGAAAAGCGTTGGTTATAATCCTTTTGGTTATCCTATATTTACAAGTTGTCAGTTTGCAGGACCGTGTTGGCTTCAACATGGACAGCAAGCTACAGAGAGTAAATTGGACATTTTCCCTGGCCCTGCTTAATTGTACTCAATGATTTAAGATAAAAGTTTACTTTACTAAAGGAACCTGGCAAGGATCAATGTGTGTATATCCCTCCGTTCAACAAAAGCCAGTCATTAGACTGGCTTCTGTTGAAGGGTCCTGCTGGAAAGCCAGCATTTGATCAGCGCTGATCTGTGTATTCTGACAGGAAGGAGAGTCCTTTCTGTTAGAATACAATAGCTGTCAGAGCCTGAATTTGAACCCAGAACCTCTGCTGTGTCAAGGAATGTCTCTTCTTGCTGAACCACCTGGAACGACGGACAGTTCTCTGGACAATTCCTTGAATGATCCTGCCTTGAACCTTGTTTGTCTTGAACCTTGAACTCTTTGCTCCTCCCATGAACTTCCTGATTTAAACCATGTCTCCGCACTTCCTGTTTGCCAGATTATAATGCTCTCTCCAGCCAGTATCTTGATTTTGTCTTTCCTGCTGCCGTCCGTATCTTTACTACCACTTGTTACTGACCATTAGCTTGTTCCTTGACTACGCTTCAGCTTGATCTCAACTTGCAACTACTGTACTTGTTACCGACTTTTGGCTTGTTTACTGACTACGCTTCTGATTCATCACTTCTGATTCATCCTGATTCAGCTATGAATTCACCTGGTACTAACAAGCAGCAAAACCCATCTCCACCATCAGGAGCTCTGGTGATAGTACTTAGACTCCGCACCTCAGGTGAGCCTGCCTTATTTGCCAGGATGACCTGTGTGTGTACAAATCCTGCTGGTTGGTGGGAGTCCCTCTACTGCTCTAGCTACTGATCTCTGCGTCTGACCATGACAATAGCGCAGCAGGAGGGATTTCCGTAGCAACATCACTTGTGTGAATGTAGGAATCCCGCTGGTTGAACAAGAAAAAAACTATTCATGTACACCCAGCTTTATCCAGTATCCTTGACTGGTCAAATATGTTGAAAAGGTCAACAATTTTCATGAGGTGTACTTACTTTTTTTACATGACTGTGCATGTATATAAATATATATATATATATATATATATATATATATATATATATATATATATAAAAATTATTATTATACACGATTTAAATAGCGCCAACAGTTTACGCAGCACTTTACAATGTAGAGGGGGACAGCACAATTACAGTACAGTTCAATACAGAAGGGACAGGACGGCCCTGTTCATAGAGCTTACTTTCTAAAGGGAGGGAGTGGTGGTACAAAGAAGTGGAACGGAGGAGATGGAGTTGTAAGTGACACTGAAAGTGCACTGAGATAGGTAGGAGAAGAACCAGGATAAAGCAGAATCACGGAGGCCAAGGGAGTGTAGTTTGCTGAGGAGGAGCAGGTGGTCAACTGTGTCGAAGGCAGCAGAGAGGTCTAAGAGTATGAGTATAGAGTAATGGCCATTGGTTTTAGCAGTTAGTAGGTCATTGGTGAGTTTTAGTAGGGCAGTTTCAGTGGAATGTTGTGGATGGAAGCCGGACTGTAGGGGGTCGAGAAGGTTGTTGTCCGTGAGGTAGCGACTCATTCGGTCATGGACAAGGTGTTCGACGAGATGGGAGGCAAATGGGAGCAGGGAGATGGGTCTTAAGATATTCAAACAGGTGGGGTCTAGTGAGGGTTTTTTAAGTATGGGGGTAACCAGTGCATGTTTGAGCGGGGAAGGAATATATACTGTGTATGTGCATATATACAGGGGGGCGGAAAGTATTCAGACCCCCTTAAATTTTTCACACTTTGTTATATTGCAGCCATTTGCTAAAATCATTTAAGTTCATTTTTTTCCTCATTAATGTACACCCAGCACTCCATATTGACAGAAAAACACAGAATTGTTGACATTTTTGCAGATTTATTAAAAAAGAAAAACTGAAATATCACATGGTCCTAAGTATTCAAACTCTTTGCTCAGTATTTAGTAGAAGCACCCTTTTGATCTAATACAGCCATGAGTCTTTTTGGGAAAGATGCAACAAGTTTTTCACACCTGTATTTGGGGATCCTCTGCCATTCCTCCTTGCAGATCCTCTCCAGTTCTGTCAGGTTGGATGGTAAACGTTGGTGGACAGCCATTTTTAGGTCTCTCCAGAGATGCTCAATTAGGTTTAAGTCAGGGCCCTGGCTGGGCCATTCAGGAACAGTCACACATTCAGGAACAGTCACAGAGCTGTGAAGCCATTCCTTCGTTATTTTAGCTGTGTGCTTAGGGTCATTGTCTTGTTGGAAGGTAAACCTTCGGCCCTGGAGAAGGTTTTCATCTGGGATATCCCTGTACTTTTCTGCATTCCTCTTTCCCTCAATTGCAACCAGTGGTCCTGTCCCTGCAGCTGAAAAACACCCCCACAGCATGATGCTGCCACCACCATGCTTCACTGTTGGGACTGTATTGGACAGGTGATGAGCAGTGCCTGGTTTTCTCCACACATACCGCTTAGAATTAAGGCCAAAAAGTTCTATCTTGGTCTCATCAGACCAGAGAATCTTATTCTCACCACCTTGGAGTCCTTCAGGTGTTTTTTCGCAAACTCCATGTGGGCTTTCATGTGTCTTGCACTGAGGAGAGGCTTCCGTCGGGCCACTCTGCCATAAAGCCCCGACTGGTGGAGGGCTGCAGTGATGGTTGACTTTCTACAACTTTCTCCCATCTCCCGACTGCATCTCTGGAGCTCAGCCACAGTGATCTTTGGGTTCTTCTTTAGCTCTCTCACCAAGACTCTTCTCCCCCGATAGCTCAGTTTGGCCGGACGGCCAGCTCTAGGAAGGGTTCTGGTCATCCCAAACGTCTTACATTTAAGGATTATGGAGGCCATTGTGCTCTTAGGAACCTTAAGTGCAGCAGAAATGTTTTTGTAACCTTGGCCAGATCTGTGCCTTGCCACAATTCTGTCTCTGAGCTCTTCAGGTAGTTCCTTTGACCTCATGATTCTCATTTGCTCTGACATGCACTGTGAGCTGTAAGGTCTTATATAGACAGGTGTGTGGCTTTCCTAATCAAGTCCAATCAGTATAATCAAACACAGCTGGACTCAAATGAAGGTGTAGAACCATCTCAAGGATGATCAGAAGAAATGGACAGCACCTGAGTTAAATATATGAGTGTCACAGCAAAGGGTCTGAATACTTAGGACCATGTGATATTTCAGTTTTTCTTTTTTAATAAATCTGCAAAAATGTCAACAATCCTGTGTTTTTCTGTCAATATGGGGTGCTGTGTGTACATTAATGAGGAAAAAAATGAACTTAAAAAATGATTTTAGCAAATGGCTGCAATATAACAACAAAGAGTGAAAAATGTAAGGGGGTCTGAATACTTTCTGTCCCCACTATATATATATATATATATATATATATATATATATATATATATATATATATATATATATATATATATATATATATATATATTGTGTAGCCTTTCTTACTTTCATAAATAGGCTGTGGTAACACACCATGTTGTACTTATATAATTTAGTGAAATTTTTGTTATACAAACCTGTTCAGTTTTAGAATATTAATCACAGCACATATGAGACAAGCCTGCTGTTTGTTCTTGCTTGTACAGAAAATGGAAGATGAAGAAAAAAACATATCTAACTTGTCATGCACTTCCTTTTCTAACTATGAAGTGCCCTAGAGAACAAGTGTGTTTTAAGGAAAAATGAACTATTAGTACACTTATCATATTTAGGATAAAAAATTCTCCCCAGCTCCCCTTTAAAGTGGTAAGCTGACCATATAGTGTATGGCCCTGCTGGCACCACTCCAGTTGACAAAAATTGAATGTTCATTCAAATTCTGTTGAAGAAGCCCAAGGGAGAATTTTGCATTGAACAGCACATCCGTCCAGTCAGATATAGTGGCGGTTGTCAGAATACAATATTCTGACGGTATTGTTAGCGTGGAAGCTGCTAGATTTCTGTTAGCGCTAATTCTTGCTTTGGCGAGATCTTTTTCTAGGTGGGGTCTGCACTCTCCCTTTGTAATCACCATTCATTTCTTTGAAAAGGCCTTCATCACCTACCCCAGCTTGTATGGAACAATTTTGAAGAAGAAGCTTGAAAGTGCCCAGAATGATGCACTGTAGACATCTTGCTGTAACAGTTGACCTTTTAGGCAGGACTGCCCAAGCAGTTTTAAGTTCTTGCTTCTGAGAGATTTAAAGAGAGTTGCTAGAACATTCACTTCAACCACAATCTTCCCATAAGATTATACACTATAGTGTCAAAAGTAGTGTGACACCTGCCTTTACACGCACATTAAATTTAATGGCATTAGTCCATAGAGTTCAATATTGAGTTGGCTTACCCTTTGCAGCTAGAACAGCTTCAACTCTTCTGGGAAGGCTGTCCACAAGGTTTAGGCATGTGTCTATGGGAATGTTTGCACTGGTGCACAGTCATGTTGGAACAGGAATTGGCCATTCCCAAACTGTTCCCTTAAGAGTTCCTTTCACTGGAACTAAGGGGCCAAGCCCAACCCCTGGAAACAACCACACACCATAATCCCCCCTCCACCAAATGATTTGGACTAGTGTACAAAGCAAGGTCCATAAAGGCATGGATAAGCGAGTTTGGAGTGGAGGAACTTGCACAGAGTCCTGACCTCAACCCGATAGAACACCTTTGAAATGAATTAGAGCGGAGACTGCAAGCCAGGCCTTATTGTCCAACATCAGTGCCTGACCTCACAAATGCGCTTCTGGAAGAATGGTCAAACATTCCCTTAGACACACTTCTAAACCTTGTGGACAGCCTTCCCAGAAGAGTTGAAGCTGTTATAGCTGCAAAGGGTGGGCCAACTCAATATTGAATCCTACATACTGAGACTGGGATGCCATTAAAGTTCAAGTGCGTGTATAGGCAGGTGTCGCAATACTTTTGACAATATAGTGTATGTTTGCATTTAATGTATTTAATGCATGTTATTTATTTGTAAAAGCTTCATTCAAAAGTCTTTAGGCTGCTGCTGGGTGCTGCCATCTTGGATGTGATGCCAACAGCCCCAAAACTCACGTGCTGCTCTATTGTATTCCCCTTTGTTCCACCCCGGCAGCTACATAAAAGGTTAGGTAAGGAGGTAGAGAGGAGTTGCCAGTTCAGACAGCTACAGTATAATAAAATGTTAATTTCACAAGAAAGGCTATTTTTTACCTCTTTTACATGCAATTCAAACACACCCTAATAGTACATGCAGCATCTGCAGGAAAACAAAGCAGTTGACATAAGCCCTAAATATGATGACCCAGTTCAATGTCATGGTCAGGGTTCAGAGAAATGTCAATGTGCAACAAACTGGTGATTCACACATTTGGCTGTGATTGCTATGATAGACTGTACTGAGTGACGATGATCCAAAATAATATCTGAGTTGGTAATTAGATTTAACACAAAATAAAATAAATAAAATATATTAGTGCTCTCTGGGGTGACATTACTGCTTGCTCTGTATATCTGACACATGCTGCCATATGCAAAACAACAATGTAAAACCAGGAGAAGGCTATTTCTATATCATAAAAGCTCTTTTATGTTCACAACACATATCTTTTTCAAGAAAAAAATATCAACCTGGTGACTGGCAGTACAAAAGCACAGCGGGCTTGGGTCACCCAGAAAATGGTGGTATTGTTTTAAGCCATGTTCATATTATTACAATTCATGTTAATTACTAATCTTGGAAAAATAATAGTATTAATGGACAAATATGGTAAAATGCTTTGAACTTCAGATGCACCTTTAAAAACAAATATCAAGAATGTAATTAGAGAAAAAAAGAAGCTTAAGATTTGGTTCTCCCTTAAGCATAAAATAGTTGTTAGCAACTGAGAATGCTTCTTTGCTTCTTTATGCAGTTTGCAGTCATTTGGATAAAAGTTCATTCCAAGGTTGTTAATGATTTAAGCCCTAAAACCTGCCACAGCTATTGAATTGGAGTGGATTGAAGCATGGCTGTACTCTGCGACTCTTTTTGTCTAGCACTACTTTGTACTAAACCAGAATACATAATGGAGATCTGGAATTAGTGTGCCACCTTCATTTATATACATTTTCCCCATCTTTAATCATAAATTTGGATCTCTTTAAAAAGCAAGCTTTTTTATTTTGTTAGATTATTTTTTGTTGCTCGTTTATCCATTCTGAGTCTTCAGTTTATGTACCTCCTAAGAACTTTTTTTTTTTAAATGTAACATTACTTTTGTGACTCATCTTGGAGGCTCTGGTGATAAGTAATAATTATAGAAGAATTGCTGTCAACTTATGTTCTTTACATAGCTCTAGGTACATGGGTTGTATTGTGCTGGTGTCAGATATATTTTGTATTGTCTAGCGATAAATGCAGTGTACATGATTATTTTGTCTGGCTTGCTAAAACAATTTATTAATATTCTAAACACATGCAGCCCTATGCACTGCAATGTGTATATCCGCACAAAGGGAAATAACTTGAACCAGCTGATCAGATTTCAAATTAATATTTATTAAATCTATTATAAGAGAGACGAAGTCTGGTTAGTTACTATACATTGCGTTGTTACTGCACTTGGCACTTCACTATCAAATAATTCTACTGTGGTGGAAAAATGTGGGTTCAGTAATTTTTATATAAGTTGCTTAAGATGTAAACTCTTGAAAAGTAATAAAAGATATGCACCAAACAATACCAACCAATCTGAAAAGATCATTCATTGTTCTGCCACCCATTACAGTGAAACTATGGGCAAAATCAGCAATAGCAGTCTGGCAATAGAATTAACAAAGCAGGTTTTGTTTTTCTGAGTCCCCCTGTAACGTGTTTTTTTTTAGTCCGGCCAGTAGAGCTTTTATTATCAATTTCCTTTAATAACTTGACAATGCTGTTTGTTTTGCAGGGAAATCACAGCAGAGTTGCACCCTGTGGACATAGATTTGCAATTTTAGATTGACTTTAAATAAGAAAAAAAAAATTAAGTCTAACTCAAGCCAACACTTTTTAAGTAGGTAAAGCAACAGTTTCTTCTATGGGATAAAAGTTTAAACAATATGAATTAAAGCTGACTATTGTAAGCACCCCTGTCAGCATAATATTTTTTGTCCTGGACTCTTGTAACGGTCTCTTTTGTTGAAAAGCTTGGTCTGCATATAAATGTGGTTAAATTATAGAAAAGGCATATGAATTGGAAAAAAAGAAATAATATACTACATATTACTAATATAAGTTAGATAAACCAAATACAGTTACAAGAATACAATACTTTTCAACAAAGTGATGCTTTAACTTATGAAAGCTAAATGTATCAGCGCTCTGCATTTTCATATTGAATTGGATACCAAATATAGCTGGAGATTCAATAAATATTTTTCATTTTTAGCTATCTAAGATTAAGTATTTGAAAGCATTGAAATACAATCTATAGCTGCCCATTTCTAAATTTGGAAACAAGTAGTTGTTCAGCGTTTCAGGTCAATTTTTGATCAGTATCAGGTCAGGTTTACATCAGGATCAGGTCAGGATTTTATCCTGTTCGCAACTGAATGACATGTGCGATTCACAAGCATTCCCATAGAAGTCAATGAGCCTGAATTTGCACCTGAGCTGGACTGCACTGCTTAGAAAACCGACAGGACTCTTTTTCAATTCACACTGAATCCACACTTTGGCTGCACAGGACATGAGTGAACAGGAACAATAAAACACAATTTCCTTTCACATGTCATGCGAATTAGGCCCGGTTCACACCTATGCGAATTGGATGCGGCTTACACTGTATCCAATTTGCATGACATTTTAAAATACCTTAATTTGAATGAGGCTGGTTCACATATGTGCGTTGCATTCGCACTCCGCATTGCCCGAAAAAGTGTGCGTTTTCTGGGCATTGCGGTGCGAATTGCAAGCACATTATCTTCTATGGGAACGCATCTGATTGCAGATGCATTCCGTTATGGGCCTCGCTTCTGTTCTTTACAAAGTCCTCACCAATTCCACTGGCTCATTAAAGCTTCAATATATGGAAAAATGAGAGAAGGACCTTAGAGAATCCTTAGATATAGCTGACTGAAACAAAATTTGGGTTGCTATTGTGAAATGCTTACCTAACATATTAGCTCATGCAAACTCTTATAAAGTGTTTTCCCACTGGTACATGACCTGAACCACATTGCCAAATGTGTTCCCGGTCAAATCAGAATCACTGGGAAGCATTACTACATAGGTCTGTCTCTGACCTTTCCAAACCCAAAAGAAAACTAGCAGAATATGTGCTTCTTGCTGCCAGGCCATTGGTTCAAGCTTGTAAACAATCCAAATGCAAAAAAAAAGAGAAAAGTCCAGACTCCAAAGCTCTAAGTGTCATTTCTCTCTGGTGCTTTGTTCCTCTGTTAGTAGCATGAGTCACTTCTGAGAAGTTTTCCCGACACACGAGATACAATTTGTGACAGGGAGGAGATACGCACCCAGCTAGAATATAGCTCTGCATGTTCCTTTGTTCCTCTGCCTATGTGGAGGGGGGGGGGGTCCCTTTCCTTCAATCAGCTCTCACAGTGTATAAGAGCTATAACTGCAGCTCTCCGCCCCCTCCTCAGTACTCCTTACAGATGCATAAGGATCTAATCTGCACTTTTGAAGGGTTGTAGACAATAGAAGACTGCAGATAAACAAGTAAAACTTATGTAGGAGGATTTGTCTTTGTGTATCATATGAGGCTATTCGCTTCACTGAGTATATGTGAGGGTTTACAACCACTTTAACATACTGTAACCATTTATTGTCAAATACAGCTGAATAAGTTACAACTTATTCGGTTGGCCTGTGCCATATCCCTGGTTTTAGTTCAAAAGTATTGGAGACCCATAGGTATGGCAGGATTTTAATGGCACAGATCTAAATTCTAGGTAAATATATACAGTTTATTACAAGATTCATTAAAAAAGGGAATAACAAACATTTTTACTTGGACCTTATTATTCAAAAAAAGTCCCAATTGGGGTGTATATGTATATAATCCAACAATGTGCCTGAGCAGTATATGTAGTTCAGGTGGTGTTTCCTGCAAACTCGACACATTTATACCGCTGTATACATTCATGTATAAAAACCTTGCCGAAGAAAACTCATATCACATAAAGATATTCAGTGATTGTGAAAGCTTTTTACTGTGCAACTTTGCATTTGAAAATTGCCTAAGGCTATGTTTCCACTAGTGCGTCCCCAAAGTCGCGCGAATTACACTGCGACTTTGCGATGCGATTTGTGGTGCGATTTGTTGCGACTTTAAAAACGACTTTGTGCGACTTGGATGTTCTGCTATTTAGTCATAGTGATGTAATTCCTTATCCTGCTTAGTTATTTCCCCTTCCTCTTTTATTGTCACGTGTTGTATGTTTGTTAGCAAACATGTTGGCTATGCAATATGTTGGGTCAGCAGTCATTTTGGCTGCTGTAGCAGCATTTATAGATGAAGAAGAGGAGGATAACCGGAGGAGGAGAAGGCATAGGTTTTGGATCCATCCCATCATCGCCCAAAGGGAAGTGAGAGGCCAGTTTGGGGTCCTTTACAATGACCTCCGTGCTCATGAAGACAAATTCTTCAACTACACAAGGATGTCAATTAGAAGGTGAGAACATTTTTTGATGTCAACTTGCAAATGCTGCCAGGTATATTTATGAAAATGTGTATATGCCTGGTCAGTATGACTCTTTTTATAATTTTTAGGTTTGAATAGCTAGAAGTGTTAACTATAACCTGATCAAATTGTTTAAAAAATGGAACTCGATTTTTAAATGTTTGATTTTTACATGGTCAATGTAGATAATAGCCATATTTTTTCTCTTTACAGTTTTGATGAATTGTTGGCTTTTTTTTGTTTTTGTTTTGGTGAACTACACCATTTTTTGTTATTTTTTAACAAGCACAACAAATATTAAGATAATAAAATATTTCACTTTGAACAACACAAAAATAAAAGTCATAAAAAAAATAAAATATATAATCCGAATCTTTTTTACAAGACAAATCTTTTTGCAAGAAGGCAAAAATAAAGAAATAAGTTCCATGAACTCAAAAATTCAACAGTTGTTGTTTTGGCATCCACAACCAACCAAAAAATATAGAACAAGTCTTAAACCCACAGCAAAAATAATAGAAAATTACAATTGCTCGTATGTTTTGTTTTCAGTGGTCCCGGAAACTGAACTATTGGTTGGTCCAGGGAAATCCACTGATGGACCAGAGTAATATTTCCTTTCAAGAAAAGGTGGAACCTGACTGGGTGTAGGCTGCCTAAGTTGGTGAGTGGTTGGGGGGCCAAGGGTAGAGGTAGTGGGGGCAGGAATTAGATGCAACATGCGTGGCCTTGAGGGATTCAGCATATTACCATACTGGTCACAGTATGGATGGTTTATTGGTGGAGCATACTGTGTACTTGGAAAGTGAGGGTATTGTTGATAAGAGGGATATTGGGGAAGGGGGGGGGGTTGCATATATGCTGAGGATGTTGTTGGCCCCTCACCCACAAATGATTGAGCGGTTGACATCAAAGCCATCCTGAGTGCATATTTTTTCTCAGGGGGTACCTGTTTACATATGCCTAAAATTACAGTGAGAAATGCTGTGTCTTCACACTGGTTTTCAGCCATTTTAGTGGACATCTGACTGACTACATCTAAAATTTTATCCATGGGTTTCACAGGCCGGGCACTTCCCCTTGAAGATCTTCCCAAAGGCCTGGAGACATTGCTAGGCCCTGGTTCTGCATCCTTATCATTCATTGAGTTTGATGTTGACCTTGATTCATCTACAAACAGTTCCTTGTCAACATTGTCTTGGAATTGTTCTTGCTCCTCCTCCGCAGCAGCTTCCTCTGACTCATCTTCTGCTGCCAAACCCTGTGTGCTGTCTTCCCAGCTTGCTTGGGTTCTGAAATACAAATCACATATTTTTTAAGTAAGCATTACATTTTGATATGTACAATTCGTAACATATGCCTGCTGATAACTTACTCTCGCATTTCCAACACTGGTTTTAAAAAATCAAGATCCCCGGCATGGGCATATGGGGCTAATCTTTTTGAGCCGGAACTACTCCTTCCTTCTTTTAATTTTCGTAAGTACCGGTTGTAGCAGTCTTTGAGATTTCTCCATCGAGTTTGTAACGAGTGCACTACAAAATATAAAGCAAATAATAAATTAAAAAAATAAACTTTATTAACTGCCTATAGGTCATTCATTTGCTAGGCTGCATAATTGATATGGATGGTGTTAAAACAACCACTAAATATATTACCCATGACACCTGCATAATTTGCCATGTGCTGAAGGATGTTGACAGGGCCATCTTTAATATTACTTAATATTATTTGGACCGTGGTCAAATATTATTTGCTGGCCCACACACACACACAGATTTACTTTCCTGCAGCCACAGGTTACAGGAAAGTAACTATATAAATTCCACCATCAACACAGATAGTGTTGACAGGGGATTCCCTCCTGCCAAACCATTGTGATCTCCTGGCAGGAGAAGCAGTCCCCACCAAGAAAACACAGTGCACATTGTTAATACACACCCATTGGTTGCAGAATATTTAAATAGGTGCAAGGCGCAAAGTGCTAAGCAGCATATATCAACCACTTACTTTTTGAAGAACGTTCTGTGGCTGATAAAGAGTCCCAGGTCTCATAATATATGCGAGCCACTTCCAACCATGCTCTCTCCTTCTTTGCATGATCTTTGTAACCTGGGTCTCTGAGGTCATATATTGCCGGACGTTGTCTGACAAGCCTAATAATTTCCTCATTGTCATGAACTTGTCGCTTGTTTTTTCTAGCCCTAGGCATGCTTCCTGATGTCTTCCACACTCACATACATCAATATAGGAAGTGATGTATTTGGGAGGAGCAGAGATCATGTGCTTCCGTAGACTTCCGTGGAAGTTGTAACATAGTCGCGGTGTCAGACATGTACATACGACTGCATTGCGACTTAATACCTTTCTATGGAGAAAAAGTTGCACCGAAGACGGAACAAAGTAGTGCAAGAACCTTTTTTGGAGTCGCTGCGACTTGAGTCGCACCAATTAGAATGGGGACCATTGAAATACATAGGTTTTGACTTGTCATGCGACTTGGCATGTGTCAAGTCGCAAAACAACTTGCAGTAGTGGAAACAGAGCCTGAGTAGCCCCATTCTTAGGGCCAAATCACAGCAGCAGCATGACATATTCTGTGCAAGATGCTGCCGCTGCTGTGCACTGTGTAGGGGTGATGTTGTTACAATGCATTGCGCTGTTTACTTTTCTTTAACTTTATTGAAATATCACAAAATGGCATTTCATTCATTGTGCTGCGTGCAAATGCAGTATGTTCTATAGCACATTGCTGTGAACTGAGCTAACATGACATAAGGTAAATTGCAATGGGACTTTCATATAGTTTGAGTAAGCCCACACTCTCCCTCTAAAGTTTTTTTTAATCATGCCAGTCCTAATCAAACTTATCCTTTGTTAATGCAAACACAACTACTAATTGTGGAGCCATCTACAATGCAGGGTTCCTATGAACTGATATTCGTGGTTTACCAAAATTACCTTTATGTAAGATTGTAAATGTTATGTATTAGTGTGTTATACTGCTCTCTATCCAGTATGGGGAAGCATTGTAAATATGTTCATTTGTTTATTGTTTTGGTAGAGCTATGTATCTTTAGCATCTATGGTTCCTGTATGCTGTGTCGGATATATGTAAAATAAGTCCTGTCGAATGTCTGTCCGTGTCGATGAACAAATAAAGCCAATAAATAATTGCGCTATTACAAAAAAGTAGTGCAAGTGATAGCTGCCAGCATGTAACAATGTGGTAGACAGTGTAGAAATAAATAGATACTAAACACATGCAGCGCTAAAAATATGCAAATACATCTTAAACATATATAGCATAATAATATATCGTGAATCAGTGGCCAAATGCTAAATGCATAACCTATACCAATATAGGCAATGAGCGTAATATTTTGAGCATATCACAAATAAACAAATTAAAGAAAAAAGTCCATTAGTGTGTGATGAACCATATATTAGTCCACATAAACTGGGGGTTCGTAGGTATATGTGGTGTCACATCTGCACGTGGAGCGGAGACTGGAGCAAGCTATGTATAAGAAAGCACTTTACACATGGATCTTCTAAAAATCCCACTCAAAACGTTAAACGATAGGAGTGAATAACCTTACCAGAAGGGATGGACACAGTCACCGTACGGTGGAGTGTCAAACGAGCTTGAGGGATCCAACAATCTCAGGGAAATCTGGCTGAAGAAATCCTGACAGGGAGTCCCCTCCGGGGTGACCGTAGCTATCCAATGATATGTGGGTCCACGACCAATCCAGATCTCTCTCTTAGATAAGGTGAGTATGCAGAGACAAATGGCTAGGGCTCACCGGGGTCCCATTCATGGAAGAAGAAAAGAGCAAAAAAATCTCCACATAGGGCATGAATCCGATAAAAAATGCTTTTATTGAAAAGCTGGAAAGCGCTAGACAGTGCACTTAAATAGATAAAACGTGATCACAAAAGAGCATAAGATAAAATCGCGTGGTAACAGAGCATCTGTAGGCTTTAGCAACCCGACATGTTTCAGACCATCGTCCTTCTACTGGGGCATAAACCTGAATGTCTGTACCACGCTCACATATATACATGGATAATCACTCTAAATACTCATCAGCTGCATAAAGCATGAATAGGTAATTACACAGAATATTAATCAGCTGCATAAAGCAGCCAGCCTTTATTAACTTCCTTGTGATATCCTACATTGATGACAGTTCTAAACCTAGCTCAGAGCCATCCTCCAATCAGGGAACTCAAAGCGGAGTCACGTGATGACTTCACTGCGCGTGACATCATCGCGCAACGGACGTCGCGCTCCAAGCCTCCTTTTCATACAGGGAGGTAATAGGCCAAGCAGTGGAACAGTTACACCCACAATGGCCAAGGAGGGCTGTCATAGCGCATCGGTCCGGAGCGCTCCAATGCGCTCGACTTCCGGTGTCCCCAGGGAGGGGAAATGAGCATTTTGTATTGCAGGAGGAGGGCAGAGCACATGCATATATAATAAAGCAAATCAGGAACAATGGCCAAATGCAGTTGTTACATATATGTATCTATATGCGTATCATTAAATCAGAGTGATATAAGCAAAAAATAGAATATAATAGAATAAAAATAAAAATAAAATTAAAACATAAAAGATGTCCGTGTCGATGGTTCGAATACATTTTAAAATATACAAAAGTAAATCATAGTTATTCACGGGTTTACATATTGCCTATGTAGTTTGTGCTTTTGTGCAGGGGCCCCTAAAGACAAGCCAGCTCAAAAAGGCTACCATCAGCAGTGGAACTTTATTTGAGGACCTGATGGAATAGGGGGTTGTGTGGCTGTCTACCCTTCCACTGTTGATTGCCCAGGTTCGGGACCAGGCTGTATTTCAGTAACTGTACCATTCAGATGTAGCACTGTCCCCGTAGGGCTTGCTGAGTGTTGACTTCTTAGACTTCTCTTTGGTTACCTGCAGCTGGTTACTAAGGGTTTCTAACTGTCCCACCCTTACTCCCGCTTGCTCATTACTCAATGACCAGTCCAGGGTATTGGTGTTTTTGTATATAGGTAAAAAGTCCTGTCAAATATCTGTTTGTGTTGACGGTTCAAATACATTTTAAAGTATACAAAACTGGCTACGAGGATGGGATACCAGTGAATGGACACTGCAGAAACACATGAAACCAGTTGAGTGAAGAATCGGAACTTGTGTTTTTAGAGACACATCTATAAATATCTCCAGCATGACTTCTCTGGGACACATGGAGAAATTTGATGTGGCTAATCCATCCTCATGGGACTCTTATGCTGACAGGTTAGAGTTTTTCCTGGAAGCTAATAAGGTGGACGATGTTGTGTAGAAAAGAGCTGTGTTACTGAGTGTTATTGGATCTAAGACTTTAGATATTGTCCACTCACTGATATCTCCTGCTAAACCAAAAGACTGTCCACATGAGGATATACTGGCACTGTTAAAAAAAAAAATTTCACCCACTGCATTGTGAAACAGTGAGGCGTTTCCATTTCAACAGACGAAACCAAAAACTGGGCGAGAGCATTGCAGCATATATTGCAGAACTGCGCAAGCTATCCGAAAATTGCAATTTTGGTGCCAGTTTAGAATTCTTGCTAAGGGACAGGCTAGTGTGTGGAGTACAAGATGAAGCACTGCAGAAGAGACTTCTAGCCAAACAGAACTTTTATTACTGTACAAGAGGAAGCGCTTGCATATGAGGATGCATACCTTCATTCAAAAGAAATTCAATCTTCATCCAGCAAAGATAATTCACCAGATATAAATCAAGTGGCAAAGGTAAATGTTAAATCAAAGGACTTTCCACCATACACTGATGTCGCAGCTCCATTTACAGGAAGGGTTACAGCTGCGCCGGAAAACACAGACGTAATATATTTCGTTTTGGAAATACATTTTGTCACACGTGCAAACGTAGAGGTCACATACAGACAGTCTGTCAGACAATATCAACGGCAGCACACTCCATGAATGCGCCAATTGTTGTTCCGAATGATGAAACCCCTACAGGTGTTTAAACAATTGACTATATGTATAAAGTGGAAAACTCTTCATTAGGACTGAAGAGTTAGTTATACCGAGATTGTGTTACAAGATGTTCCATGCAAAATGGAGATAGATTCAGGGTGTGCATATTCCTTGATTTCAAAAGCAACGTTTACCTCATTATGGCCTCACAATGCTCTTTCAATAGTACCCTGTGATATCCAGTTGGTAGACTACAACAAACAAGTAGTGGAAGTTAAGGGTGCTTGCTTTGTACCAGTGAAATATGGAAATTTCAGAGGATGTTTACGCTTAATAATTACTAAGGGACAAAGAGCAAGTTTGTTGGGTAGGGAGTGGTTTGAACCCCTTGAAATTTCATTATCGAGAGTTCATAATGTATCTCCAGTTACTCTACAGAATGTGATAGAGGACTTTAGTGTGTTTTTTGTAGAAGGCCTTGGCATGTATAAAGGCCCTCCTGTTTCTTTCAAATTAGACCCTACAGTAACCCCAATTCGTATGGAACCGCACAAAGTTGCATTAGCTCTCAGACCAAAAATTGATGCCGAGACTACACGTTTTGTGGAGCAAGGTATACTTAAATCTGTAACATAACCTAAGAGCCCTTTCATACTGAGCCGCCCTGGGCATCTGCGGTAAAACGACGTTTTACCGTCATTTTTGCAGCGCTATTCGGCTGCTATCGGGGCACTTTCAACCAACGCTTGTGGCCGAAAAAGGGTTAAAACCGCCCGCAAAGCACTGCTACAGCGGCGCTTTGCTGGCGGTTCCGCGTCGCTGCCCATTGATTTCAATGGGCAGGGCTGCTTTAGGAACGGTGAGTTCACTGCTCCTAATGCGCTCCAAAGAAGCTGCTGGCAGGACTTTTTCTGACGCCCTGCCAGCACACTGCTCCAGTGTGAAAGCCTGAGGGCTTTCACACTGGAGTGAATGGAGCTGTTGTTTCAGGGCGCTTTGCAGATGCTATTTTTAACGCTATAGCACCTGCCAACGGCCTCAGTGTGAAAGAGGTCTAGGTGGTGTACCCCAATAGTTCCAGTATTAAAGCCAAATGGTGACGTTAGAATTTGTGCTGACTATAAATGTACAATCAACAAAGCACTGCAGGAACAATCCTATCAAATTCCAGCTGTACATGAAATTCTGACTACGTTAGCAAAAGGAAAAGTATTTTCCAAACTGGATATGGCACAAGCTTACCAACAATTACCTGTGGATGACGACGCTGCGGATGCACAAACAATAATAACACACAAAGGAGCTTTCTGAGCAAAACATTTGCAGTTTGGAGTTTCCACTGCTCCTGGCATATTCCAGAAATTAATAGAGGACCTCTTATCTGGACTTCCAGGTGTAGTACCTTATTTTGATGATGTTCTTATTGGAGCGGATTGCATTCAGTCTTTGGCTTCACAACTACAACTTGTTTTGAAACTTTTTTTAATGCTGGTCTCAAACTTAAAAAGTATGTTTTTGGGGTAAACAGCCTGGACTTTCGATGGATATAGAATTGATGAACACAGAATCCATTCAACTGATTCTAAGGTTGAAGCTATCCATTAAGCTCCAGTCCCAACAAACAAACAAGAGCTGCAAGCTTTCCTAGGGTTACTTAATTTTTACCATTCTTTTCTGCCTGACAAAGCCACTGTTGCGGAACCCTTGCATCGTTTACTAGATAAAGATGTTCCATGGCAGTGAACTGACGTTCATTCTACAGCTTTCATTGAGCCATAAAAGCTGTTATATTCTGACAGTGTACTTGTACACCATGATTAAAAAAAAAAAACACTCACTCTTACTTGTGAGGCTTCTCCATATGGCATTGGAGCTGTATTGAGTCATGTTTTGGAAAGTGGTGTTGAAGCTCCTATTGCATCTTATTCAAGGACCTTGTCTACGACAGAGAGGAATTATGCTCAAATTGACAAGGAGGCTTTAGCTATTGTGTCCGGGGTAAAAAATTTTCATGACTATTTGTATGGGCGGAGGTTTACCATTGTAACAGAATATAAGCCTTTGCTGGGGTTGTTCTCCAGAAGTACTCCCACTCCTTAAATTATTTCCCCACGAATGCTCAGATGGTCACTAATGCTGAATGCCTATGACTGTAATTTTGAATATCGTCCTTGCAAGAATATCACTCATGCTGATGGTTTGAGCTGGTTGCCTTTGTTTTCTCCTGATTTCCTTGTCCCTCCTGTGACTGAGGTTCTCATGTTGGAATCCATTCCAAACCCTCCATTACATGCTAGAGACATTGCCGGTATGATTGCTAAAAATCCCTTGCTGGCCCGTGTGCTCAATTGGGTGTGGAGGGGATGGCCCAAATCAAAAGTTGAAGAGAAGTTCAAACCATTTTTAGTGCGCCAACATGAGCTGTCTGCCTATAAAATTTGCCTATTATGGGAAAACAGAGTGGTAATTCCAAAGGCAGTACAAGCCCAAGTACTGCATGCTCTCCACGAAGGACATCCTGGAATAGTCCACATGAAAGCGTTAGCCAGAACTTATGTTTGGTAGCCTAGAATAGATAAAATTATTGAGAATTGGGTATAGAACTGTGTACCATGTCAATCCACCCGTCATGCTCCACCTAAAGCCTCAGTCCATCCCTGAGAAGTGACTAGGTCACCTTGGTCATGGTTGCATATATATTTTGTGGGGCCTTTTTAAGAACAGATTTTTTTTTGTTGTCGATTCCTTCTCAAAATGGCTGGAAGTTGTTTCAGTTACATCCCCCTGCTCAGCCACTGGCATAAGAGTTTTAAAGAGGCTGTTTTCTACACATGGGTTGCCAGATACAATCGTGTCTGATAATGGAACACAATTTACCTCCTCAGAATTCAAATCCTTTATGGCATGCAATCTTATTCGACATGTTACGATTGCACCATTTCACCCGTCATCAAATGGTCAAGCTGAACGTATGGTTCAGACCATCAAAGACTCATTGAAGAGAATTGTTCAAGGAGATTGGAATCAGATACTTGCAAATTTCCTTCTGCAACAACATGTGACACCATGCTCAAGCACTGGTTGTAGCCCAGCAGAGCTCCTAATCAACCGTCATCTAAAAACATGTTTGATTCGTTTACACCCTGATCTGACATCGGAGCTACATGAAAAGCAAGAACTGCATTGTAAAAAGGATGCTAATGTTTCTGTGAGATTGTTTGAGCCTGACAGTGCTGTCTATGTCAGAAACTATGCTGCTGGGCCTCGTTGAAAACCGGCAAAGGTGCTTGTGGCTATAGGACCTTTGTCATACAAATTACTGATGATAGAATATTACGTTGATCAGATCCTAGAAAGAAGTGGTGAAATTGTACCTGCTGGTGGTTCTAGTGGTACTGGGATTCCAGTGATGCCAGATCATGATGAACCATTGGTTGTTACAGGTGCTATTCCTCCAGGAAATGTTGTTGCTACCATCAGCAGTGGAACTCTGTTTGAGGACCTGATGAAATAGGGGGTTGTGTGGCTGTCTACCCTTCCACTGTTGATTGCCCAGGTTCGAGACCAGGCTATATTTCAGTAACTGTACCATTCAGATGTAGCACTGTCCCCGTAGGGCTTGCTGAGTGTTGACTTCTTAGGCTTCTCTCTGATTACCTGCAGCTGGTTACTAAGGGTTTCTAACTGTCCCACCCTTACTCCCACTTGCTCATAACTCAATGACCAGTCCAGGGTATTGGTGTTTTTGTATTTTATTTTGGGAACTTGGAAGGGATTAGTGGGATACTCAAACTTAAACTTTTCACAGTGGATGAGGACAACTCCCACTTGGCCTCACCAGAAGATGTGTGGAAGCAGACACACTGTTTTAACCATAATGCCACATGTATGGATGAATTAAGTCTTCTTGCTCTCACTAGCAGCAGACTTGTTGCACTTCATCTTATCTTCAGAATGCTCTCTAGCATACCCTTTACTGACACCCATCCACTGACTCTAGCAGTAGGCAGAGAGCACTCTAAGTTTTATCTGACCATCTTCCTGGTAAGCAGAAAGACCAAAAACTATACTCTCTCTTCTAGCACTTACCTAGGAGGGTGCTACACAGATAAGTTGTAAGAGGGTTTTTTGGTGTTAGTGAAATCAAAGGGGGTAACGTGAATGGCTATACCAGGGATATTGCTGACACAAAGATGGCAACCATCAGCAACAAGATGAGTAGATGTGCCTAAAAAGAGTTCTCAGGTAAAGGATGGATCCTCCATTAGCTCACAGAACAAGACTGTTTTTCTGCTCAGTGACACTCTGGAGTGTATTTCTGCCACAACTTTGATTTCTAATCTGTTTTTATAGGGCTGTCCCATTTGCATTCAGCTGTGTCTAAAACTGAGCAGCCACTGCTTATAATATAAGTAACTTGAATTTGGCACATTCTTCTAGCACCTGGTTACACAGTCCTACCCCTTAGGGTTCATTGAACAGCAGCATTTGTCCTGATCTATTTGCCCTAAGAAAATAATTAAATACTGTGCAAAGCATTTGTGCCTATTGCACCATCCTTATCCCAAATGCTTTTGGGACAAGGGGTTTCAGATCTATTTTGCTCCAGTTTTTAGTGCTAACAACTGTGTAACTGTGCTGTGTAAGTATAAAAATGGTTTGTGGATATTCAAATAATTATAATGTTGGTTGTGCTCTTTAACATGGTCATTTGAAATGTACATTTTAATATGACTGCACTTATGGAAAATCTGTCTTTTGTTCAGAAGTAATTTAAAACGGTTTCAAAATAATATGTATGCTCCCTCCCCAGCTAATGAACTGTCCATAGCAAATGATCACTGAAATGTAACAGAAACGTACAGCATGTGCTGAAGCACATAATTGATATGATGCTTTAAATTGATATTACAAAAATGGAAACCTAGTAAATGGATATTTCAGTAAAAAAAGTCTTCCTTTAAACTAAATATATAGCTTATTTAAAGCTAAACTCCAAGTAAACAGCTAAATATACAGTTGAAATACACATATGTGAACTGTTTTATTTGTCAAAGGAACTGTAATATTGTCCTGCCACTTTTGTAATTCATACAGCGCTGACAGACAGCATAGTCACCACTTTCTCTGTTATGCCCCGTACACACGATCGGACATTGATCAGACATTCCAACAACAAAATCCATGGATTTTTTCCGATGGATGTTGGCTCAAACTTGTTTTGCATACACATGGTCGCACAAAGTTGTCGGAATTTCCGAACGCCAAGACCGCGGTCACGTACGCCACGTACGACGAGACTATAAAAGGGCAGTTTAGTACTAAGCGCGGCACCCTTTGGGCTCCTTTTGTTAATCTCGTGTTAGTAAAAGTTTGGTGAGAGACGATTCACACTTTTTCAGACTCGTGGTTTTCAGATCGTATTTCTGCTGTTCAGTTTGTGCTTGTGGGTTTGTAGCTGGTCTTCAGTGCGTGCAGCGAGTTACCGTTGACTTGTCATTGTGTTCTTGTTCGTTGGTTACTGATTTTCAGGTCGCTCTTCACAGGCTTTGCTGTTCTTCAGTGTGTTCTGTTACTTCGTTCTGAGCAGCCGACCGTTTTCTAGCCATGTTGCGTATACGTACTCATCGTAGAGTTCGTGCTGTGCTGGGGCTTGGTGTTCAGGTCCTACTTTGACACAAGCCCAGTCAATGAACAGGGTGGGGAAGAGTTCATGGACCAAGAATTGGTTGGTCCAGCGTGACCAGTTCTGTCATATGCCTTTGAGACCTGTGAGAATAATCCTGACGATTTCAGGAACTTTCTTGGGATGACGGACCCCGTATTTCACCGCTCATTGGCTTTGCTGACCCCCTATATCAGCAGGCAGGATACCTGCATGAGGCAAGCCATCACTCCGGAGCAGAGGCTAGTCGCCACCCTGCGGTACTTGGAGGCGGGGAGAAGCCTGCAGGACCTTAAGTTCTCGACAGGCATCTCCCCCCAGGCTCTGGGGATCATTATCCCGGAGACCTGTTCTGCCATCATCCAGGTCCTGCAGAAGGAGTATATTAAGGTAAGATTTATCCTTTAACATCACATTTTATTGTTTTTAATGTTTGATAATGTATTTTATTTCTTTCCTCATTCCCTAATTACCATGATTGTAATATGCTTTGAATGTCCCCTTTGTCCTCATGCATGCTGGAATTTTATGTTAAATTTTTTTGTTCTTCATGCATATTTGCCTTCACTTACCTCCCCAGCATGCTCTGCTGGCCCTATATCCACCTCGTCTACTAAATTAACAATGTATTTTGTCAGCTCCATAGTAGTGCTTTACCCTAAATACCCCCTAAAATGTTGAAAATTGTGATGTGTGCTTGAAATTCAGGCAGAGTGCCAGAGGCTTTTTTTTTTCGGTCCCAAAATCATTTGGAACCCTTCCTCCCCCAACTGCTAACTCAGCTGATACCAATCCTCTATCTATCCTCAATCCTCTATCTGCTGACTTTGCCAAACCCATACACACTATACCCACCTCTTTTGTGGTCAGATTTATGGATGAATTCCCCCAAAGCATGTAGTGCATGGGCCTGCCTGAATACTTTCAAATGGTACTGTTTAAAGTTTTTGTATCCTATTATTATCTTGATAGGTAATAGCAGAATGGAAAAATGTGCTAAAATTTGTACAGTGTTTATTTATCTCTTTGTATTATGACATTTCTTACCTGTCCAGTGGGCTGCCAATAGTGTAAAGTAAGGAGGGGCTGGCCAAAGTAATACACATTATTTAGGCATTCATCTTTCAATGAAGTGGAGAGGGTTACCTGTCCAAAACATCTCCTCACTACCATAAATTTTTTTAAATGGCCCATGAGAGGGGGGGGGGAGGAATCTGATAGGTGGACCTTATACATTTGTCTTTAAATACTCCCTAAAATAAATGTTATATTGACGTTGGCCAAGAATGTTTGTGTCCTATCTGCTTTCCATGTTTATGTGCAAAATGAATAATTTTTTTTCTTGTTTGACTCCACAGTTTCCTTCCAACCCACAGGAATGGCAGACTGTGGCTTCCCACTTTGCCCAGCAGTGGGACTTTCCTAACTGCAGAGGGGCAATTGATGGGAAACACGTCCATATCATCCCACCACCCAACTCGGGGTCATACTATTACAACTCCAAGGGGTTCAATATTATTGTGATGTTGGCGCTGGTGTCGGCTACTTACGAGTTCCTGTATGTGGACCTGGGGAAGAATGGCCGGATGTCAGATGGTGGAGTCATCACCCACACGGAGTTCTACAGGCGTCTCCAGAATGGCAGCTTGGACTTGCCGCCTCCAGAAGACAATGCGGAAGGACTCCCATTCGTCTTCGTTGGGGATGAAGTGTTTGCGCTGGGGGACCATCTTATGCGGCCATTTCATATGAGGAGCCTCACCCCGGACCAGAGGGTTTTTAATTACCGGCTGGCCAGAGCCAGAAGAGTGGTGGAGAACACGTTTGGAATAATGGCCAGCCAGTTCCACCTATTTCTTACACCGATACACATGGCGGAGTATAAACTCAATCACATCATAGTGGCTGGCTGTGTTCTCCACAACTTTTTAAGGAGAAATTCTGTGAACTATGCTGGCTCAGTTGGGCCTGAAGCAGGAATTAATCTCAATGAACCAACCCTGATGGCACTTGAGGCTGGCCGTCCTGGCTTGCCCCCCTGAGTGCCCACAAGGTCCGTCTAAGATACATGGAATACTTTGCAGGTAGGGGGACCATCAATATGCCAGACAATGTCTGAGACATTTTTTAAATAAAAAAATATTTTAAACTGAACAAATATTTGCTTACATTTACTGATTGTGTTTCTTTTAGCTGACCATGACTGAAATTTGGGGAGTCCTGAAAATGGCGTGATTGTGTAAAATTCTAAAGCACTGTTGGGTGTTATTTACTAAAGGCAAAGACACTTTGCACTCCAAGTACACTTGAGACTGCACAGAAACTGCACTTGTTGTGTAAAGTGGATTTGCCCTTAGGAAATAACCCCCATTGTCACAGAAAACACCAATTTTACCACAAAAAAAGTTTTTGAGCATTGAAAGAAGAAGCCACACATTGTTGATTATCAATCTTTTTAATACAAGCACAATCACATGTGCATTTATAAAAGGTTTTTTAAAACAAACCAACATGTTTGTTGTCTAAAAAATTTTTAGGTCACATTAATAAAAGTAGAAATGTCCTTTTAAGGTAAAACAGGCATGTTTAAAACAAACAAGAAATACACAAATCTGGAACTTACAAAGTTCAACTTTTGTAGAATTTGAAGGCAATATCAGACATGAGTATTTATAAACTATGTTTGATATTGCATTCAGCAGATGGGGTGAAGTCACCCCTGGAATGGGGGATCAAGGGACGTGTTTTGTGAGTGCAACCCCTTCCTCTCAGCTACTTTATTATTGAGAAAGGGGTTGCACCCCCAAAATGCATACATTGGTCTCCCGGGATGGCAGATAGCACATGTAGACACACTGTGTGCATCTTCAAAATTTGACTTTTCGAGGATATGTCAAAGAAAGGACAAAAAATTATCCGGAGCAAAAACCAGAAATAATTCGGGATTTCGAGGGGTTTTAAACTCTCCCTAAAACATCAATGATGTTCTTCATTTTGTTTTGAACATCATTGATGTTTTGCTTGATGTTTTCCAAGTCCCTATTACAACCCATTATCTCCCCGATCAGGATCTGGGCACTTTCACTGGTGAAATGAGCTTCATCCACAACATCACGATCACCTACAAATATAGAAAAAAAACACCATGTATTATAAATATGCCGGCATACCATCCCTTACCTGAGCCTGTGGTCGCAGACACTCACCTGTTGTGGTGACAATTTCCACAACGTCTCCCTCCTCCTGTTGGCTTTGTGGCATTTCCACTTCTTCCTGAGGTGGGGGGTCTGTGGTCTCTTCTGATGAGTGGTGTCCTCCGAGTCTTTTCTCCCCTATGTAAAAAAAAATAGCTATACTTAGCACACAGATATTTGCTGGCAGAAATAGGAATATGAAACATTGCTTGGAAGTGGGGTACAATTGTCTATTTTGGCAGAGTTCCAAGATGAAGAAATATTTTTGTCCTTTGTCAAGCTTGAATACTTACCTGTTTTGTACAAGCTTCACAGATGGAGACACCCCTATAGTATACACTGGAGCATCTGTGTGGGCCCCCTAATAAAAAGGGTGTTCTGGTGTCCCATACTAGTGCTCCAGCGTCCAGATGTGTAAACAGCTGCTGAGTGTCCTCTCCTTACAGAGAATCTAGTTTGCATTTCATTCTAGTTACTAACCCATCTAGACACCAAAATTATTTTAGGAAAAGTAGGCCAGAAAAAATGTATAGAACTGCATCTGGACAAAACATGGTGTTTTATAGGCCGAACGAACAATGTTTCCTACGAAAGAATAATATGTCCATGAACATGAAAGTTGCTATTTTACAACAGTATAAAGAAAAACACATGGAGCAGCATGAACGTAATAAAAATAAAGAATAGGAACACGGGACAACAACTTACTTTTTTGCAGCACTCTCCTGATCCTTCTATACTGATCGTGCTCCCTTAATTTGAGGTCCGACCACCGCTTCCTCAGTTAATCCTTGGATCGTCGTACCCCAAAATTCCTGTGCAGACTCTTCACAACTTTCGCCATGATCTTGGCCTTTCTGACATTGGGGTTGGGGTAAGGTCCATACTTCACATCATAGTCGGCCCTTTTCAATATGTCGACCATCTCCAACATCTCCACACAGGACATATTGGAATCCCTTAAATCTTCTCCTCCTCCTCTCGATTGTGACGTTTATGGCTCCGGGATTTCCTCCTCCTCCTCCTCGTTGCTGTAATTAGCACGCACCTGTTGTGTCTCTGCCATGTGCTCTTCTCCACTGCGCCGAACGAGAAGGGGCGGGGAATAGACTAGAAAGAACGTCAGGGGCGGGCGGAGTTTCACGCACGCGCAGTGTATGTAAAGCGTAACGCACATGCGTAGTACATACGATCTGTGAGCGGAGGAAGGAGTATCGGAAGCGCCGATCTTGATAACGAAGGTAACATTTAAACTTGGGCCTATACTGCTTATAGATTGAGGCCTATATTGGGACAAGATTAGGAGAGTTTAGCCTGACATTAGGGTTTGTCTTGTGTTGTGTCTTGCAGAGAAAATGGATATATTGAAGGATCAGGTCTTTATCCCCATATTCATTGATATGTTCAGGGAGCTGCCCTGTCTGTAGCTGGTAAACCACCCACATTATAAGAACCAAACAAAGAGGAAGGCAGCGCTGGATAAATTGCTGGAAATTGTGAAGCCGGTGATCCCCACGGCAGACATCACCTATTTGAAGTCCCTAATTGGTGGCATGAGGAGCACTTATTTGAGGGAGCGCAAGAAGGTCCAGGATTCCCAAAGATCAGCAGCTGCAGATGACATTTATGTACCAGGGCTGTGGTACTATGACAGACTGCATTTTCTGGCAGGTCAGACTGAACCCAGGCCAGCACTCTCCAATCTTCCTTCCACGCTTCCTTCCCCGCCAGCTGAGGCTTCTGACATCCAACCTGGGCCTTCCAGGCAGCAACATGTGGAGGAGCCCAGCTTGAGCCAGGTATAGCATTCTTCTAAATATTTCTGTTGGTCAAATTAATGATGTTAAATATATGTTAGTTTGGAGTACTAATTTCTGATTGTGATTGATGAACCAAAAACTAAAACGATGTCCCTTTTTCATACACAGGAGGTGGCCGGGCCAAGTAGGCTGCCCGATACCCAGGTCCCTCCCCTCCGCCTTCAAAGAAAAAGTGGCAGGAAGAGGAGTAACCTGGAGGAGGCAGCAATTGGCCTATTTTGGAAGGCTAATGAGGCCCTCAGAACACCCCACAGAGTTGAAGAGGATTTGGCTGACCTAACAGCATGCAAAATGCTGCAAATGGAGGAGGGCCAATGCCTCTTATCTGAGTTTCTCATTTTAGAAGCACTAAATAAAGGGTTGAGGGACCAACTCACATGCCAAAGCCACATTTGTGAGCTCACCAATGGCCCTCCTCCTCCTCCTCCAGGTCCTCCTCCTCCAGGTCCTACTCCTCCTCCTGCCACACCTCCAACACCAGAGCCACAGCCGGGAAGGAAGCGTGTAAGGAAGACCAGAGAGTGATGGCCCTGGGTTCAGTTTGGTCTGGCAAAAGGTGCAGGCTCTTGTATGACCACAGCCTGGAAACATACATGTCATCTGCTGCTGTTCATGATCTCTTGGACTTCTGGACCAGATTGTACTCCCTTATTCTCTGTGTAAGCAGTTGTCTCTCTACAGAAGTCTAACACAGTGGCTGCTAAGTCAGAGGTAATGTTCTATATTCATCAGGAAGCATGAGCCTACAGTGGACAGCACATAGGGAATTAAATGGGGGGGTTAAAGGGGTTGTAAACCCTCACGGTTTTACACCTTAATGCATTTTATGCATTATAATGAAAAACCTTTTGTACTGCAGCACCCCCCCAGATCCCCCCCTTTTTTTACCTGAACCTGATCGTTCCAGCGACAGGGACCTGCACAGCAGCTCCAGCTGCTGTCTCGGGTCCTCATTGGATAGATTGATAGCAGCAGGAGCCATTGGTTCCCGCTGCTGTTAATCAAATCCAGTGACACGGGTGGCAGGGCCGAGTCCTGCTGTCTGTGTCAGCAGGATTTGGGGATGCGCCCACACCAGTGCTTCCATAGAATGTGGCTCTCCATGGGGGCGCTCGAGAAGAAGAGGAGTCAGGAGCACCGAGGAGGGACCCCAGAAAAGGAGGATCGGGGCCGCTCTTTGCAAAACCCTTGCACAGAGGAGGTAAGTATAGCACGTTTGTTATTTTAAAAAAAACACTAAACCCTTGTGTTTTTTTTTAAATAACAAACATGTCATACTTACCTCCACTGTTCAGTTTGTTTTGCACAGAGTGGCCCTGATCCTCCTCTTCTGGGATCCCTCAGCAGCACTAGTAGCTCCTTCCTGCATCGGGAAACCACCTAGGAGAAGTGTTCTCCTTGGGGGTACCCGTGTGGGTGCGCTCCCGAGTCCAGCTTTTGCATCCATAGACACAAAAAGCCGGACTCGGCCCTGCCCGCGGCGGGCGCGTCATTGGATTTGATTGACAGTGGCGGGAGACAATGGCTGCAATGCTATTAATCTATCCAATCAAGAGCTGAGACCCCGGCCAGAGAGGGTGTGCGCGTCTCTGGTGTGTTAAAGAACGGGCTCAGGTGAGTAAAATGGGGGGGGGGGGTGCTGCTTAGTGACAGAAGTTTTTTCACCTTAATGCATAGGATGCACTAAGGTGAAAAAACACGAGGATTTACAACCCCTTTAATCTTGCCATGTTAGGGCTCATTCACACTTGTTAGATCTACAATTTTCAGGAATGGAAAAAGGCAGGTCTTCACAAGGGCACACAGAAAACAATTGTTTTTCATGTGCCCTGTTCACACTGGAAAACAGGCGGAAGCTGTGGAGAATTGCAGTGCAGAAAAATGCAACATGCATTTTTCAGCACCACAACTCTCTGTAACACCTTGTGATTCTTTGCACTGCAGCTGATCTGCTGTGCAAAGAAGTTAACGAAAAGTCCCTTAGTGACATTTTAATAGGGCTACTGTGAGGAGTCCTTAAAATTGATTTTCACCAGCATACTTAGGCACTTACAAGTTTTCATGTCTGTCTTCTGTTTTCCTTGTCAAAAGAAGTTTATTGAGTATACAATGTTATAAAGATACATAAAGTAAGTTTACAAGGATCTATAAAGTAAGCTCATTGTTTTACAGTAGGGTTTATATAGGTAAATATCATGAAATTTCAAATATTAAACATTGGGTTCACGTAAACCTAAATTAAAGATATATATCATTTCCTTAGTTACTTTTGTAGGTATTTAAATGATTTATACCTACTATACATATTGTTTACAAGTAGAGTGTATATAGGTCAAATAAATTCTGATAATGAGCTTTAATCGTAAGGTGGAGAAAAGGAAAGAGAAAGAAGAAAAAGGGTTGAAAGGTAGAGGTATGGTCCACAAGGTTGTCCCGCTCGTCAGTTTATTATTCTTTTTAGTTCTCTTTGAAGCCTTATGCCCCGTACACACGGTCGGACTTTGTTCGGACATTCCGACAACAAAATCCTCGGATTTTTTCCGACGGATGTTGGCTCAAACTTGTTTTGCCTACACACGGTCGCACAAAGTTGTCGGAATTTCCGATCGCCAAGAACGCGGTGACGTCAAGCACGTACGACGAGACTAGAAAAGGCCAGTTCAGAACCAAGCGCGGCACCTTTTCGGCTCCTTTTGCTAATCTCGTGTTAGTAAAAGTTTGGTGAGAGACGATTCGCGCTTTTTCAGACTCGTGGCTTTCAGATCGTTTTCTGACGTTCAGTTTGTGCTTGTGGGTTTGTATCTGCTCTTCAGTGCGTGCAGTCAGTTCGTATTGGAGTTTTCTGTGCGATCTTGTCCGCTCGTTGCTGTTTTTCAGGTCGCTCTTCACAGGCCTTGCTGTTCTTCAGTGCGTTCTGTTACTTTGTTCTGAGCAGCCAACCGTTTTCTAGCCATGTTTCGTATGCGTACTCCTCGTAGAGTTCGTGCTGTGCGGGGGCTTGGTGTTGGGGTCCTGACCTTGACACAAGTCCAGTCCATGAACAGGGTGGGGAGGAGTTCATGGACCAAGAATTGGTTGCTTCAGCGTGACCAGTTCTGTCATATGCCTTTGCTCCGTGAGATCTGTGAGAATAATCCTGATGATTTCAGGAACTTTCTCCGGATGACGGACCCCGTATTTCACCGTTTGTTGGCTTCGCTGACCCCCTATATCAGCAGGCAGGATACCTGCATGAGGCAAGTCATCACTCCGGAGCAGAGGTTGGTCGCTACCTTGCGGTATTTGGCCACAGGGAGAAGTCTGCAGGACTTGAAGTTCTCGACAGGCATCTCCCCCCAGGCTCTGGGGATCATCATCCCAGAGACCTGTTCTGCCATCATACAGGTCCTACAGAAGGAGTATATGAAGGTAAGATTTTTATCCTTTTATATCACATTTTATTGTATTGAATGTTTGATAATATATTGTATTTCTTCCCTCATTCCATAATTACCATGATTGTAATATGCTGTGAATGTCCCCTTTGTCCTCATGCATGCTGGATTTTTATGTAATTATTATTTTAGGTCCTTCATACATATTTGCCCTTCAATAACCTCCCCAGCATGGTGTCTCCTGCCCTATATTCACCTCATGTAGTCACTTAACAATGTATTTTATCAGCTCCATAGTAGCGCTTTACCCCAAACACCCCCTAAAATGTTTTGAAATGTTATTTTTGATTTAAATTCAGGCAGAGTGGCAGAGGCTTTTTTTTGTGGTGTCCCCAAATTTTTTGTAACCCTCCTTCCCCCAACTGCTAAGTCAGCTGATCCCAATTATCTATCTTCAATCATCTATCTGCTGACTTTGCCAAACCCATACACACTATACCCATCTCTTTAGTGCTCAGATTTATGGATTAATTCCCCAAAGCATGTAGTGCAAGGGCCTGCCTGTATACTTTCCAATGGTACTGTTTAAAGTTCTTGTATCCTATTATGATCTTGATAGGTCATAGCAGAATGTCCAAATGTCCTCAAATGTGTACAGTGTGTATTTATATCTTTGTATTATGACACTTCTTACCTGTCCAGTGGGCTGCCAATAGTGTAACTAAGGAGGGGCTGTTCCAAGTAATACCCTGTATTTAGGCATTCATCTCTCAATGAAGTGAAGAGGGTTACCTGTCCAAGAGTTCCCCCCCCCCTATAATGTTAGAAATGGCCCATGAGGGGGGGAGGGGGAATATGATAGGTGTACCTTATACTTTGTTGTTGTTAAATTCCCCTTAATAAATGCTATCTGGAGGTTGACCCATAATGTTTGTGTCTAATCTGCTTGCCAGGTTTCTGTGAAAAAATAGTAATGTTTATTGTTTTTTCCTCAACAGTTTCCTTCCACGCCACAGGAATGGCAGACTGTGGCCTCCCACTTTGCCCAGCGGTGGGACTTTCCTAACTGCGGAGGGGCAATTGATGGGAAACACGTCCACATCGTCCCACCACCCAACTCGGGGTCGTACTATTATAATTACAAGGGGTTTAATAGTATAGTGATGTTGGCGGTGGTGTCGGCTAATTACGACTTCTTGTATGTGGACGTGGGGAAGAATGGCCGGATGTCCGATGGTGGAGTCATCGCCCAGACGGAGTTCTACAGGCGTCTCCAGAATGGCAGCTTGGACTTGCCACCTCCAGAGGACAATGTTGAAGGTCTCCCATTTGTGTTCGTTGCTGATGAAGCATTTGCGCTGGGGGACCACCTGATGCGGCCATTCCCGATGAGGACCCTCACCCCGGAACAGAGGGTTTTTAATTACCGGCTGGCCAGAGCCCGAAGAGTGGTGGAGAACACATTTGGAATCCTGGCCAGCCGGTTCCGATTATTTATGACACCCATCCATATGGCGGCGTATAAACTGAACCATATAATACTTGCCTGCTGTGTTCTCCATAATTTTCTACAAAAACATTCAGCCAACTATGCTGGCTCAGTTGGGCCTGAGGCCAGAATCCCAAATACATCAACAATGACGGCACTTGAAAGCAGCCGTCCTGGCTTGCCCTCCCTGAATGCCCGTGATGTCCGGTTACGATACCTGGAGTTCTTTGCGGGTAGGGGGGCTATCAATATGCCAGACAATCTGTGACACCTTTTTCAAATAAAAAACAACCAAAAGAAATTCTTGGTGGACATTTACTGCTTGTGTTTGTTTTAGCTGACCCTGACAGAAATGTGTTGAGTGCAGAAAATGTCGTGATTGGGTAACCTTATAAAAAACAGTGTTGGCTGGTACTTCCTAAATGCAAAAACACATTTCACTACAAGTGCACTTGCAACTGCACTGAACCTGCACTTGTAGTGCAAAGAGGATTTGCCCTTAGGAAATAACCCCCATTTGTGCATAAAACAACAATTACATCACCCCAAAAGTGTTGTAGTGTTGAGACAATAATCCACACATTCTTGAGTAAGGCACTTTTTTATACCTGCACAATCACATGCGCATTTACCAAAGGTTTTTAAAACAAACCAACATGTTTGTTGTATAACAATGTTTGCAGTAGCATTATGAAAAATCAAAATATCCATTTCAGATAAAACAGGCCTGTGTAAAACCAACAAGAAAGCCAAAAAACTTGAACTTACAAAGTTCACATTAGGTAAAACCTGAAGGCTAGATCAGACATCAGTATTTAGGAACTGGGTTTGATCTAGCGTTCAGATGGGGGGAAATCACCCCTGGAAAAGCCAAATTTGGAAGATGCACACCAATTTACGAATGGCAACATGTGCTATCTGCCATCAGGGGGGATCAAGGGACGTGTTTTGGGGGAGAAAGCCCTTCCTCAATGCGACTTTATAATTGAGGAAGGTGTTGCACCCCCAAAACGCGTCCATTGATCTCCCGTGATGGCAGATAGCACATGTTGGCACACTGTGTGCATCCTCCAAATTTGGCTTTTCTAAACATTTTAAAAATTTTTTGAAGATTGGACCACATTAATAAAACAGGTGATTTTGTGGGGTTTAAATTCGCCCCAAAACATCAATGATGTTATTATTTTTTTTAATAACATCACTGATTTGGTTCTGGATGTTTTGCAATTGGAGATTACACCCCATGATCTCCCCGATAAGTATCTGGGCACTTTCTGAAGTAAAGCGTTCAGGATCCCTCACATCACGATCACCTAAAAAGAGATAAAGAACAAAAAAAAGGTCTCAAAAATCTGCCACCATCCATCTCTTTTACCTGAGCCTGTGGTCGCAGACACTCACCTGTTGTGGTGCCAATCTCCACCACGTCTTCTTCTTCCTCCTGCTCTTCTTCTTCGTTTGGGGGTATTTCACCTTCTTCCATAGGTGGGGGGTCTGTGGTCTCCTCGGATGAGGGCTGTCCTCCGAGTCTTTTCTCCCCTATGTAAAACAAAAATGGTATAATTAGCACACAGATATTTGATGGCAGAACTAGAAATAGGAAACATTGCTTGGAAGTGGGGTACAATTGTCTATTTTAGCAGAGTTCCAAGATGTATATTTTTTTTATTGCCCTTTGTCAAGCTGCAATACTTTACATGTTTGGTACAAGCTTCACAGATGTAGCCCCCCCTATAGTATACACTGGAGCACCTGTGTGCCCCCCTAATAAAAATGGTGTTCTGGGGTCCCACACTAGTGCTCCAGTGTCCAGATGTGAAAACAGCTGCTCAGTGTCCTCTCTTTACACACAATCTAGTTGTCATTTCATTCTAGTAACAAACCCATCTACACAAACAAATCTTTGGCATCCAAGTAGGCCCCAAAAAATGTGTGAAAATGCATATGGCCTAAACAATGGTGTTCTAGAGGCCGAAATAAAAATGTTTGATACGAACGAATAATGGGCCCATGAACATTAAAGTTGCCCTTTTAAACGTTACAATTAATAAAAGCATATGGAGCAGAACGAACGTAATAAAGACAGAAAGAATAGGAACACAGCACAACTACTTACTTTTTTGCAGCACTCTCCGGATCTTTCGGTACTGCTCTGGCTCTCTCAACTTCAGGTCCGACCACCGCTTCCTGAGCTGATCTTTAGATCTTCGTACCCTGAAATTCCGCTCTAGACTCCTGACCACTTTACCAATGATTTTTGCCTTTCGGATGTTGGGGTTGGGGTAAGGCCCATATTTTCCGTCATAGTCGGACTTCCTCATGATGTGTACCATCTCCAACATCTCCCCAAATGACATATTTGTGGCCTTAAAACGTCTCCTTCTGGATCGGGACGTGCCTGGATCCGGCCTTTCCTCCTCCTCCTCCTCGTTGCTATAATTAGCCCGCACCTGCTGTAACTCTGCCATCATGCTCTTCACCCACTGCGCCGAACGAAAAGGGGCGGGGAATACACTAGAAAGAACGTCAGGGGCGGGCGGAGTTACATGCATGCGCAGTGTGCATAAAGCGTAACACGCGTGCGTATTACGTACGATCTGTGAGCGGAGGAAGGAGCATTGGACGCGCCGATCGTAAGAACGAAGGTAAGAGACAAACTTGTGCCTATACTGCTTCTAGATTGAGGCCTATATTGTAACAAGATTAGGAGAGTTTTGTCTGACATTAGGCTTTGTCTTGTGTTGTGTCTTGCAGTGAACATGGATATCTTAATGAGAGATACTGACTTCATGTCACTATTCATTGATATGCTAAGTGAGCTGCCCTGTCTGTGGGAGATTACCCACCCCCATTTCAAGAACCAAGCAAAGAGGAAGGCAGCACTGGAGCAATTGTGTGAAATTGTGAAGCAGGTGATCCCCACGGCAGACATCACTTATTTAAAGATTTTCATTGGTGGCCTGAGGAGCACATATCTGAGGGAGCGCAAGAAAGTCCAGGATTCACAGAGATCCGGAGCAGCAGATGACATCTATGTCCCCAGGATGCTGTACTACGACAGGCTGCACTTTCTGGCAGGCCAGACTGAACCCAGGCCATCCCTCTCCAGTCTTCCTTCCACACTTCCTTCCCCCCTGGCTGAGGCTTCTGACGCCCAACCTGGGCCTTCCAGGCCACATGTGGAGGAGCCCAGATTGAGCCAGGTATAGCATTCCTCTAAATATTTCTGCTTGTCCAATCAATGATGTTAACTAGATGTTAGTTTGGAGTACTAATTTAGGATTGTGATTGATGATGCAAAACATTACAACTATGTCCCTTTTTCATACACAGGGAAGTCTCAGCCAGGAGGTGGCCGGGCCGAGCCGGCTGGCTGATCTGCAGGTCCCTCCACCACACCTGAAAAGAGAAAGTGGCAGTAGGACGAGTGCCCTAGAGGTGGCGGCTATCAGATTCTTTTGGAGGGCTACAGAGGTCCTGGGAGCACCACAGACCAGGCAGGAGAACATTGCTGCCTTCATAGCATATAAAATGCAGAGGATGGAGGAGGGCCAAAAAGCCATGTGTGAGGCCCTCATATCAGAGGCTCTGGAGAAAGGTATGAGGGGCCAAATTACACCTCACACACAGCTTTGGGATGGTCCTCCTCCTCCTCCCTCTCCTCCAGGTCCTCCCAGTCCTCCTCCAGGTCCTCCCAGTCCTCCTCCTCCTCCAGGTCCTACTCCTCCTCCTGCCACATCTCCAACTGCACAGCCACAGCCCGGAAGGAAGTGTGAAAGGAAGACCAGAAAGTGAGGACCCTGGGTCCAGTCTGGTCGGCCAAAAAATGCAGCCTCTTGTGGTACCACAGCCTGGGGACACAGATGTCATCTGCTGCTATCCAAGTCTCTGTGAATTCTGGACCAGACTGCCCTCCCTTACATATGGACTCCTCAGGCCACCAATTTTGATGTTTAAGAATTGATGTCTGCCGTGGGGGTCCCAGGCTTCGCTAATTTCTCCTGTTGATCCAGTGTTGCCTTCCTCTTTGTTTGGTTCTGATCCCTTAATAAAATATTTTTGTTTTGAATTCTACTCTCCTATGTGTTTTACTTCAAAAATGACAGTTGGTTTGTGAGGATTCAGGTACATTTCAAATATACAATGTGAAATGAACAAGGGACACCAACAACAAACAATCTCCTTGAGATTAAATAATAAAAGATATCAATGGTGTTGGGGTAACTTGCCACACAAAACACACACAAAAATATTCTGGAGTAAAAATAAAAATAACATTGAACAAAGATCAGCCTTGGAAAAAATCCAAACATTAAAGAAAAAAAAAGGCTTAAAAACAAAAAAAAAAAAACATAAAAAATATAAAACTGTCAGATGTGACAACTAATAACATTATATTGAGGGAATCCCACTAAAAAAACACAAATAAAAGTTTGTGAGAAGTGTGTGTGAATATGAGCAGGAAAACTACTTAATTCTTGTCACATTATAAAGAAGAAGAGAGTGCGCTGTATTAAACCATTTTTTACATTGCAGCGTGACGAAAGTGCTGTATCCATTGCGAACGCTAAGTTTACCAGAACGAGCTGTCCCGTGTCGGAATTTCTTCTGAGCATGCGTGGCACTTTGTGCGTCGGAACAGGCCACACACGGTCGGAATTGACGCGATCGGATTTTGTTGTCGGAAAATTTTATCTCCTGCTGTCCAACTTTGTGTGTCGGAAAATCCGATGGAAAATGTCCGATGGCGCCCACACACGGTCGGAATTTCCGACAACACGCTCCGATCGGACATTGTCCATCGGAAAATCCGACCGTGTGTACGGGGCATTAGAATGGGTGTCACTGTAAGTCATTTAATCTGTTACCATGGCAACAGGACAGAGTCATTGAAGTTTGACAGGAACTGTTGTTTTATCCAAGGATGCCAAAGTTTTTCAAATTTTGGAATTTGATTTTGATCGATGGCTACCATCTTAGCATGGGACATTGTATTATTCATTCTGTGAATTGTTTCTACTAGTACCAATGTAGGAGATTTCCATGCCTTGGCCACTGTTTGTTTTGCAGCCGTTATTAGTTGGATCATAAGTTTGAATTGAGAGAGTGTTAACCATTCCGGTTTTAGATTAAGTAAAGTTAAATATGTATCTGGTTGTATTATTTTTTTAAATATTTTAGATGCGATCACGAAGACTTCCTTCCAGAAAGTTTGGATTACTGGGCACGTCCACCATATGTGTAAATATGTGCCTATTTCTGGGCATCCTCGAAAACAAAGAGCTGAGGTATTAGGTGAATATTTTGCCACTCTAGCGGGTACAAGGTACCAGTGAGTTAGGACTTTATAATTTGTCTCCAGTGCTAAGATGTTGGGTGAAGATGACTTAGATGTGAGCCATATGTTAGACCAGTCCGTGTCTTCTAAAGTTCGTCCCAGGTCCTCCTCCCACCTCTGAACGTAAGAGGGTCTATTAAGATTTACTACTCCATATAATTGATTATAAAGTGATGAAATTGTACCTTTAGCAAATGGATCTTTTGTACAGATTGATTCAAAAATGGATAATTGGGATAATGGTGTATCCCCCTTTAGGAATGGTGTATAGAAATTTTTGATTTGGAGATATCTAAATATCTCAGAGTTTGGTAGATCATATTTTTCTCTAAGCGATGGGAATGAAAGGAATGATTTAGATGCTATGAAGTCATTTAGTGTCTGAATGCCTGATGTTGTCCAAGCTTTAAAAGAATTTGGGTAGATCCATGCCGGATAAAAGGCCGGATTTCTGATAAAAGAAAGGAGAGGATTGTGTGGAGATTGTAACTGATATTTGGTTTTTAGTTTATCCCAGAGAGATAAGAAGTGCTTAGTTATGGGATTATGAATTTTAAAGCGGTCTTTAGGATCAAGCCATAATAAATTTGATATTAATAGAGGGTCATTTTCTGAAGCCTCTATAAATACCCATAATGGGATTTCCTGTTTTGCATGGTATTTGGACAGACTGGCCAAATGTGCTGCTCTGTAGTAGTTAGTAAAATTAGGGTATCCCAGGCCTCCTTTATTTTTGGGAAGATGTAGTGTGTGTATAGGTATACGTGGTTTAGAAGAGCCCCATATAAACGAAGTTGCTCTTTTTTGTACTATTCTCAAAAAATAGGAAGGAATTGGAATAAGGAGGACTCTGAATAGATAAAGCAATTTGGGTAGAATAGTCATTTTGATTGCATTAATCTTCCCTATCCAGGATAAAGGAAGTTGCGACCATTGTTTTATTAGATTTGTGATCTGTCTTAATACAGGAGGATAATTGGTTGAGAATAAGTCAGAATGAGATGCTGTTAAATGAATTCCAAGATATGTGATTGATTTTTCTGCCCATGTGAATGGGAGTGCAGCCCTAGCCGGGATCAATTCCATGTTTGTGAGTGAAATATTAAGCACTAGGCATTTCTTAGGATTAATCATAAGGCCGGATAGGGCTGCAAATCCATCAAGAGCTGGTATTAAGTTAGGACCAGAGACCTGTGGTGATGATAGAAAAAGTAATATATCGTCTGCAAATATACATAATTTGTGTGTAATACCTCCTACTTCAATGCCAGTTATAGTTTGGTTTGTTCTGATGTATTGGGCCATGGGTTCGAGTATAAGGGCAAATAATAAGGGAGATAATGGGCAACCCTGTCGGGTACCTCTTTCGATATTAAAGGCTTCAGATTTGTATCCAGCATATTTTATATAGGCTTTGGGTTTATTATATAATGCTTTGATCCATGTTAAAAAGTGGGGTCCAAAACCCCATTTTTGTAATGAATATTGCATATATTGCCAGGATACTGTGTCAAATGCCCTCTTAATATCGAGAGATAGAAAACATAAAGGGATTTTCCGTTTTTTAGCAATATGTGCCAATAACACTGCCCTGCGTATATTATCGCCTGCCTGTCTATTTGGCATGAAGCCTACTTGATCTCTATGTATTAATTTTCCTATAATGCTATTGAGGCGTTTTGCTATTATTTTTGCTAATAATTTAATATCGAGGTTTAACAGAGAGATAGGCCGATAATTCACACAGGAAGTATCATCAGAAAGGGGTTTTGGGATCATACAAACAATTGCCATTAGTGTTTCTTGCCGAAAAGAATGTCCATCTAGAAGTTTGTTAAAAGTTTCAGTGAGAATGGGAGAGAGTATTTCTGAGAATGTTTTATAGTATAAAGCCGAGTAGCCGTCTGGGCCTGGTCTTTTGTTAAGTTTTAGGTCTTTTATGGCGTTAGCAACTTCATCTATAGTTATAGGCTCATCCAAACTGCTTTTTTGATTCTGAGATAACTCAGGTAAGGTTATTTTTGAGAAGAAGGATTCAGCCTCTGTAGGATTAAATTCATTGTTTGTCTTGTATAAAGTTGCGAGATGTGAGTGAAATTTATGGACTATTTTAACTGGATTACAAGTGTAAACATTTTTTGATAATTTCAAACGTATTGGTTTGAAAGATTTGTTAGTTGAATTTAATGCCCGAGCCAAATATGTACCTGGTTTGTTTGTATTCATGTAGAAATTGTGTTTGGAGCGTTTGAGGGATTTATCAACTGACTCAGTGAGAAATAGATCGTATTCCAATCTAGATTTTTCCAGATGAGATTTTGTACTCTGGGATGGATTATCTTGAAATGATATGTAGGCTGCATTAAAATTGAGTTCTAGTTTTTTTGCTAGATTTTTGCGTTCCCGTTTAAATAGTGCCATTTGTCTTTGTATTGTACCACGCAAGACAGGCTTATGAGCTTCCCACAGTGTTATTGGGGAGATGTCTGTTGTATTATTAATTGATATGTATTCCTTTAAAGCTTGTTCAATGGCCTTCTGATGTAGTGGGTGTTTGAGCATTATGTCCGGTAAGTACCACGTTGGGTCATGCGCTTTTGGTATGGCTGAGGCTATAGTAGTGTATACTGCATTATGGTCAGACCACGGAATCGGAATTATATCTGATGCAATAATTTCTGGTATCATTCCTATTGTTAGAAAAATATGATCTATTCTGGTGAAGGTTTGATGAGGGTGCGAGAAATAAGTGAATTTCTTTTTCATTGGGTTACTTTCTCTCCATGAATCTACCAGATTGTATTTGGAAAGAAGTTGAGAAAAAGGTAATCTAGAGGTTATTTTGGATGGTGTAAAAGGTGATTTATCTAGAAATGGGAGGAGGACCTGGTTTGAATCCCCACACATTATCACTGTTCCTATTTTGTGTGTATTAATCACTTGTAATATATGTGAGAGGAATGGTGTAGGTTGTTTGTTAGGAGCGTAGTAGGAAATCACCGTGATTGCTGTATCCATTATATAACCCATGAGTATCAGGTATCTACCTTCTGGGTCTTTAATTTCTGATGATAAGGTGAATGGTGTGGATCGGTGAAATGCAATTAGAGTTCCCCTTCTGTCTTCTGTTTTCAACCACTTTTTAATTTCCTCTGAAAATATCACCCTCCTCAGTTCCTGTTTGCAGGGTGGCTCCACTGCCTCTCAGGATCCCCTGGAGCCAACCTTATTAGTGTGTTCCCACGTGCTCACACACACAGGCAGCTCAGAATACAAGCCTACTCATACAGTGTAATTTTTTTTGTTTTTAGGCTGCTTTTCGAGTGGAGGATCAGTCATGTGCTATGCACATTGTTCAGGGCAACACCACTGAGTAAGAGGGAGCCAGCACAGTTTATAAAAAAGAATCCAGTGCTTAAAAATGTATTTTGTCGAAAAAAAAAAAAAAAAACATTACTGTGAAAAATTACATTATGCATATAAATACTTAACTGAAATAATAAAAGAGTTTACTACTTTAACTACTTGCCCACCGGAAGATTTACCCCCCCTCCTGACCAAGCCATCGGACAAGAATATCTGTATTTATGTATCCACTATTTGTATAATCACTATCTCATTTGTCTATGTTTGAAGTGTAGGGTACACACATACTGTATATTGTTGCTATAGGAAGGCCATCTCTTCCCTACCTGGTCGGCCCTGGTATCAAGACCTACCTTTTGCCATTATCTACTTTTATGAATTGTTTAAATAAATTAAGTTTTTACTGAAGTCATTGTATGTGCCTTCAAAGTCAACTCATATTCATAGAGGTATCTATATGAGATTTCCCTTTCTTTCTTTTCTTACGGCACTGGGTTACTTTAACTGACAATTGCATCTGTCATGCGACACTGTATCCATATAAAATGTATGTCCTTTTTTCCCCACAAATAGAGCTTTCTTTTGATGGTATTTGATCACCTTTTGTTTCATTTGTGCTATAAACAAAGGAAAACCCACAATTTTGAAAATAAAACATTTTTTTGTTTACTGTCAATATTAAACATATCCAATAACAAAATGGATAAAATTAAATTTCTTCATCAATTTTGGCCAATATGTATTCTGCTACATATTTTTGGTAAGAAAAAACCCAATAAATGTATTGATGGATCAAACTATGGGATATTTTTATTTATTTATTTAATTCTTTTTTACTAGTAATGGCGGCGATCAGCAACTTATAGAGGGACTGCGATATTGCGGGTGGACAATCAAACATTAACTAACATTTTGACACTTTTTGGGAACCAGTGACACTAATACAGTGATCAGTGCTAAAAATATGCACGGTCACTGTAATATTGACACTGGCTGGGAAAAGGGTTAACATCAGGGGCGATCAAAGAATTAACCGCGTGCCTAGCCTGTGTTTTAGTACAGTGCGGGAGGTGCTTTTACTAGGGGAAGACATGGCTCCTTGTCCCTGCTTTTCAGAGACACATGAGATTGATCGGTGGGTATGCCCACCATTAGAATACCACCCTGCATCCACCCACTTCTAATGGGCACACATGCACCGCTTTTTTAAACTATGGTGGTCCTACAGCACTGAAGTCGCTGATTTACGTATCGTTAGAGCAAACCCTGTTGCTGTCAAAATAAATAAATCTGTGCTGCAGCTGAATGGCGGACCTGAAAGCAAACAATGGAAATGATAAAACATTAACTCAATAAAACAACAGCAATCTGTGTCAAAAAAAGAGTAAAAATTATGCCGAAGCATTGGGGCAATCCACCCCTAATGTTAGGGGCAAATCGCCCCTCCACCCCTGCCCCAATGCTTCAGCATATATGCTCTTTTTTTAACTGTGGTGGTGAAATCACCTCCTACAGCGCTGGAGTCATGGCTTTACGTATCATGAGAGCAAACCCTGTTGCTGTCAGAATAAATAAACCCATGTTGCAGCTGAATGGCATACCTGCAAAGCAAATAATGGTTTACAATAAAGCAAATTAACATTACAGTATAACCGTAAGACATACCATACCTGCAAAGCAAATACAATAAAACACAGTAAAAATAAAACACTACAGTTAAGCATAAAATACAGTAACAATAGAGAGAGAACAATAAATAGAGAACAATAGAGAGAGAAGAAAAATAAAACACCAACTATTTTTGCCTTTTTATGTTTTTTGTGTTTTTTTTGTTTTTTTATTTTAACTGTAAATGTTGGAGATTAGGGTCTCTCAAAATGTGATGGCCATCTCATCTTTTGAGACCCTGTGTAAGTCAGGGGCGGAGCCAGAGTCTAATCTCGGGAGGGGCACTGACAGAAAATAAGGTGTACCTATATGCTATTTTGTGCAATAGCCAGCAAAGACACACGTGTTGATTGGCCAGAGGGGGAGCCAATCAGCGGGTCTGGCGGAAGTGATGTCCGTCGGCCACCTGCAATCGCTCCCCACAGAGATGGAACAGCGGTCTGCTGATGTAAACAAGGCAGATCACCGTTCTGTCAGAGATGAGCAGAGTGATCTTGTGTTCCTGCTACCCAGTCCATCCCCCACACAGTTAGCAAGCACCCCCTAGGGACACAGTTAACCCTTAACTGATTAACCCTTGATCACCCCTGATGTTAAACCTTCCCAGCCAGTATCATTAGTACAATAACAGTGCATATTTTTACCACTGATCACTGTATTAGTGTCACTGGTCCCCACAAAGTGTCAAAAGTGTCAGCTAGGTGTCCAATCTGTCCGCCACAATGTTGTAGTCCCGCAAAAAGATCACTGATTGCCGCCATTACTAGTAAAAAATAAATAAAAATTCCATAAATCTATCCCCTATTTTGTAGATGTGATAACTTTTGTGCAAACAAATCAATATACATATTTTACCAAAAATATGTAGCAGAATACATATTGGCCTAAATTGAGGAAGACATTTTTTTTATAGCAAAAAGTTAAAAATATTGCTTTTTTTTCAAAATTGTCGGTTTGTTTATATCGCAAACAATAAAATATCACCAAAAGAAAGTGCTATTAGTGGAAAAAAAAGGACATCAATTTTACATGAGTACAGCGTTGCACGACACGCAATTGTCAGTCAGTTACAGTAACGCAGCGCAGTATCGCAAAAAATGGCCTGTTCATGGGGGGGGGGGTTAAAACTTTCCGGAGCTGAAGGGGTTTAGATTGAACAAAACTAAAAAGGACAGCATTTGTTTTTCATAAATAATGGCAGTATGGCACACAAGATTTTGCGATTTTACACATTGATTCATTCTTTTAGGCCCCTTTCACACTGAGGAGGTTTGCAGGTGGTATTGCGCTAAAAATACCGCCTGCAAACCGCCCCTAAACAGCCTCCGCTGTTTGTTCAGTGTGAAAGCCCAAGGGCTTTCACACTGAAGCGGTGCGCTGGCAGGACGGTGAAAAAAGTCCTGCAAACCGCTTCTTTGGAGCGGTGAAGGAGCGGTGTATTCACCGCTCCTAAACCGCTCCTGCCCATTGAAATCAATGGGACAGCGCGGCTATACCGCGGCAATACCGCGGCTATAGCCGCGCTGTACGAGGGATTTTAACCGTTTTTCGGCCGCCAGCGGGGGTTAAAACCGCACCGCTAGCGGCCGAATACCGCTGCAAGAACGACGGTACAGCAGCGCTAAAAATAGCGCTGTTGTACCGCCGACGCCCCCACCGCCCCAGTGTGAAAGGGGCCTTACTCACTTTTATATAATATTTTGGTGCTCTAGTGGGGGGAGGGGCTCCCATGCAGGGGCAATGGAGATGAGCAGGATCCGTTAATTGCACTGTCTGCAGGTGCAGCTGGCAGCATCAGATGACAGTGACACACAGTCACTGCTTCTTCCTGTGTTCACGCCGTGCTGTGGAGAAGATGGAGGGAGGAGGTGGGTGGAGCCAACACTCTCACTCAGGAGCGGAGAAGGAAGAAGGCTCTGCTCTAAATGCTGGGGCTCTCCTCCTCCTCAGCAGCGGCTCCAGCCTCCGACGTGACTGACGTCACTGGTTGCTACACGCCAGGCGGCACAGGCGTTAGCAACCAGTGCAGGGAACACTAGCCAGCGGCGCAGTTCCACCTACCTCCTCCCTCCAGCGCGGCGTAATAACCATAACACAGAGTCTTTCTCTCAGCGCCGCTGATCGGCTGATTATACTGTTGTGAGGGAGACTCGGTCAGGACTGCAGTCAGTAATATTTTTTAGGGGGGGCAAATGCCCCGTTGCCCCACCCCTGGTGTAAGTGTGCCCTAGGAATGTGCAGTGCTGCACCCTACGCTAATACTGTAGAGTATTAGTGGACAGGAGGGACAATAATAGCAGTTGTCACACCTATATCTGCGTTTTCTGCTGACACAACATCTTTTTTGGGGTATTCTTTGGCCTGAGGTACCACATAGGACTTCTGGAAAGTGCCTCTCGTGCAGCATGGGTAAGCATGGGGAAGTTGGGCCACAGTACCGTCTGGAAACAGAAGGGCTGTGATGATCTCTTCCTGGAATTTTAGGAAAGATCCAGTTCGTCCTAACGCTTTGTATAGCACATAAGCGCTCAGCAGAGCCAATTGGAATAAATATACAGACACTTTTTTATACCAGCGTCTGGTCGTTGAAGTCCACCCCTCCCATGTTAAGGTTGTATTAAAGGACATAGAGGGGCTTCACAACAACACCAGTCGCCGTTGGAATTTCGACTGCCATATCTGTGTGAAGGGAGGACAGAACGAAAACATTCTGTGTGTTCCTCCACTTCACTGCGAGCAAATTATTACACTTCAAGCAGGCTTCAAGCAGGCTCTCTCCCCCCATCTAAATCAGGAATCTACAAGCCATTGGGGGAAGCCCCGGTGATTAGATCGCACAGTGCCACATGCGCCAATTTCACAACCAAAAAGGTGACTAAAAAGTGGCAATAATAATAATAATTGTCCACGTACAAGTGGTACACCTTTCCGAATAAGGGTGACACCAAGGCCCAAAAAATCTTGCCACCGGTCCCTATGTAGTGTGGACAGCTGGGGGGCTCCACGTGACTATCTTTTCCCTCGTAAATTATAAAACTATATGTATAGCCTGTTGTCCTGTCACAGAGCTTGTACAACTTGACCCCAGGGTCACCTGAGGATGACACAGTTCATTGTCATTGAAATGCATGAACCGCAAGGTCTGCTTGTATCGCTTCCTGGTCATGGAAGCAGAGAACACAAGCATATGGTGAATTGGGTCAGTGGACCAATATGACCACAACGCACTCTTTTTAGTAATGCCCACGAGGAGGGATAAGCCCAGAAAGGTCTTAAATTCTGGAACCGTAACAGGTTTCCATTCTCTGGCAAGGGTCAACTGGGGGTTAGTGGGGATGAATTGACCAGCATACAAATTGCTTTGGTCTACAATAGATCTATAGAGATCTTCCGTGAAAAACGGTGAATAAAAATCAAGTGACATAAAATCAACTATTTCCATCTGAATTCCGGGTTGGCCAGTGAATGGGGGAAGCTGCAGAAGTGGTGGGCTTCCAATTAGGATTGGCATGGCTGGAAGGGCACTATGGGCTCTACGGGCCTGTGTTCGAACTCTTGGTGGCTGCGGAACACTACTTGTGCTAGCCACCGCACCAGCTTGAACTGTACTTATGGAACTCGCCACGTCACCACGTGATATTGCAGTGCTGGTTTGTCTATGACCAGGATGTACTAGGCTGCTGGTGCTTGCCAGTTCACCAGAAGGATGAGATGCCCTAGTACTGGCTCTCTGCTCCATACGAGAGCCCTGCAGTTCTTGCACCTCAACAACAGAAAAACGGGGTCGGGTACACCTGACCTTAGCAGGGACCACTACTCTGTCATCAGAGCTATCTGTCAGGGTGCCGCTGCTCTCTACCGGTTCGTATACTGAGCCTGAATGTGACAGTGATGCGGCTTCCCCATCGCTCTCATGTGTCATGCTCAACAACGTGTAGGCCTCTTCACAAGTGTACCTCTGTCTGAACATTTTGGTCTCTAAATTTACAGGTACAACTAGTGCGACTCACAGGCAAAAGAGCAAATGGTTGTCAGCGACTACTTCTATCGCTACCAAAAAAAATTAACTGTTAGCGTTCTCCGGGATCAGGCCTGACTCTGCGAACACTGCAGTTATGTGTGTTGTGTTTTGTAAGTGACAGTGATCGATTGATACTGCACGTGGGTGCTAGCAGGTGTCTGGGCTGATCCCACTAACGCCGTATTTTTGGGAATACTAAACCACTGGGAACGCTAATATAGTTCTGATCAAATCAAAGATATTGATCCGTTCAGACACTATACTAGTAAGGGAGGTGTTTGGTGTGTACGTGGGTGTTTGTGCTACTGGAACTAATCTGATGCTACCTGGGATTGACGCTGACCCTAACTGACACTAAAACCTGTAGTGGGGGGCAAACAGTGGGTTAAACCTTTATTCGGTAACATATGGCGGGTACCCTGACACTATAAAAACCTGATGGTAACTAGCTAACTAGCATCACCTGTGACACTAAATACAGTGATCAGAAAAGAGATCTGTACACTATATAGTGACACTGGTGACAGGGGGTGAAAACGTTAACTGGGGGTTGAGCAGAGGGTTAAACCTTTATTAGGGGGTTAATGGGGGGTATCCTAAAGCTATTTGGGCCTATTACTAACTGCCCTAGCGCTAATTAGTGTCGCAAGTAACACCAGTACAGTGATCAGTGAAAAATCTGAAAACTGCACTTGGTGACAAAGTGACAGGGAGTGAAGGGGTTAGCTGGGGGGGGGGCGATCAGGGGGTGACAAGTTTACCTAAGTGTGCTGTGTCCGTGTAGTGTTGGTGCAACTCACGTTTAGATGTCCTCTCTCCTCTCTCTGGAACCGAAAAGGGCTCCATGAGGGGAGGTGACATCACTTCCTCTGCCTGTGTTTACAATTCACAGGCAGAGGATGCATTTCATGCATTTCATGAACCTGTTCTGAAAAACATCAAACAAAACCACAGCAAAAAAAAAAAAAAGAAGATAAATGTAATGCTGATCTATATACCCTGTCTGTAATGCTGATCTATATACCCAATGCTGACCTATATTACCAATGCTGACCTTTATACCCTATACCCTGTAATGCTGATCTACAGTTGTGCTCATAAGTTTACATACCCTGGCAGAATTTATGATTTCTTGGCCATTTTTCAGAGAATATGAATAACACAAAAACTTTTCTTTCACTCATGGTTAGTGTTTGGCTGAAGCCATTTACTATCACTCAACTGTGTTTACTCTTTTTAAATTGTAATGACAACAGAAACTACCCAAATGACTCTGATCAAAAGTTTAAATACCCCAGTTCTTAATACCGTGTATTGCCCCTTTAACATCAATGGCAGCTTGAAGTCTTTTGTGGTATTTGTGGATGAGGCTCTTTATCTTCTCAGATAGTAAAGCTGCCCATTCCTCTTGGCAAAAAGCCTACAGTTCCTGTAAATTCTTGGGCTGTCTTGCATGAACTGCACGTTTGAGATCTCCCCAGAGTGGCTCAATGATATTGAGGTCAGGAGACTGAGATGGCCACTCCAGAACCTTCACTTTATTCTGCTGTAGCCAATGACGGGTCGACTTGGCCTTGTGTTTTGGATCATTGTCATGTTGGAATGTCCAAGTACATCCCATGTGCAGCTTCCTGGCTGGTGAATGCAAATGTTCCTCCAGTATTTTTTGATTTTTTGATAACATACTGCATTCATCTTGCCATCAACTTTGACCAAATTTCCTGTGCCTTTGTAGCTCACACATCCCCAAAACATCAGCCATCCACTTCCTTGTTTTACAGTAGGAATGGTGTACCTTTTTATCAAAGGCCTTGTTGACTCCTCTCCAAATGAAGCGTTTTTGGTTGTGGCTAAAAAGCTCAATTTCGGTCTCATCACTCCAAATGACCTTGTGCCGGAAGGTTTGAGGCTTGTCTCTGTGCTTTTTGGCATATTGTAAGAGGGATACTTTGTGGCATTTGCGTAGTAATAGCTTTCTTCTGGTGACCTGTATTTCATCTGAAGTTATTTGTGGGTTTTTCTTTGCATCCTGATCAATTTTTCTGGCAGTTGTGGCTGAAATTTTTAGTTGGTCTACCTGACTGTGGTTTGGTTTCAACAGAACCCCTCATTTTCTACTTCTTGATTAGAGTTTGAACACTGCTGATTGGCATTCTCAATTCTTTGGATATCTTTTTATATCCCTTTCCTGTTTTATACAGTTCAACTACCTTTTCCCGCAGATGCTTTGACACTTCTTTTGCTTTCCCCATGACTCAGAATCCAGAAACGTGAGTGCAGCACTTGAAGGATGCAAGGGTCTGTCAGGAGTCCAGAAACTCATTGACCTTTTATACACACACACTAATTACAAGCAAACAGATCATAGGTCAGGATGGTTACCTTTAATAGCCATTCAAACCCATTTATGTCAACTTGTGTGCATGTTATCAGGCCAAAATCACCAGGGTATGTAAACTTTTGATCAGGGTCATTTTGGTAGTTTCTGTTGTCATTATGATTTTAAAAGAGTAAACACAGTTGCTTAATAATAAATGACTTTAGCCAAACACTAACCATGAGTGAAAGAACTGTTTTTGTGTTATCATTCATATGCTCTGAAAAATGGCCAAGAAATCATAAATTCTGCCAGGGTATGTAAACTTATGAGCACAACTGTATATATCCTATCTGTAATGCTGATCTATATACCCAATGCTGACCTATATACCCTATGCTGACCTATATACCCTATCTGTAATGCTGATCTATATACCCAATGCCGACCTATATACCCAAAACAAAACAAGGTCCATAAAGACATGGATGAGCACCTTTGGGGTGGAGGAACTTGACTGGCCTGCACAGAGTTCTGACCTTAACTCAATATAACACCTTTGGGATGAATTAGAGCGGAGACTGCGAGCCAGGCCTCATCAACATCAGTGCTTAACCTCACAAATGCACTTCTGGACTTCTGGAAGAATGGTCAATCATTCCCATAGACACACTCCTAAACCTTGTGGACAGCCTTCCCAGAAGAGTTGAAACTGTTGTAGCTGCAAACAGTGGGCCAACTCAATATTGAACCCTACGGACTAAGACTGGGATGCTATTAAAGTTCATGTTTGTGTAAAGGCAGGCGTCCCAATACTTTTGGTAATATAGTATATATATACCAGGCTTTCTTTCTCAGAGAAAAATGGGCAGGAAATCCCCCTTTCTGAGTCACTCCTTTTCTCCTCTCCTACCCACCTCCAGTTGCCATGGTCTTAGTTTTCTTAATGTTTACTTTCAGGCCAGCTTTTGCGCTCCCCTCTTTCACCTTCATTAACCTCCCTGGCGGTATGATTATTTCTGATTTTAGGTGCTGAAAGCGGTACAATTATTTTGCACAGAAATTTGGCGTTTTATATTGTAGGCCTGTAATTCTTAGGAATAGTTCACTTGAATCTGTCCAAACAAGAGTCTAGTAGACATCCCGGGTATGATAAAGTTTGAAAAACGAAATAAAAAATTATAATATAATAAATAACTATAAATAATTATAACAAATAATAATATAATAATAATAAAAATTATTCAATAATGTAATCAAATCAAAAACACTGAAATTTGCTCAGTTGCAGAATTGTAGCTTTTGTTACTTTTAGTGTTTGATGACGGATCTCCTCACAAATCACTATCGCTCAATTCTGCGAGTGATTCTAATTTATTATCGCTTTTTTCTAGCTGGTCTAAAACCACTTTTGATGTAAAGAGACAGTTTTGGTTGCTATGGACAATCTCCAGTTTCCTGGCAGAAAGAACAGTTTTATATATATAAAACTGCATGCAGGACACTGGGCAGACCACTAGGGACAAAGGGGATGTGTAGTTATTTGATACAGTACTGTAATCTGTAAGATTACAGTATGCTGTATCTATACTGTGTGTTTCACTTTTGAATTTACCGCCGAACTCCGTCCCCGTGCGTCGCAACGCTCGCAGGGAACGGAGCTCGGCACTGTGAATCGAGCGAGACACAGCGGCTCGCCGATCACAGCGGGGAGACATCGCAGGAACCAGGGGACAAGGTAAGTATGCTCTTCCTGGATCCTGCGATGCAAGCCCGAGTCTGGCTCGGGGTTACCGCTTTTGGTATGAAAAATCCAACCCGAGCCAGACTCGGGAATACCGCCAGGGGGGTTAAGAGACTCTTTAGTACTACTTCACTTTCTGCCATTAGTGTGGTATCGTTTGCATATCTCAGGTTGATGATATTTCTCCCTGCGATCCTAATTCCGGCTTGTGATTTGTCGATCCTGGCATTTCGCATGATGTACTCTGCATATAAGTTAAATAATTAAGGTGGCAATATACATCCTTACCGCACTCCTTTCTCAATTTTGAACCAGTCAGTTGTATATATATATATATATATATATATATACACACATACACACACACACTTTATTTAACCGCTTCCAGACTGCCCACCGCATATATACTGCGGCAGTTTGGCTGTGCAAAATCACATACCTGTACATGATTTTGTGCACGCGGTGTAGGGGGCACGAACGCGCTGCCGAAGCACCGCTCCCGCTGTGATTGGATACAGCGGGAGCCAATCAGTGGGTCCGGCGGCCACAATGGCCGCCGCAACCTGCCAGTCGTTCTGTGGAGAGATGGAGCAGCGATGTAAACAGGGCAAACCGCAGATCTGTCAGGGAGCAAAAGAGACATCTTGTGTTTCATCTAAGCTGAATCACGATCTTTCTTTTCCTCCAGTGTGTCCGTCCCCCACACAGTTAGAAAGCACCTCCCAGGCACACACTTAACCCTTTGATCGCCCATGGTGTCAACCCCTTCCCTGCCAGTGTCATTTATACTGTGACAGTGCATTTTTTTAGCGCTGATCACAGTATTGATATCACTGGTCCACAAAAAGTGTTACTTGTCCAATTTGTCCGCCACAATGTCGCAGTCCCGCTAAAAATCGCTGAATCCTGCCATTACTGGTAAAAACAATAAAAAAAAATAAAACATCCTTAAATATATCCCATAGTTTGTAGACACTATAACTTTTGCACAAACCAATCAATATACGTTTATTGAGATTTTTTTTTACCAAAAATATGTAGCAGAATACATATTGGCCTAAATCGATGAAGAAATTTGATTTTTTAAATTTTTCTATTGAATATGTTTTTATAGCAGAAAGTAAACAATATTGTTTTTTATTCAAAATTGTCGCTCTTTTTTTGTTTATAGCGCAACAAATTAAAACCGCAGAGGTGATCAAATTCCACCAAAAGAAAGCTCTATTTGTGGGAAAAAAGGACATCAATTTTATTTGGGTACAGCGTTGCACGACCGTGCAATTGTAAGTTAAAGCGACGCAGTGCTGTATCGCAGAAAATGGCCATTTTAGGAAGTGGGTAAAACCTTCCAGAGCTGAAGTGGGGTTAACAAATGTTCTATGCACACATACCGCATCCATTTCTACAAAGACCTGGCTTTAAAAAAAACATAACTGAAAAAGATAGGTTAACCCCAATGTCATAAAGAAAACAGCTTTTAGCTGCACCTTGGCTTTTATCCTATAATTACATCTGATCTGCCCTTTCGATCCCAAATAGCACCACTTTTTAAGTAATATATCATCAGTCCACTGCACAGTGATAATCTATTTCACTCATATATCAAGAGAGAAACAGCTGCATTAGTGTAATACATCATCAAAACAAAGCACTCTCATCATGATGTATTTCTCAGAGATGGCAGTGTTCGAGAAAGATAGAGGTCGGAGAGCAATTCTAACTCTGAACACTGTGCTCTCCCCAGAAGAAGCATAAACAGAACAGCTACAGACAGAGGTAGAGTTGGGAGAGTATAGCACCATATATCAACATTTATGTTATCTATGGTAATCTCTACTCCCCTTATCTTGTAGGACACTGATATACAAATTAACATAAAAGTGTCAAAAGGTGGTTCTGTATGTTTTACGCATATAAGTGTAACTTTTTATTCACCCAATTCTAATATTTAAATCACTGCATCTTATTTGTATTGCTCAATCCCTTACCTTCTAGGAAAAAAAAAAGTTGTGACCCAGTTATAAGGCAGATCTTGAAATTACCCAATCTATTTCACTATTAGCTGGGCTGTTCCAATGTATTTTGACCTTCACTTAGGGCTAGCAGGAAAATTAATTTTTATTGCTGATCTTTTTCATATGGCTGGGTTTAAAAAGTGTAAATATGTGAATTACTCATTCTTTTCGTCTGACGATGTAGTGTCATCAGCTGTACATAATACAGATGAACAGCAGCCATACGTTCTATTTGGAATTAGGCAGCTGTTGTTGTTTACAATGATAATTGGTAAAATAAATAAAGCTCTCTATTTCAGACAAAAATATGTTAGGATATCTTTTGGAGGTAGGTCCTACCTGCTGCGGGGTACCAATTTTTCTCCTAGCTTTTATCTTGTGCAGCAGGCTTCATGAAAACTCATTAAAGATATTATCCTAATAGTTTTATTAGCCCTGAATCCAAATCTGTAAATATGGTGGCCAGTACTGCCCTCTCTCCCTCTAAGGCCCCCCTCTAAGTGCACCCCAAATTTTTAAAAACATGGACGGTGTTAGTAGAGCAGTGGATGGTGTCAGTAGAGCATTAGACTTGTCAGTAGGGCAGTGGATGGTGTCAGTAGTTTTTTTGTTTTTATTATTTTACTTTTTTATTAATTAAAAAAAAAAATAGGAGCCCCATTGGGGGGCTTTGGTGAAATATCAGCAGGGAGAATCTGCGCCACACAGGGTGATTAGGGTGTGCCCAGGCACACCCGACACACCCCCTGTGTACGCCTATGGTTCTGACGGAATTCCGCTGAAACTGTCTTGCGTACACACAATCACACCAAAGTCCGATAGTCAAGAACGCGGTGCCGTATAACATGTACGACGGGACTAGAAAAAGGAAGTTCAATAGCCAGTAGCCAATAGCTTCCGTCTCTTACTTGCTTCAGAGCATGCATCGTTTTTGGTCCGTCGGAACAGCATACAGATGAGCAGTTTTCCTGATAGGAATTGGTTCCGTAGGAAATATTTAGAACATGTTCTATTTCTAGGTCCGTCAGAATTTTCGAAAAAAAAAAGTCAGATAAGGCATATACACGATCGGAATATACGATGAAAAGCTTCCGTCGGACTTTTTCTGTCGGACATTCCGCTTGTGTGTACAAAGAGATTACAGCAATGTGATAGGTTTTGTAACTATAAAATGTCCATCCACAAATGGCAGCCTCCACAATGGGATGAGAAGCAAACTCCAGCAGGAGCTACAGAGTATAAAAGAGAACAGAGGCACCTCTAAGTGTAGCAATATGCTTACATTTACTGAAGGTACAACATTTACCAACTCACATGATTGATGATTTAAAAGAGGCACATCTAAGTATGCAGGCATCCGGGGTAAAGATGTCCACATAGACTGTCCTCCACACCGCCGGCTCTCACCGCTGTCAGTCTGCAATCATGACCAGCAAGACTACCCTGCAGTAGAGCGATTGAACCTCTTGTGGAGTGCAGTGTGGAAGGGACGACGTTGATGGCGATGAGGAGGATGGTCTATGTGGACAGCTTTACCCTGGATGCCTACTTAGATGTGCCTGTTTTAATCATCAACCATATGAGTTGCTAAATGTTGTACCTTCATTAAATGTAACCATATTGCTACACTTAGAGGCGCCTCTCTTCTCTTTTAAACTCAGTTGTGACATGACGCTACTTGTATATCAAGACATCGCTTGTTTATCAAGTCAAAATTTATTAAAAAATTTAGCTTGTCTTGCAAAATGCTCTCAAACCAAGTTACTCTCAAACCAAGGTTTTACTGTACTTTCCTTCTCCTTGCTGTGCAGTTTTGCACTTGTTTTAACATTTATCTAAAGTGAAACTATACTCACTTTCAGTGGGCACTTGACTGTGAAGCCGCAAGCTGTCACAGCCAGGTACCCAAAGTAAAGATGTTGGTGTGGGCAAGGGAGGACACAGGGAGAACACGACTGGGGTGAGCACACTGCTGGATTGTGGGAGAGGCGAGTGGCTGTTTATTAACTACTTGCTTACTGGGCACTTAAACCCCCCTCCTGCCCAGACCAATTTTCAGCTTTCAGTGCTCTCACATTTTGAATGACAATTACTCAGTCATGCAACACTGTACCCAAACAATTTTTTTGTCCTTTTTTTCATACAAATAGAGCTTTCATTTGGTGGTATTTGATCACCTCTGGGTTTTTTAATTTTTGCGCTATAAATGAAAAAAGACCGAAAATTTTGAAAAAAAATGCTTTTTTCTTCGTTTCTGTGATAAAATTTTGCAAATTAGCAATTTTTATTCATAAATGTTGGCCACAATTTATACTGCTACATATCTTTGGTAAAAATAACCCAAATTAGTGGATATTATGTGGTCTGTGTGAAATTTATAGAGTCTACAAGCTATGGTACAAATAATAAAAAAATGATCACATCTGATCACACCTGATGTACTGAGGCCCATCTCCTTTCTTGAGACCATAACAAGCCAGGAAAGTACAAATGCCCCCCAAATGACCCCTTTTTGGAAAGTAGACATTCCAGGGTATTTAGTAAGAGGCATGGTGAGTTATTTGAAGTTGTCATTTTTTCCCACAATTCTTTGCAAATTAAGGTTTTTTTTTATTTTTTATATTTTTTTCAGAAAATTGTCATTGTAATAGCTTATTTCTCTCACATGGCATGTGCATACCACAAATGACACCACAAAATACATTCGGCTACTCCTCCTGAGTATTACAATACCACATGTGTGGGACTTTTTCACTAACTGGCCACATACAGAGGCCCAACATGCAGGGAGCATCATCAGGTGTTCAAGGAGCATAAATTACCCATCTAACTTGTTGACTACCTATTACATTTTGAAGGTCCTAGAGCACCAGGACAATGGAAACGCCCACAAAATGACCCCATTTTGGAAAGCTAACACCCCAACGTATAATCTATGAGGCATAATGAGTCCTTTGAACGGTTCATTTTTTTCCAGAAGTTTTTGGAAAATGTGGAAAAATATGAAAACGCATTTTTTTTTACACAAAGTTGTCCGTTTATAAGATATTTCCAACACATAGCATTTACATAGCAAAAATAACACCCCGAAATACATTCTGCTACTCCTCCTGAGTAAAACGATACCACATGTGTGAGACTTTTACACAGCCTGACCACATACAGAGGCCTAACATTGAAGTAGCACCTTCAGGTGTTCTAGGAGCATAAATTACACATCTCATTTCTCACCCACCTATTACACTTTTGAAGGCCCTGGAGCACCAGGACAATGGAAACACCCACAAAATGACCCCATTTTGGAAAGCTAACACCCCAACGTATAATCTATGAGGCATAATGAGTCTTTTGAACGGTTCATTTTTTTCCAGAAGTTTTTGGAAACTGTGGAAAAAAATGAAAACGCATTTTTTTTTTACACAAAGTTGTCCGTTTATAAGATATTTCCAACACATAGCATTTACATAGCAAAAATAACACCCCGAAATACATTCTGCTACTCCTCCTGAGTAAAACGATACCACATGTGTGAGACTTTTACACAGCCTGACCACATACAGAGGCCTAACATTGAAGTAGCACCTTCAGGTGTTCTAGGAGCATAAATTACACATCTCGATTCTCACCTATCTATTACACTTTTGAAGGTCCTGGAGCACCAGGACAATGTAAACGCCCACAAAATGACCCCATTTTGGAAAGCTAACACCCCAACGTATAATCTATGAGGCATAATGAGTCTTTTGAACGGTTCATTTTTTTCCAGAAGTTTTTGGAAAATGTGGAAAAAAATGAAAACGCATTTTTTTTTACACAAAGTTGTCCGTTTATAAGATATTTCCAACACATAGCATTTACATAGCAAAAATAACACCCCGAAATACATTCTGCTACTCCTCCTGAGTAAAACGATACCACATGTGTGAGACTTTTACACAGCCTGACCACATACAGAGGCCTAACATTGAAGTAGCACCTTCAGGTGTTCTAGGAGCATAAATTACACATCTCATTTCTCACCCACCTATTACACTTTTGAAGGCCCTGGAGCACCAGGACAATGGAAACGCCCACAAAATGACCCCATTTTGGAAAGCTAACACCCCAACATATAATCTATGAGGCATAATGAGTCTTTTGAATGGTTCATTTTTTTCCAGAAGTTTTTGGAATATGTGGAAAAAAAATGAAAACCCATTTTTTTTTACACAAAGTTGTCCGTTTATAGGATATTTCCAACACATAGCATTTACATAGCAAAAATGACACCCCAAAATACACTGTGGCACTCCTTCTGAGTATGGCAATACCACATGTGTGAGACCTTTACACAGCCTGGCCACATACAGAGATCCAACATGCAAGGAACACCATCAGGTGTTCCAGGGACACATAGCATGCATATACCAAGAATTACACCCCAAAATACATTATGCTGAGCAAAGAGAAACAAAAGATTACCTGTGGTTTTAGTAGTATAGTTGTCCCCAGGAGGATAGCACTGGTCCAGGCAGCAGGCAGGGACTTGGTCAGCAACAGCGAACACAATTTTTCAGGCAGCAGGCAGAAATACTGTCCATAGTCAGTACAGGCAGCAGGCAGGGATACTGTCCATAGGTCAGTGCAGTGCAGGGTCAGTGCAGGCAGAGATTGTCAGCAGTGCCAAAATATTGGTCTTGGTAGTAGGCAGAAACAAGGTCCATGTGCTGTGGTCAGTGCGACAAACAGAGGCATGACAGCAGTAACTCCTACAGGCAGCAGGCAGAAGTAGGGCCTCGTTCAGGACAGAATTGGGACAGGGGTAGAGGCTTCTCCCACCCAAATCTCTTTGAAGCCTCCGAGTCTCCAGACCCTAATCTAGGAATGAGAAAACAAAGAAAATTGTTTTCTTCATCCAGAAAAACTATTCTGGAGCCCCTCACATATGTGAGACCCCTGTGTTGAATCCCACTAGTCCAGTTGCAGGGTACAAGATCAGTCCAAGAGGCAGGCAAGAGGCATGGTCAAACAGTCCAAGGTCAGTTCCAGATCAGGCAAAGGTATGTACAGAATCGTTAGGCAGAAGCATGGTCGAATAACAGTCCAGGGTCAGTTCCATATCAGGCAGAGGTATGTACAGAATCGTTAGGCAGAAGCATGATCGAAAAAACAGTCCAGGGTCAGTTCTAGATGAGGCAGCGGTATGTACAAAATCGGCAGGCAGAAGCGTGGTCAAATAACAAGCCAGGGTCAGTTACAGAGCAGGCAGTGGCATAAGGGGTGTGAAGGCAGGAACTGAGGATTACGGTTACCATACTTCACTAATAATTTAGTGAAGTATGGTAACGGCGGAAGCATTCACCTATACAGAGGCCTGGTTCGGAAGGACATTCTGCACAATAATAAGATGTGTCTCTTCTGACTCCTGCTCTGGTACACACCTTACATCTTTTTTGGCGTCTTTGGCCTGTTGGTCTGGGAGGGAGTTTATCTGGAAAGTGGCGCTCGGAGAGTCGACTAACAACATCTGATCGGATGTTTACTGGTGGGCCGTTCGGGAATATAAGGGCAGTGTAAATTTCCTCCAGGTAGCCAAGGAAGCGTTGGGGGTTTTGGGTGGATTTGCAGTAAATGATATAGGAGTTGTATATGGCCAATTGAAAAAAATAAATCGCTACTTTTTTGTACCAGTGGTATGTCCTTCTTGAGGCAAGATATGGTTCCAACATTTGATCGTTAAAGTCGACTCCCCCCATAAACAAATTGTATTGATGGATGCATGTGGGTTTCTGGATGGGGCCATTCCTTCTGGGGATTTCCACATAGGTGTTGTTGTGGATGGAAGACAACATATACACATCCCTTCTGTCCCTCCACTTCACTGCCAGAATCTCTTTGTTACGCAGACATGCCGTTTCTCCTTTTCTCAACTTCTTATTAACAAGACTTTGAGGAAAGCCCTTCCGATTTTTTTTCACGGTGCCACATGCTGGCGTCTTCTTCCGATGAAGGTTGTGGAACAGGGGCAGAGAAGTGTAGAAGTTATCTACATACAGGTGGTATCCTTTGTCGAGTAGGGGGTATATGAGGTCCCAAACAACTTTCCCGCTGGTTCCCAAGTAGTCCGGGCAATTAGGAGGCTGCAGCTGGGTGTCCTTCCCTTCGTACACCCTGAAGGAATATGTGTACCCTGTGGCTCGGTCACATAGTTTGTACACCTTCACCCCATAGCGGGCCCTTTTGCTGGGGATATATTGCTTAATTTTAAGCCTGCCGCTAAATTTCACAAGGGACTCATCTACACATATTTGTTGGTCCGGGGTGAACAGCTGGGGGAATACTTCGGAAAAATAATTTAATATTGGGCGAATTTTGTAAAGCCTGTCAAAATTTGGATCAGTTCGGGGAGGGCACTGGGTATTGTCGCTGAAATGTAGGAACCTCATTATCATCAGATACCTGGTTCTGGGCATTACCGCGGAGAAGAGCGGCATGTGGTGGAGGGGGTGGGTTGACCAATAGGAACGGAATTCGTTTTTTTGAGTGAGCCCCATATTCAATGTGAGGCCCAAAAAAACCTTGAACTCCTCCACTGTCAGGTCTCTCCACTCAAAGGGACGGGCATAATATGATGTGGGATTTTGCAAAATAAATTGCTGTGCATACAGGTTGGACTGGGCCACAATTGACGCCAACATGTCCTCCGTAAAAATTAAATTAAAAAAATTAATTGGGGTGAAATTCCCTGTATCCACCTGGACTCCTGGCTGGGCCGTGAAAGGGGGAACGCTAGCTTCTCCTGAATTGGGAGGAAGCCACAAGGGGTTCTGAAGTGCAAAGGGAAGGCTGGCATGGGACCTAACCCTTTGGGGCTGGGGTGACACCCCACTGGTACTTGGCCTTTCTTGCCGAGGCACTGCGGTGCTAGTGGATGGCACTGCAGTGCTAGTGGATGCCACTGCGATGCTGGCAGATGCCACTGCGGTGCTGGCGGATGCCACTGCGGTGCTGGCGGATGCCACTGCGGTGCTGGTGGATGCCTCTGCCAATTCACTAGAACGCCTTCGTTTGGCGGGCCGAGTTTCTTCCTCCGAGTCTGTAAGTGTTTCACTACTGAGGACTGGCTCGTAATTTACGTCAGAATCCGAATTGGAGAGGGAATCTGAAAAAGAGAGCTCCGCGTTGCTCTTGTCGGCCGTAGAAAGAATTTGGTATGCCTCCTCGGCGGAAAAGCTTTTTTTGGACATGGCTGCTGGTGGTTTATGAGATTGCACAGCTGTGTGCTAAGCCTGCACTGATGAGGTGGCACTAATTGATGGCACAGATGTGCACTGATGAGGCGGCACAGGTGGGCACTGATCGCACAGATAGGCACTGATGAGGCGGCACAGATGGGCACTGATGGGCACTGATGAGGCGGCACAAATGGGCACTGAGGCAGCAGATGAGCACTGAGGAAGCAGCACAGATGTGCACAGATTTACACTAATGAGGCGGCACAGGTGGGCACAGATATGCACTGATGTGGCACAGGTGAGGTGGCACAGATGGGCACTGATGAAGCGGCACAGATGGGCACTGATGAAGCGGCACAGATGGGCACTGATAAGGCAGCACAGATGGGCACTGATAAGGCAGCACAGATGTGCACTGAAGCGACAGATGGGCACTGATTGGTACAGATGGGCACTGATGAGGTGGCACAGATGGGCACTGAGGAGATGGCACAGATGGGCACTGAGGAGATGGCACAGATGGGCACTGATGAGTTGGCACAGATGCGCACTGATTGCACAGATGCGCACTGATTGCACAGATGCGCACTGCACAGACGGGCACTGATGGGCACAGACGGGCACTGATGGGCACAGACGGGCACTGATGGGCACTGATGGGCACAGACGGGCACAGATGGGCACAGATGGGCACTGATGATGCACTGATGGCACAAGTGGGCACTGATGTGCACAGGTGGGCACAGATGGCACTATATTGGTGTCACTGTGGGCACTGTTGGGCACTTTTTGGGCACACTTTGCTGTTTTACTACTCACAGAATCTCTCTCTCCTCACACGCTGTCTCTGTGTGAGGAGAGAGAGAGCCGGCAATGAGAGATGATCTCAATTGTTTACCTTTTAGATCATCTCTCATTGGAGGCGGCGATCGCGCTGTAAACGGCCGCTGTGATTGGCCGTTTACAGCGATCTGTGATTGGCTGTGTCCAAGGGACACGGCCAACACAGATTTTCCCCGAGGCGCGCTCACGAGAGCGCGCTGGGAATGAGGAAAGGGGAGGACGTCAATGGACGTCGTCCCGGTTTTTCAGATCTGCGCTGTTGCCGTCATTTGGCAATGGCCCGGATCTGAGCAGGTTAAAAGTCAGCAGCTACAGTTTTTGTAGCTGCTGACTTTTAATTTTCACTTAAGAGACTGGAGCTCTGCTTTAAGCCAGCCATACCTGGATTGAAATTTGAACCGTGTCATGTACCTGATGGATGAGCCTGATGTGCAGTGGGAAGGGCTCATGTAGAACCCTAGTTCAAGTGCCACCGATGTTGGGAACAGTGGCCACCAGAGCCGGGTGGTATATGAGTGCCTGGATCATCTCCTTTCAGTGAATGTGTTCCCAGAGTAGACCAGCAGGTTAACGGCAGGTGTGGTCAGCTCAGCTGATGCAGACAGCAAGCAGGAACAGGAAGCAGGTAAGTGCAGAGCTGTGGAGACACTGGATGCATGGTCAGACAAGCTGGGTTCGGTAACAGATGATCAAGCAGATGTAACGACAGGCAGAGAATAGTCAGGAATCAGGATGCAGGCACGGTTGCAGGCAACAGGATATCAAGCAGTGGAGAGGTAAGCGTAGTCACAAGGCAAGCCAGGGTCAGGATAACAGATAGCAAACATAGTCAAACAAGCTGGGTCAAATACAGGAAACAGATTGGGATCTCAGGAACAGGATTTCACAGGTACAAGCTGCAGATCAGACAGCAAAGACTCAGACTCAAATGCAGTTTGGCACCAATCACTTCAATTACTCTGTACTATTGTTAACCCCTAGGTAACCACTGCTCCGGGTGGTGAATCCATAACATTGCCCCCTCCTTACAGACAACCTCTGGGTGACCAATTGGTTTCTCTTCTGTGGGTGGCTGCGGAAGAAGGCTCTGATTAAGTGTCTCGCATGCACATCCCATTCAGATTCCCAAGAGTTTTCCTCCGGGCCATAGCCCTTCCAATTTATTAGGTATTGTACCTGATTTCCTATCCTCCTACAGTCCACGATGGCCTCCACCTCATATCGTATTCCTTCTCGCCATCGACGGTCACAGGTTCCAGTGGTCTGGAGACTGGAAAGGAATCAGGCACTATGGGTTTTAAGAGAGATGTGGAAAACAGGGTGGATCTTGAAAGATTCAGGCAGAGACAGTTCATAAGAAACATCATTTCATTTTCTTTTAACTGGGAATGGTCCCACAAATCTAGGTGCCAGCTTCTTTGAGGGACATGCCAGCCTGAGATCTGTAGCCTTCAGCCAGCCTGGTCTCTAGGATGGGGGATCAGTTCTCCCCTTCTTTTCCTGTCAAAGGCACTCTTGTTTGCTGCTTGTGCCTTGGTGATTGCTTCCTGCAGCAATTTACTATTGCGGTAAAGGAACTCCACTGTGTCTTGGGCAGCAGGGACTGTGGCCTCTGGAACAAAGTCAGGCAGAAAAGAAGGATGGAAACCATATTTGGCAAAGAAGGGAGACTGACCTGTGGCAGAGTGGCTGGAATTGTTGTAGGCAAATTCCACCAGTGGCAACAGTGATACCCAGTCATCCTGGATGAAAGAGGTGAAGCAGCAGATGTACTGCTCCAGCGTCTGGTTGGTCCTCTCTGTCTGCCCATTGGTCTGAGAATGGTAGGCGGAGGACAGGGACCTTTCGATTTTGAGGGTTTCACACAGAGCTTTCCAAAAGCGGGACGTGAACTGGATCCCCCGATCGGAGACAATATTTGTAGGGACTCCGTGAAGCCTCATAAGCTCTTTGATGAACACCCGGGCTGTCTCCATGGCCAAAGGTGTGCTTTTCAGTGTCAGGAAGTGGGCCATCTTGGATAGGCGGTCAACCACCACAAAGATGGCTGTGCACCCTTTCGATGGTGGGAGTTCCAGATAAAATCTATGGCGATCATACTCCATGGCCTGTCAGGAACTGGCAGCGATTGGAGTAGACCCCAGGCTTTATTTTTAGCACTCTTGCTTCGGGTGCAGGTTACACAAGAGTTCAGGGGTCTTCCAGATCTGGCCACCAGAATGTGCGCTTCAGAAGATCAAGCGATTTTGTGGACTCCGAAATGACCTGCAAGGGGATGATCATGACACAGACATAAAATGGTTATGCGTACATTTTAAGGTACAAATACCTTGTTTTTATTCCACAGCAATCCTTTCCGAAGTGTCAGTGTGACTCCTGGAGGGCTAGGAATGCCTGCTGAAGACTGCTTCATCTGGATGAGGAGGTTGTTCTGCAAGAGTAAAAAATGACCTTCTGACAGGATGGTATTTGGTATGGGTGGTTCCTTGGTGTCATCGAACATGCGGAACAGCGCATCTGGTTTCACATTCTTTGAGCCCAGCTGATAGGTGATGTGAAACGCGAATCGGAGGAAGAACAGGGCCCAGCACGCTTGGCACGGCTTTAAATGCTTTGCAGTCCTGAGGTACTCTAAGTTTTTGTGGTCCATATAGACAAATATGGGATGTGCTTCTCCCTCAAGGAGGTACTTCCACTCCTCCAGAGCTGCTTTTATGGCTAGCAATTCTCGGTCCCCAACATCGCAGGTCTTCTCTGCAGGAGAAAACTAATGGGAAAAGAAAGCCACGGGATGCACAGATCTTTAGAACCTTGGCGCTGGAAAATGACAGCTCCAGTGGTGACTTCTGATGTGTCTACTTCTAGCACATATGGTAAGGACAGGTCGGGATGTCTAAGGAACAGTTTTTTCAAGGTGTCAAACGTGGCCTGTGTCTCGGATGTCCACTGGAAGCAGAGGTTCTGCTTGGTGAGTTGTTTGATGGGGGTTATGATGGCGAGGAAGCCTCGGATGAACCTCCTGTAGAAATTGGCAAATCCTACGAAGCGCTGTACCCCCTTTTTGTCAGGTGTGGGCCAGTCCAGGATGGTGGAGACTTTCTGGGAATCCATCTTGATTCCTTCAGGTGAGATCACCAACCCTAGAAATTGGATGCTGAGCTGTTAAAATTCACATTCACACGGTTTACTTCTTTACAGTGCACCCTGAACAGAAAAAACAACAGTAAAAAAACACCTTTTTGACTTTATGCAGAAGTTGTTTGCAAGAGATCATGCTGAGCCTGCACCACGTCTTAGGGAAGGAGAGGAATGTTGTTACCTCCCATGCCTTGGCATGTACCATCTTTGCAAGCCATATCATAGCGGTCTTGGACTCAAGTGCTCGATATGAAGGTGTTTCCCTCAATTATGTCTTTCTCACTAGGCTTAATCTGAAAAATAACATTATAGGAGTTTTGCTCTGCTTCAGACAAGAACCAGTTGTGGTTATGGCCAACATTCAGCAAATGTTTCACTGTTTCATCATTCAAGAAGACAACAGAAACCTCCTTAGGTTCCAATGGTATCGCAACAATGATGTCAGCAACAAAGTCATAGAATACCGAATTAAAGTACATGTTTTTGGTAAGAGCTCTTCTCCTGCTGTAGCAATTTATGGGCTGCAAGCAACGACTCAAGAAGATGAAAAACAATTCAGGTCTGAAGCAAGTGACTTTGTGGAAATTAATTTCTATGTAGACGATGGGCTCAAATCTCTGCCTACAGATGAAGAAGCAATTGGTCTTCTAAAGAGAAATCAGGATATGCTTGGCCACAACCAACCTCAGGTTTCACAAAATTGTCTCTAACAGTGACAAAGTAATGAAAGCCTTTCACTCTAATGGTCATGCTGTTAGTGTAAATAGATTCAAGCTAGTAGTGGATCTTGCTTTAGGATGTTAAAAAAGACACATTCACATTTCAGTTTCAACTTATGACAAGTCTTTCACAAAATGAGGAGTCTGCTGTGAACAGCATCTACAATCCTCTGGGTTTCATAGCACCCTTTGCCATTTAGGGTAGGATACTTCTAAGACAATTTACTTCTGAAAACACAGATTGGGATACCCCATTACCCAGCATGAAACAACAAAGATGGGAATCATGGAAGGAGTCCCTGAAAGCACTAGAACAACCTCAGAAACTGTGCTCTTACATTTCTACATTGTTAAGAAATGCCACCAGAAGAGAGATCTTTTTCTCTGTTGCTTCTATAGAATCATTAGCTGTGGTAACCTACCTCAAAGCCATGGATCCAAGTGACAAAGTGTGGATTTTGTGCTCTGTAAGACAAAGCTGACCTTCAAAGCAGCACCGCTTTTCACTTTTACACATACCATAAGATAGTGTTGGACAGGGTTGCCAACCTCCCGCAACTTATTTTACTGACAACACATGGAAAATTCACTGATGGAAAACATTTTTACTGACATCCTGAAATATGTAGACATGTAGCAGAATACATTTCATAAACCAATACATTTATGAAGAAATTAGATTTAAAAAAAAATGTTTATATATGTTTTATAGCAGAAAGTAAAAAATATTGATTTTTTTTCAACATTTTCAGTCTTTTTTTTATTTATATCGCAAAAAACCCCCCAAAAAACCCCAAAACCTGTGGTGATCAAATACCACCAAAGGAAAGCTTTATTTGTGTAAAAAAGGATTATATAAATTTAAAGCGGGTACAGCATTGCATGACTGCGCAATTACCAGTTAAAGTCAGGTGTGAAGGGGGTAAAACCTTCTGGAGCTCAAAGAAAAATTGTAAGTAGAGTGACAAATGTGAGCACGACTAGGATGATGCAAGGCCTGGGGTAGCCTGGGATGAAACACAAAAATAACTTCCATGGTGTACATCACACACTACAGCGATCATTATGCATGGCCAGATTTTGGTTAACAGTGGGAGGGGCTTAAAGGGGGATCAATAAACCAAATCTGTGCCTAACTGATATATACACCACACACATACTGTATAACAGTCCTTGTACTCACAACTGACAGACTCACAGACACAAATAAACCTCAGAACAAAGATCTTTTTAAAATTTTTTTTTAAAGTGGAGGGCCACCCTAAAAAAAAAAAAATTGCACCAAAAATCTTTAAAAAAAATGTTTAAAAATCATGTGAAAAAAAAAAATTTACTTACCTGAAACCCTTGTTGCTAGGCAGTCTTCCTAATCTGCCTCTTCCTATTCCGCGGCGTGTTCTGCTCCTCGGTGAGTGGCCCAGTTGCCTTCTGGGAAATGTGTGTTCCCAGAAAACCATGGGGCCATTCACAGAGCGCCGCTCACGTGTGCGCAGTAGGAAACTGACAGTGAAGCCGCAAGGCTCCACTGCCTGTTTCCCTTACTTAGGATGGCGGTGCTGGGACCCGAGAGCCGAGGGGCGGGTCGGCCTCGGGTGGCCGACATCCCGGGCACCCAGAACAGGTAAGTCTACTTATTCAAAGTCAGCAGCTACAGTGTTTGTAGCTGCTGACTTTTACAAAAAAAATTATCCTGGCTGGAATCCCACTTCAAGTAAACATTTCAATTGCAAATGCTTTCATGCATACAAAAAAGGACAGACTGACTGAGCTGACCTTAAAGAGGAACTTCAAAAAAATCAGCAACTATTGGACTCCCTGGTGAAAAGGGAAATTCTGATGTAAAGGGGTCTCTGGTCACCAGAGCCTGATGTTAAGGTGAACACTGTAGACCCTGATGTAAAGGCGAACGCTGCAGACAGTAATATAAAGGGGAACACTGATGTAAAGGGGTTTCTGGTCACCAGAACCCCCCTCCATACAAGAGTCAACGAAATTCCCCCTTACATCACAGTTTGCAGGATTCTCCCTTGCAGTGCAAGAAGACACTCTGCAGATCCTGATGTAAAGAGGAATGTTGCAGACCATGATGTAAGTGGTAATGCTGCGGACTCTGGTGTAAAGGGGAATTCTGATGTAAGGTGGTCTCTGGTCACCAGAGCCCCCTTACATCAGAGTCTGCAGGGTTCCCACTTACATCAGGGTTTGCAGCATTGCCCTTTACATCAGAGTTACCCTTTACATCAGGGTCCGCAGAGTTCCCCCTTTCACTGTAAGGGGGAATCCTGCAGACTCTGATATAAAGGGGAAGCCTGACCACAGTACACAGAACACCTTCCGCAGAGTGAATACACTAGGGTAAGAGGGGGTTACTGATATAAGGGGGAACCTGGCCTGGCTAGAGATGCTGTCACTGACCTTCTCCATAATGCTCGCTGTCACTCGGGTGCACCGTGCAGGGCAGGCTTAGTCAGACGATCGCGGTCCCCTGGTTTGAGCTTCCTCCTCAGCCCTCTCCAGTGACAGTCCTCCCAGCTCCCATCCCAGCAGAACTGCAGGTCCTGGCTCCCTCCCCCTCCAGTCCTTTCTGTAATATGTAAAAGACGCTAAGCGATGTCATGAGATCACCGCGTCCCCACTAGCACCCAACCCAGCCTGAGCATGGCCGGCTTTGGAACTGGGCATGCCCACTTCCGAAGCCAACCCGTGGCCATATTTTTTATGGGCAGCTGCTGTCCGGAATGGACCCTTACAAACAATTTGTAATTTGACAGATTAATAAAAACTGTCCATAAATTTACAGGTAGTCGACAACCCTGGTGTTGTGATACATATACAACCAAGCAAAACAGTTATATGTGTGTATCATTAACAGAGTAGAACACATCAGAAAGCTCTTCAATCCCAATCAATGGCACTATGTGCCTACAGACCTCAACCCTGCCGATCGCAGCACTCGTGCAATGCTTAATTTCTGGGCATTTCATGGTCATCCCCACCTGACTTTTGAAATAGTGACTCCATCACAATTCACACTTATTCTACTATTCTATTTGAACTGGTTAATCCTGAATCTGACAAGAAAATCGGAGCTAATACCGTTACACTCAACACTTCTTTGAAGTCAAAAAGACCGTTTTGAACGTTTTTCCAAGTGGTTTTCTGTTGTACAAGCTATCTCACAACCTATCCATGTTGCTCATCAATTTGCAACCAATACTGAGGACCATACAGAGTGTTGTGGATAGGACATCTACAAAGGACCTCCCACCATTAAGGAGGATTCATCTTCTAAACCAACAACTTGATTCAAAGGATGGTAAGAAGCACTGGTGCATGTTGCTGCCTTCTCTGAATAATTTGATTCAAAGGGAGGAAAGAAGGACTGGTGCTTGTTGCTGCTTTCCCCTCTGAAGATACAGTCATACATGTCTTCTATTATAGACACCAGTAGTGAATTTCAAGTTTTACAGTATGTTAATGTTTGCTTTTAATATTCTCGTTTTCCCCTTTCTACCCTTTCAGATGTTACTGGAATATAGTCTTCACTTAATGCAGCAGCGTTGTTTGAAATGGAGACAATCACAACATGCACTGCATTGGGGTCCATAACACAAAATCTATCTGCATCAGAGGTATACACCTATTAAAGAAAGAACAGGACAGAAAAAATATATTTATTTACTGATCATTACGCAGGAACTTTTGTTCCCTGCCTAATAATCAGTCAAATTTTTACTGTCATATTACAGCCATGTGAATCAGGCCTGACAGTCAGGGAGTCTTGTGGAAGGCTGTACATGTGCACATAGTGGGAAGGCAAGATGGAGAAAAATAAGGAAAGTTTTACCAAGCATCAGTGGCAGAAGGCACATGGCACATAAAAATGTGAGGCTTGAGTTCTTCTTTAGGGCAAATGTATTTTGGAAAAAAGTTCACTGGATAGCAATAGGAATCTATTCATTTATTATTTTGCTAGCTGGGCAGGCCTGACAAGGAGCCCTAAGATTGTTAGACAAGAAAAAAATTGGGTGCCTATGAGTGGCAACACTGACAATTAAGCAGTTGTAATAATAAAGGACTGCACTATGCACTTTTTTTTTCACTTGAAACCATATTTACCTATTTTACAACTGGTATTTTTAAAGTGGTTGTATACCCGCACATGGAAAAAAAAACACAAAAAAATAAAAACCTGTAAGGCAAATACATAATAGCTCATTATGAAATACTCACCTTAGAACAAGGTCCCCGTATCGCATACCAGTCCACGCCGAGGGAGCTGACATTTTGCCCTTGGTGTTTCTTCCGGGTTCACGGCTCCGGCGCTGTGAGTGGCCAGAGCCGCGATGACGTCACTCCCGCGCATGGGTGCAGGAGTATTCTTTCCGGCCGGGCCTTCACAGCGCATGCGCCACTGATGTCAGCGGCTGCATGCAAAGTGAATATCTCCTAAATCGTACAGGTTTACCTACAGGTAAGCCTTATTATAGGCTTACCTGTAGGTAAAAATTAAAAAAAGGGAATACAACCACTTTAAGATATTCTGTGTAAATATTTAACATGGACTGTAAAGGTCAAAATTTGCTGGAAATATCATATGAAGAATAAAACATTTATTTTTAGCACCTGGTTGCTTCTCAGCCAGGGGAGGTGGCAAAAATCTCAGTTCATCAGATCTTAATAGCAGAGAGCTGAGGAAGAAAATTAACAGCATAGATAAGATTGAGTCGTGAGGTAATAAATATTCCCAATCATTTCATGTGAGAAGAGTGCCATCTGAATGTGAATGATCTAGTGCAGTGTAAAGCGTTTTGCAGGACAGTAAAGAAACATATACAGTATAGTGTCTTTGTGTGATTAAATATTGTCGATTTAAAATTTAACCAATTGTTCTCAAGTAATAATGACGACAGAGGGGCAATGTGGTCTATTATTTTTCTTGACTATGTAACTTTATGATGCCTTGGAGGCCCATGTTGACATCCACAGGTACCACTACAACCATTTTGCCAGACCTAGTAACATGTTACCTAAAATTGTATTCATGGTAGAACTATGTAAAAAAAAAATGTGGATAGGGTAGGAGGAATTACAAGATGTGCAATGAACACTTACCAAACAGTTTCCATTCTTGTACTTTATAGCTGGTATTGAAGTGTTGACTGTTGCTGCCTCACGCTTCTGCATGAGCAGTAGTCAATCCTATGTTCCCAATGAAAGTAGTAGTTAATTTTTATGACTAATTCACTACAAGAGGAGTGATCATGCTGTGAAATCAGTACCAAGGGACCTTTATAGAGGTGTATGATGAGATTAGCTCTAAAGAGCTGTTAGTTACACAAATTATGTTATTTCATATGCCAATCAAAATTATTATTTTTGGGTAGCGTTAGCATTAAAGTGTAACACTCCATATTTTTAACAGGTTTGCCATTGAAAATACGTTTCTGAATGCAAAATGCAAAGCTTTAAGCAGGCATGAATTGTGAGGTGATGTCAGACTAACAAATTTCAGTGCTTCAGAGTCTAAAATATTACAAAAAATGTGAAGATTTCACATATGATGGCCATCAATGTCACAGCACAAAATGCCTCACAGCACACTTAACAATGTCACGGGTGAAAATGCCACATAGAATGCCCACCAAATACACCAGGGAAATTTCTACATGCATCCCCCATTGATATCCAAAGTGGCAGGGCATTTATAAATGATACCCATTAAATATATCATAAAAAACTAGGAAAATGAGAAACAGAACACCATCACCATTTGAATTCTATCTAAGTTGCTTTAAGCTGCTTGACTTGTATAGGGAAAGTTGTTCTGAGATAAAATGAACCTGTTTGCAAAAGCCCTAAGAATCATATTAAAAAGAAAAAAACCTGCACAAAACAAGTGGAAAGAATTATTTAGGGTGCATACACATGAGCTTTGAAAGCAAGCACTTTGCCACATGTACCAGATCTTAAAGCCAAATAGATCAATACCTACTCTGACCATGTCTAGGGGCAGAGGGGGTTGGCATTGCTTTGCAGCCACCTAAAGGTTGCATCAAGCATTGGAAATGTGCTAGCCAAGAAGCAAATAAATGACTACTTGTAGTGGGGAGTGCAGGAAACCTCTGCCAGGTAACAGAAGGTTTCCTGGGAAGTTCACGAAACCTCCGCCTCAGCAGGGGCCTAAAGGCATCAGATTAAGCCAGTAGGTGTTTTGTCCTTACTACTTTACCCAATAAAGTATATTGACGAGAGACAGATTTGCAGTTTGCGACCTTACAACTCTGGTTTGCAAGAAGTCATGTAAGACATATAGCCCTATTCAATAAAAGGCCTTTTGCTTTTACAGTATTTTTTAACAGCTGAAGAAATGATACAGCTTAATAGAGTAATTAAGTAATAGTGCTAAACCCAGTGCAAATTATGATGATATAAGTACTACACTCTAAAGATGGACATAGATATCTTGAATTTCATCCCTTCAGTCCACCATTACCCACTTGCCTACTGGACAATAATAACTGGTGTCTCATCTAACTCCCCCTCTGGAGCACACCCAACATTTTTTTATATCTTTGGACTGTTTCTTTGGGAGGAACTTTATTGGGAAAATGGTGTTCGTAGAGTCTGCCTACTACATCTAAGCGAATACTTTCTGGTGGACTGGACATAGATATCTTGAATTTCATCCCTTCAGTCCGCCATTACCCACTTGCCTAATGGACACTTTTACCCCCTTCCTGACCTTCCTGACCAGGCCTACTCCTCCTGAGACATTCTAAGGGGAAAAATTACACATCTAGTTTCCTGACTACCTATCACATTTGTGAAGGCCCTGGAGCAGCAGGACAGTGGAAACACCCACAAAATGACCCAATTTTGGAAAGCAAACACTCCAACATATTTTTATGAGGCATTATGAGTCATTTGAACCTGTCATTTTTGAATCAGGGGAGAAGATTACGGTATAGTATTGTAATATATCCCTCATTACTAAGTTTTGGAAAATGTGGAAAGAAAATGCAAACTTATTTTTTTCTACACAAAGTTGTCAATTTATAAGATAATTCTAACATACAGCATGTACATACCAAGAATTACGCCCCAAAATACCTTTTGCTTCTTGTTCAGAGTAGGGCGATACCACATGTGTGAAACTTTTCCACAGCCTGGCCACATACAGAGGCCCAACATCCTAATAGCGCCTTCAGGCGTTCTAAAGGCATAAATTATACATCTAATTTCCTGACTACCTATCACATTTTTGAAGGCTCCGGAGCACTAGGACAGCGAAAACACCTACAAAATTACCCTATTTTGGAAAGCAAACACCCTAAAGTATATTCTATGAGGCATAATTAGTATTTTGAACATGTCAACTTTTTGGAAAATGTGGAAAGAAAATTAAAACGTATTTTTTTTTTTTTTTACACAAAGTTCAATTTATAAGATATTTCTAACACATAGTACGTACATAGCAAGAATGGAAGGAAGGAATTCAGAATTCACATTCACCATACGTCATTAATATTGTAGAGAAGCATGGTAATGGCGGAAACAGTCACCTATGCAGACACCTGTTCCTATGCAGAGACCTGACTTTTTTTATAGCTCACAGGCTTGCTAAAGCATGGAGCTCTGCTCCATGAGAACCCATCATTTCTCAATTTTGGGGGAATCAGTCCTAAGCAGGGTCCCTTCTAGTGTAGAGAGCGGTTTCTGTAAACACTCCTGTGAGAGAACCATCTCCACGGGTCTACTTGGAGCAGGGGCTTAGAAGGGAATTGAGCTCTGGTAGCATGGCAAACAAAATGCCAGACTGAGCTGCGGGTAGGTTAGCAGCATTCCTTCAGGCATTATGTCCCGTAGGGTTTTAATACCAAATCACGCCCATACTTGAAGGTTGGGGACTGATCTAAAGTGGGCCAGGTTAGGATTTCCCCGGAGAGGTTGTACAGCAGACCAGCATGCTTCTTGGAAGAAACGGCAACCCAAACACAAAGTGTGGTCTTAGTGGGGGTTGGCACTGTCTTGTACGCTCCTGCCCCCCTATAAAGTAAGTTCTGTAGATCCAACAATGAGCCCAAAGATGCTGCCTCTAGACAAACCGCTGCATTAGTACGGGCCCCTTCAAACCACCAGTATGTTGTTACCAAAACAGCAGCCCAGTAATATACTTGGATGGGTAACGCCAGGCCCCCCAACTGTGTAGGGAGAGGAAGTGTAGACTTAGCCAAACGTGGAACAGCTCCACTCCAAATAAAGGTACTGATGCATCTATCCACCTCCTTAAAAAAGGAGGCTGGTATCCAAACCGGACTATTTCGAAATAAGTAGTTACATTTTGGTAACAACATCATTTTGAGGATGTTGATGCACACAAGGAGATTCAAGAGAAGCCCGGACCATGCCAAACACCTCTTTTTGAGGAGAGAGATCAGGGGAGAAGATTACGGTATAGTATTGTAATATATCCCTCGTTACTAATACCCCTTAATATTTAAATTCAGATACCCAACGCAAGGGAGAAGGGCTGACAAGGGCAGATGCCTGCCCATCCAATGGAAAAATAACCAACTTAGACCAGTTAATTCTGCTGCCCGATTACATACCAAATATGCCAAATGTTTTAATGGCAGCCATGAGCAAGGGCCCTGCATCGTTCAGGTACAATAGGGCATCATCCGCATAGAGGGATAACTTTTCCTCTATTCTGGCAACTCGCAACCCACGGATCGCCTGGGACTCCCTGACCAATTTTACCAGGGGCTCCAGTGCCAGGGCAAAGAGACTGGGATAAAGGGGGCAACCCTGCTGGGTTCCCCTGAACAGCAGAAAAGGATCAGAGACCCAGTCATTGGTATGAACCCTCGCCCTAGGCTCTCGGTAAAGCATCTGAATCCATTTTAAAAAAATAGGTCCGAAGCTGAATCTACGAAGGACCTCCCACAGATAATCCCACAGATAATCCCATTCTACAGAATCAAAGGCCTTTTCGGCATCCAGGGAGGCAACCACGGCAAGGATCTTAGCAAGGACCTTGGCATTCACATTCAACAGGGATATAGGCCTATATGAAGTGCATTTCAAAGGATTATTGCCAGGCTTAGGCACCAACACAATAACAGCCTCTGTAATGGAGTCGGGAGGACACCCTGCTTAGTAAATTCGGAGAGTATGGCCGTTAGTTTTGGGGTAAGTAGTTCAACATGCTGGGAGTAAAACTCCATAGGTAAGCCATCTGCTTTGGGAGTCTTCCTACCTTGTAGCACTGCAATAGCAGCCTGGACCTCTTCCAAGGTAATGTCTGCCTCTAGTCTATTTCTTGAGGAATCCTCCAACACAGGGAAGGAGATGCCGTCTAAGAAGGCCTGAAGGTCTGAAGGAGAATATTGGGCCCTTGAGGAGTAGACCCCCTGGTAGAATTGAGAGAACCTAGCATTGATACCCTCCAGGGATGTTATCAGCTGACCGTCCTCATCTCGGATACTCGCAATGTGGGTAGAGGACGTCTGTCCCCTGGCTAGCCATGCCAACAGTCGGCCGTTCTTGTCTCCATATTCAAACACTTTTTGAGCGGAATGTAACATGACTTTCTAGTCTGCTCAATGCAGTAGCAAGAGAGCTCTCAAAGCGCTTGTTGCCAGGCATGGTAGTTAGTCTCACTAGGGGAGTTCACATAATTCATTCCCTTAAACTTAATTTAATGCCCATAATGACTGGTCAGTCGTCTCTCTTCTCTACTTGTGCCTATATCCTCTTGCCTCTAAACTACTTTAGCAGATGTGTACTACATATATAATGTGGAGAACAGCAGCGCTCATCTGAGTGCAGTATATTAAAATGATTAATGATGAGTTTATTGAGATAAAAATTAAAATAAGAATTAGCTCACAGTGTAAGGGTTAAAAAGGCTAGTCACAAGGGGAGGCTCGCTGTGCAGTCCTGATCCAGATAGCCGGCGGTGTGGGGTGCTGCTGCTGATCTCTGTAATCCTAACCTGAAGAAGGAGCATGCATGCTCCGAACGTGCGCCTGCCGGCCCTGTGTCCCACATCCAGTGACGTCACAGCAGTAGGGAAGATGACTGCCAGCTTGACTCGGAGCCTTGGAAACCCCTTCAGCTTGCAAGACAGCAGCAGTACCCCACACCGCCGGCTATCTGGATCAGGTCTACACAGCGAGCCTCCCCTTGTAAGTAGCAAGTAGAATAAAAATAAAAAAAGACTGACTTTAAAAAAAAAAAAAATACAAAACCGTTTTATATTTTGTTAATACATTTTGCAAACAGGTAATTTTTCTCCTTCATTAATGTACGCTGATGAGGCTACACTGATGGGCACCGATAGGCTGCACTGATGGGCACCGACAGGCTGCATTGATGGGCACTGTTAAAGCGACACTGATGGGCACTAATAAGGCGGCACTGATGGGCACTAATAGGTGGCACTGGTGGGCACTGATGAGGTGGCACTGGTGGGCACTGAGATGTGGCACTGATTGGTGGCACTAATGGGTGGCACTGAAGGGCATTGTTAGGTGGCACTGAAGGGCACTTATAGGTGGCACTGATAGGTGGCACTGATGGGTGGCAGTGATGGGCACTGGTAGGCGACACTGATAGGCAGCACTGAAAAGGTGGCACTGATGAGGCACTGATTGGCACCACTAGTGGGCATTGATAGGTGGCACTTGTGGGCAATGATAGGTGGCACTGATGTACTGGTGGGCACTGATTGGTGGGCACTGTGGGCACATATGAGGCGGCTTCGCCTCTCCCTCCTCAGGACCGATATCCCTTCAACAGAAGCCGGTGATTGGCTTTTTTTTCTCCTCACGCTGTCAGCGTGAGAAGAAAAAAAAAAGATTACCGATCCTCTGTTTACATCACATGATCAGCTGTCATTAGCTGACAGCTGATCACGTGGTAAGGGGTCGGGATAGACCCCTTACTCCGATCTGTGATCACCCGAGTCTCATTGACTCAGGTGATCACAGCGCACACCGCGCACGCCCTGCAGGGGGGCATGGCCAGCTTGCAAAGGGGAGGACGTCTATTGACGCCCTCCCGGCAAAGCAGATCTGTGCTGTAGCTGTCATTCGGCTATAACGCGGATCTGAAGTAGTTAATAAAGTCATCATTAATCGTTTTAATATGCGGCACTCAGATGAGTGCCGCTGTTCTCCACATGATATATCTACAGAGCGGCTTCCTCTTCTACAGCTGGCTGCAGCTCTGGAGTGCTATATACATCTTTAACCCATCAAACTTGTTCATAACCCATTCAAGCCTGAACTGAACTTTTCCAGGGTCCAAGCCACCCCTAACCACTGGATTTTATTATCATAACCACTTTTACCTATAGTTTTGTTTCCCACCCATCTGTCGGTCCAAGCGCCACTATACTCCCCCCCTCTGTGTACTATATATACCTGTGAACAGCACTATTCTTCATCTTCTTATCTATAACACTAGACAGTGACAACATAACATATAACCACCAATCAAGGGGCCTAACATAGGTAGGCTAATTCTAATCAGGACTCGAAAGAATGCAAACATGTAATGAAAACATTATCAGTGCCGTGTGCACAGTGAGTGCAGTGTGCAATATATACAAAAAAGAATACAATTATATACAGTACTTACAAATTTCCTTTACAAAAGCTGAACTCCATCTTTTCTTAGACTGTACATAGTTTGTTTGGGCCAGCAAAAGAACTATGTCCCTCACTAGCATATGAGGCCACTGGATGTGCGGTACAAACTGTATGTAGCTATATACAGCTGTATACAGTATGCCACACTGTGTTCTGGGTTCGAGCCAAGACTTCCTGTCTCATACCCGGAACATAGTAGAGTCTATCACAGTGGTGCTCAGCCATTCACAGAAAGTGGTGTATTCTATCAATGAATACAAAGCTTTCTCTGATTGGCAGATTGGCAGATTGGTCAAAGGTTGTGACATCATCAGCCCACCTCTCTGACAGAGGAAGCTTTGTATTCACTGATAGAATATACTGCTTTCTGTGAATGGCTGAGTGTCCCTGTGATAGACTCTACTGTGTTCCGGGTATGGGACTGGAAGTCTCGGCTCAAACCCGGAACACAGTGTGGTATGCTGTATGTACCCGCAGCTACATACAGTTTATACCGCACATCCGGCGGCCTCACAGTTTATATGGCCCAAGCTGGCCTAAATGAACTATGTAAAGGCTAACAAAAGATAGAGTTCAGTTTTAATATATTGTAGCTTACCAATTATCGGATGTGGTGGCTGCATTATTTTTACATTTTTAAGGGTTTTATTTTGGTCTGATGATTAGCCAGTAACCCGCCTTCTGTCTTAGGATGGTTACATTCACTTCTCCAGTGTATCTATGGAGGAGCAACGTAGCTACTCTTGGACAGCAGCATTGTCAATCAGTGGGGAGGGTGGTGTTGGATGAACTGGTAGATTTAGATGGACTTTATATTAGTAGGAAGGAAAAAACTGCGCTAGTCCAGTACACAAACAGGGGTGGACCAAGCTCCCCCACAAAGCTGCAATTAATGTGAAAAAAACACAAATACATAAATAAGAAAAAAATTGCGCTGAATTAAGTCCAAAGTGAATCAAATTAGATGCATAAATTAATATAAAAAAGTCCCAATTATGTGTAAACACTGCACACAATGATTGTCTGATCGATTGAATTCAAAATATATGTGAAATCAAGGCTTACCAGATAGCAAGCCAAATCGTGCAAATGGCCTTAACCCCAGCCTGGGTGAGGAATCTTTAAACCAGGAAAATTCAAATCCTCCCTCAGCAGATATGCGATCTGTGGATAGTGATATACGATCCGTGGATAGTGATATAAATAAAAAAATACATAACATAGCATGATACTGTAAAAATTATGGGTGGTGTACACATAGAAATAGATATTCTGGAGCGAGAAGGGACAAAACTGTCACCAATGTGAAGAAGACCAAAACATGAGTGACCCAACACCACATAGATTGCCTCCTTACCAGACACTAAAAAAAACAAGCAAATATTCCCCTCAGGAAGGCCAGAAGTCAGCTGGGCTCAAAACATACTGGATGTCAAACGCTAGTATCACTCTTCAGCGTGGACCGAGCGGATCATCCGACCATAAACGTCAGTGTATGCACCCAAGGGAAAGATATAGCACACTATAGTGTAATACCTTCACTAATTGGTTTATTAAAAAAGAGAGATGCACTTACAAAAGCGAAAGCAAAAGCCGGCCAGATTCAAAGCTCCCGTCCTCCTCGACGAGACGAGCGTGCTGATGTCAGCACGTACCTCCTCAGACGCGTTTCGTCATAACTAACATTCTCAATGGGGAACGGGCAGTGTGTTGAGTCACCACCTCTTATACAACCACACCTCGGTCTGAGTCACAAATGCGAAACCTAAGTCACCATCTTTATCATGGGCAGGCCCTCACTGTGTGTTAATTTTGTATTAAGACCAGAGGAAATAAAGGAAATGAAAAGAGAACGGACAACACACTAGGTTGACGCCCTCTCCAGAGTCACACCCAGGACATGATAGCGCCTTGAAACAATAGCCACCATCTTAGTCTTGGGCGGCCCTTATTCTAAATAACTAAAAATAAATGAAAATAAAAATAGAACTAAGAAGAATAGGAGACCATATAAATAAATAAAAAACATACCTTTTATGTAGGCATATGAATAGAAAAAATTAATTAGATAAATATCTTAATCAAATAATTAATTGAAAATGTTATATGTATAAAAAACTTTAATCAATCACCATGACTATCTTAATAGTCAGGGATATGTGAAAACACAAAAATCCCTGAAATAATACAAAAATAATAACGTGTAATTATACTTATTAAAGTGAATAAATATTATTAGTGAAAAGAAGGGGGATAACTGAATAACAATATCCCAAAAAATATATTTTCTGAAATTATTAATGAAAATCATTCCGAAAATATCAATGTGATATAAAAAAGTATATAAGTGTACCTGACATATTGCTAACATCATTTTGATCCTAAATGAAGGGGTAATTCCCTCGCATATATAATGCGGATCAAATTGCAGGGCCTCACATAGGTGTCTCAGACCAGGTTTACATATGTTCACGACTAAGATTTATCAATGAAAGCATTCACGTCTACATCAATATTGAGCCCATAGGGCACATAAGTTCTAACTTTATGTATCCATAACATTTCGAGTTTGGAAATTTCTCTATTTGATTAAGATATTTATCTAATTAATTTTTTCTATTCATATGCCTACATAAAAGGTATGTTTTTTATTTATTTATATGGTCTTCTATTCTTCTTAGTTCTATTTTTATTTCCATTTATTTTTAGTTATTTAGAATAAGGGCTAAGACTAAGATGGTGGCTATTGTTTCAAGGTGCTATCATGTCCTGGGTGTGACTCTGGAGAGGGCGTCAACCTTGTGTGTTGTCCGTTCTCTTTTCATTTCCTTTATTTCCTCTGGTCTTAATACAAAATTAACACACAGTGAGGGCCTGCCCATGATAAAGATGGCGGCTTAGGTTTCGCATTTGTGACTCAGACCGAGGTGTGGTTGTATAAGAGGTGGTGATCCAACACGCTGCCTGTTCCCCATCAAGAATGTTAGTTATGACGAAACACGTCTGAGGAGGTACGTGCTGACGTCACCGCGCTCGTCTCGTCGAGGAGGACGGGAGTTTTGAATCTGGCCGGCTGGCTTATGTTTTATGTCTGGAATTTTATCGCTTTTGTAAGTGCATCTCTCTTTTTAATAAACCAATTAGTGACAGTATTACACTATAGAGTGCTATATCTTTCCCTTGGGTGCATACACTGACATTTATGGTCGGATGATCCGCTCGGTCCACGCTGAAGAGTGATACTAGCGTTTGACATTCAGCCATATGTTTTGAGCCCAGCTGACTTCTGGCCTTCCTGAGGGGAATATTTGCTTGGTTTTTTTAGTGTCTGGTAAGGAGGCAATCTATGTGGTGTTGGGTCACTCATGGTTTGGTCTTCTTCACATTGGTGACAGTTTTGTCCCTTCTCGCTCCAGAGCATCTGTTTCTATGTGTACACCACCCATAATTATTACAGTATCACGCTATGTTATGTATTTTTTTATTTATATCACTATCCACGGATCGTATATCACTATCCATGGATCGCATATCTGCTGAGGGAGGATTTGAATTTTCCTGGTTTACAGATTCATCACCCAGGCTGGGGTTAAGGCCATTTGCACGATTTGGCTTGCTATCTGGTAAGCCTTGATTTCACATGGTGTTTCATATATTTTTAATTCAATCGATCAGACAATCATTGTGTGCAGTGTTTATACATAATTGGGACTTTTTTATATTAATTGATGCATCTAATTTGATTCACTTTGGACTTAATTCAGTGCGATTTTTTCTCATTTACTTTATATTAGTGACTAACAATGTAAAGCCAAACTCCAGCTAACACTTTTTAAGCAGTTACAACAATATGTTTTTTTTTTTCCTTTTGAGAGAAAGGTTTTACATAAATATTGTGTCTTAACATTCTGCTACATTTTCTGGACAGCTTGGACTGTTAAAGAAGAATTATAGAAATGGTATATTTTTACATAGTTATATTGGTCCAGCTTGGACCAATGTAACTACAGTATGTACTGCATATACCATACCTGTCTGATGTCCCTGAAAGCTGTAAATCACTGAAGTGGACACTGCTACTTCAGTGATCTCCACTTGCTTCCAGGTCCCAAGCTGCACCATCAGCCTGATGCTTTGTGAACACAGGAGGTTGGCCACTCAGCATGAATGTAATTTAGAGAATGTTTTGCAACTTCTTAATTAACTCAAAGCGTTCTCTGATTGGACAAGGTGCTATTTTTTTTGTACAGCTTATCCTTAACAACAATTTTGTTGTATGAGCGCCTACCTAGGAATTCCATGCCAAAGTATATCCTATAAGGTAGGCCCTCACACTATATAGTTTTTGGAAAATCTACAGAAGTTTCTATAATCAGATTGTAAAGTGTTTTTATACTTGTATATATGATATCGCATGAGAAGATTTGAGATGAATTTGAAATTTTTTGGAGATCCTACTTCGCTTGGAAATGCTTTTGACCTTCTTCTAAGCTGTCTCAAACTACTTTTGCATTCTCATTGACTTGAATGTTAAGTAAAACAGTTCTAGGAAAAACTAGTGCCTACATACACAGGTAAAACTGGGATCTTTCCCTTCTTTATGTAGAATCATGATTTGGAATTTGAGTATGTTGGGATGCATTAGGGTGCCATGGAGGGCAAAACAAAGTTTACTTTAATGTTGCCCTTCCCAGCAGCACAAACTTAATCTTACTTTTCAGTTCCCCATTTCTCGTTTAGGGAAGTGATTAATTCCACCCCCATGTGACAGCACTGGGCAATCACCAAGTACCAACCCTGTCACATAGAGGAAGGGGGTGATTCACACGCTTTTCCATATCTGCAATGGCCAGATGTTTTCAGTGATTGGAGTAACCAGGGAGTGAAGGGAATAGGAGTGTGTACCATTAGGGATGGAGGCAATAAATTATTATTAAATTATTATTTGCCCTGTAGGAGCACAGCAAATGTTTGCATTAGGGAAGTAATTAAAGTGGTTCTAATAGTAAAAGTTTTTTTTTTTTTTACCTTAAAGGGTAACTCCACTTTCATGGGGGAAAAAAAAATAGCAAATAAAGAAAAAATTATATAGCGTGTACATTCGCGACACAAGTCATATTGTATTTGAATGTTATTAAAAATTACCTTTTCTTTTCAATCTGCAGCCACTGTAATTTTCTGAAAGTGCAATGCAATATGGCTGTCTGGAGGTGTTCTGTACAAAGAATGTGTACAGAAAGTCCCCCCAGAAGCATAATCTCCTGCTTGTGCGTTTGGCTCACTGATTTTGCCCTAAGATACGAGTCAGATTTTAGACATCCCCTGCAACAAAAATGTCATTTTTGGTGCGATTCTCCCAATAGGAAATCACGTTTAAAGGGATGCAGGCCCAGCAGCTTTCCTCATTAGTGTCACCTGTCTCACACCTATTCATTCAATGCATGTGCTTCCACTGTGGAGACACTTATAAATTTTGTAGTGTTAGGACTGCAAGTAATACAGGGTGCCTTGATGAGGCCTTGCAGTTTTCACATGCGTTTGCAAATGTGTGCTAACTAAACCCCTGCTTTTAACAGACGGTTAGACAGGCTAATTTGGTTGGTCAGCAGACTGGTTGGTGAGTTGAGCAATGGAATTGTCTTTGTCTTACATGTATATGCCCTCCATATGCTCCTTACTGTGAAGGCCAGATATGGGTGTGGGCGGTGGCCATTTTTTTGTTACTGTTTGTATATTTGGGGTCGGGGACACACTGGACACCTTTGCTGCCATTGTGCTCTCGCTGGGTGTCCAGTGTGCTCCTGTCCCTTTAAGGGGGCTAGGGCGGCCTCCAGGCTCACCTGTCTCACACCTATCCATTCAATGCATGTGCTTCCACTGTGAAGACACTTATAAATTTTGTAGTGTTAGGACTGCAAGTAATACAGGGTGCCTTGACGAGGCCTTGCAGCTTTCACTTGCGTTTGCAAATGTGTGATAACTAAACCCCTGCTTTTAACAGACGGTTAGACAGGCTAATTTGGCTGGTCAGCAGACTGGTTGGTGAGTTGAGCAATGGAATTGTCTTTGTCTTACTTTCCTCATTAGTGCCCTGCAGGTGCTGCAGCTGATTGATAATTATGAAACCACTCCCATTAGATGCACATAGGCACAGAGGAACAAACAGTGATTTCTTCAGAACAACAAAAGGTAGGAATCTGCAACAAAGTTTGTTAAAATACTTGCAATGTACATAGATCACCTAAGGAGGAATGTTTTTTTCTCCAAAAAAGTGGAGCTACTCTTTGATGCATTCTCTGCATTAACCACATCCCAATGGGCCATAGCCGAAAGACGGCTACAGCGCGGTCGGCTTATTCTGGGTGGGCGTCCATGAACATCCCCTGGGGCGTGCACCCAGGAACATCCGTGACCGGACCCGGCGCATCACGGATCACGGTAAAAGGTCGCTGATAGCGGCCATTTACCACACGATCGCTCTGTCAAATGACGGAGCATCACTTGTAAACAAACCGGCGTCATGTCATAACGCTGATTCCTCCCTCACCTCTCTGTACCGATCGGTACAGTGTGAGAGGAGAGAGGGAGAGATTGTTTGCAGCGCTGTGAGCACTACAGATCCAGCCCACAGCGCTGCTCAGTGCCCATATGCCAGTACTGCAATACTCTGCAATACTCTGCAATACTCTGCCAATACTCGCCAATACTCTGTCAATACTCTGCAATAAATTTTAACAGAAACAAAGAAAAAAAATTTTTTTTTTTTTTACCGAATTTTCAGTCTTTTTTGATTTATAGCGCAAAAGATAAAAAACCCAGTGGTGATTAAATAACATCCAAAAGAAAGCTCTATTTGTGTAAAAAAAAAAAAAAAAAAAAAAAAAAAGACAAACATTTCATATAGGTACAGTGTTGCATGACTGAGTAATTGTCATTCAAAGTGTGAGAGCACCAAAAGCTGAAAATTGGTCTGCTTAGGAAGGGGGTTTAAATGCCCAGTGGATAAGTGGTTAAGGTAAAAAACCTTTTAATAGTGGCTTCCCCCCAGCTCCACCTAAATACTCACCTGAACTTGATGTTGATCCAGCATGGTGCACATCTGCAGCAGCTCTTCTCCTTTCTCCTGGCTCTTACAGGCTTGACTGAGAGCAATGGGAACCATTGGCTCCTGCTGTTGCCAATCAAAACCTGTGAGCAGAGATCAGAGGTCAGGACTGAGCTGGGCTGTGTGTCTGAATAGATGCAAACAGCCTGGCTCAGGATGGAGCACGCATGAGTGCCCCTATGGGAAGCAGCTTCCTATGGGGGCACTCGCAGAGAAAGAGGAGCCAGAAATGCTGGCGGGGGACCCGAGAAGAGGAGGATCTGAGCTGCTCTGTACAAAACCACTGCACAGAGCAGGTTAGTTTTACATGTTTTTTGTTTAAAAAAAAAAAATCAGGCTTTACAATCACTTATCAAGTATGGGCTATTATTAAAGAGGAAGTAAAATTCCTCTGCAGATATTTACCTATAGATATATAGTATTATATATAATAAGGCTTACCTAGAGGTAGAGTAAATATCTCCTAAATGTGTACCATTTAGGAGATATTTACATTACATGCAGTCAGTGACATCACTGGCGCATGTGCTCTAAAGGAACGGTCGTGAGTGCAGTTTCTTCTGAACCCTGTGCCGGGAACGTCGGCTCCCGCTCGCATGCATGTGAGTGACGTCATCACGGCGCCGGAGCCCACGAACCCGGAAGAAACTCCGGGAAAGATGTCAGCCATCTCATCGGTGTGTGGACGCCGCTGGAAGGCTTTGTTCTAAGGTAAGTATTTCATAATGAGCTAGTATGCAATGCATACTAGCTCATTATGCCTTTGCCTTACATGTTTTTTGTTTTTTTTTCGTTTTTTTTTTTTTACAGAGTTTACAATCTCTTTAACTTCATAATATGGTCAAGGTTTTTACAGTGCAGCATCTTCAATTTTTATTTTCTAACAGGTTCCCTTTAATTCTCCTCTGTACCACCTTTACCATCACACTGATCTAATGACTGGATAGTCCTCTTCTAACATATTTAAATCCACAACTTAAACATAGACTTGTTTGCCAATCAGATACTATTCCTGATAAAATGGCAAATAATGTAAATATATTTTCTGATTTTGTTATGTAGTTGTGATAAGATGTTGCAGGAAGGAGATAACATTAGTTTGACACATAATCTAGGATAGGCCATTACATTAACACAATTATATGTAATAATCAGGAGACATAACCTATACTACAATCTAGTCTTTACTCTGTGCAGCTGTTTTCATCATTAGAGACTGTTGACCTAGTTCCAAGACAGTTTTCTACACTTATAACAAGTAGAAGAAGAAGGGCTGAGCCACTAAAGGCCACAGTTCTTAATGATGTAATGTGCACACTAATGCGAGCAGAATGTGTGCTTTCAAATGTACATTATTATTGTTATGTGTTTATAGCATTTACCTAGGCTTGTTTCACATCATATCCTTATGGAAGTAATGTTGGTAAAAGAAAGGAACCATTTATAATGATAAGGAATACATATGACAGGTGATTGATTGTCAGTACAATTACAATTTGATGCAGTATATCGGATTTTGTCCTGTTGTTTTGCACTACTGTTGGCGAAGATTATGATGACTGATTACATTAAAAGAAGACACATGTCTATCAAGTTGCACCAATACCGTTTTTTTATCGGCAAATACGAGTACCAATACTTTTGGTTAAATACTTGGCGATACCGAATACTGATACTTTGAGGTGCAACTTACATCAATACAAAATAAATGGGCGCAAATTGCACTGCAAAAAATTGCATGCAATTTGAACAGATATGCGGTGCGATTCCTGTCCAAATTGCATGCGTTTTCCCCCACCGCTCGTGTGTGTGTATAGAAAGGGAAAAGCGCCATATAGTGGACAGTTTATTAAAAATGTTAGAACTTGCATTAAGTGCAGTTCAAATGCAAAATCTGCATAGGTATCCTGGTTCCGCAGATGATAGAAAATCACGAGCTCTGGAGGTGCTCACGGGGCTAAGAAGTTCTGGGACTCTGTGGAAATAGGGCAGAAGGTATGTCAGCTTGGGGGCGGAACGCCTCTACATCTCCTTCAGCCCTGTGAGCTCCTCCAGCGGCCATGATTTTCTATCACCGGTGGGAGCGGGACACCTATGCATATCTTGCATTTGAACTGTATTTAAATTGAGGTTAAAAAACTGCCCACTAGATGACGTTTTTCCCTTTTCTATACACACACACACACAGGAGCAGAGGGGCAAATCATATTCGATTTGGACAGAAAATGCACCGCGTTCCTGTTTAAAGAGCACGCAGTTCTTTGCAGTGCGATTTAGGCCCATCCATTTTGTATTGACGCGAATCACACCACAAAGTATTGATTTTCATATTGGGAGCATTTTCACTCGTGAAAATACTTGGTATCGGCACCGATACCGATATTGGTATAGGTGCATCCCTAATTATCATTATTATATAAGTATCAGTATTTTTTTATTATAATTATTATAATAAAAGATTTATATAGTTGCAATAGACAGACAGTGCAGTTACAGCATAAATCAATACAAAATGGATCAGCAGACCCTGCTTGTGAGAGCTTACAATCTAAAAAGGAGGGTCAAGTGATACAAAAGGTAAAAATTGTGAGGGATAAGCTGATGATGGAAATTAAAGTACAATTTATTGGGTGGAGGCAAGATAGACCTCCCTGAAATTTTTTTTCAGGGATCGCCTATGACAGACTGATAAGGAAAGACCTGGACAGATTCAGGTAAGGAGTTCTTGAAGATGGCAGAGACTCTGGAGAATTCCTGGAGCCGAGCATGGGAGGAGGTGACGAGGAAACTAGTGAGCGGGAGGTCTTGGGTGGACCAAAGAGAATGGTTTGGTTAATATTTTTAGATGAGATTGCTGATATAGCTTGGGGTAGGGTTATTTGTGGCTTTGTATGTTGCTGTTAGTATTTTTAACTTTATTCATTGTTTACCCAAAGAGACAAGAGTGAGACCAAAGCAGAGTGATCTCCTCCTAATGGCTGCTCTTATGCAGCATACACACGGTCGGACTTTTCTATTGGACTGGTCCGACGGACCGAGTCCAGCGGACAATCTGATCGTGTGTGGGCTTCAGCGGACTTTTCCAGTTGAAAATCTGACGGACTTTAGATTTGGAACATGCTTCAAATCTTTACGCAGTAACTCCACTGGACCCAGAAATCCGCTCGTCTGTATGCTAGTCCGACGGACAAAAAACAACGCTAGGGCAGCTATTGGCTACTGGCTATCAACTTCCTTATTTTAGTCCAGTGTACGTCATCACGTACGAATCCATCGGACTTTGGTGTAATTGTATGTAGGCAAGTCCGGTCATTAAAAAGTCCATTGGAAGTCCGTCAAAAGTCCGTTGAAAGTCCGCCCGTGTGTACGCGGCTTTGGGCTCTGGCACTGAAAGAGTATGGCAAGAGTTTTTCTCCATACATCAGTGGCGCCTCAGTCAGGACTCAGGCACTGTATTGTCACCATTTGAGGAGGCAACCAGAATAGTAATAGTCTCCCTGGATCGCTTCTCCTTTAAGATGTCCAAACATCGCTCATAATAGGAAAAAGAAATACCTTGGATAGTGTAATATCATTAAAACATACTAGGTGGAAGTGACCTAGGGAAGCCTATGAACTGTGGCGGCCCGTCCCTTAGGGGCGCACGGGCGCCGCCCCCCCGTCTATGCATCCGGCCCCCTAATCTACATGCAGGGCGCATGGATTCCAATGGGGTTTTTTTTTTTGAAGCATGTGATTAGAGCCAGATGCTCTAATAGGCTTCAAAAAAGGGTAGGCTCGGGGCGCAGAGCACTGCGCCCTGAGCCCACCCAGTTGTGTGACAACAGCGAATTAATATTCGCTATTGACACACTGATCCTCCTCCAGGCCATTCAGGAAGCGGACCCGTCACCCGATTGGCTGAAAGGACAGGACACCTAAGAGGAGGATGGAGGAGACAAACGACAGAAGCCTCCATGATGCAGAGGGAGGAGAAGAAGGAGAAGACGCGATGGAAGCTGCCATAGAAGCGCTGCCCGCCGGGGGGGGAGGAGGTGGGTGTGTGGGGTGCCGCCGGCCGATAAGGGGGGGGGAGGGTGGTTGCTTGCTGCCCCCCCCATAAAAAAACTACCAGCTGCCACTGCCTATGAATCGGAGATTAAGCGCTATTTGCCAATCATTTTCATGAAAGGCAAATTCCTCTGGTGAGTGAGCTGGGATTCTGGCGTAAGGGATTTGCACTTTGGTGTTGAGTGACGATTGAAGTCACTGAATTTCACGATAATCAAGTGCACACTGAGCATGGGCTCTGTGCAAAAGGGACTTTTTTTCAAAACTTGTGTTTATGTATTTATTATATTTTATTTATATTTGTATCAATTTATTGCTTACATTGCAATTTACTAATGAATGATGACCATTGTGCAGCCTCACATATGTGTGTGATTTTTTTTTTTTTTTGTAAGATTTTGTTTGTAAGGAAGACAGCAGCAGTGATGCTTTATTTTCAGGTGTGAGGGATTTTGGTATTAGTATAATTTTTTAGTTAATATATTTTTTCAGTTTTTTGTGGCGAGTATTTTATTCACTTTTGGGATTGGAATTCACTTTGTAACACTCAAGGCATTGTTTGTATAAATGACCTTCTTCGGAAAAGCCTGTTTGTTACATTGAAAGAACCTGGCATGAAGCCTGTTATTCTGTACCATGGGGGGCTACTGTTGGCATGGATCTATGCTGGAAATATCAGTGGAAAATTCAGCACTACAGGGGAAACAGAACAGGCTTGGAGAGGTAGGTGGTACTCAGACTATATCAGGTTGGGCTACCTCCAGGGTTTCTAATGAATGTTGTCTTTGTTTTCTGCTCAATCTACTGTGGGGACCCCAGGAGGGCCCCACGCTAAAAGGGCTACAAGTTGCCACTTGTGTGCCATGATAGATTAAAGAATTAACTGATCACTTGATGACGCCTGTGATGTGCATAAAGATACCAATGTGGGCTCTCTGGTGTGGAAATGCATGTCAATTAGGTTGTAGATCTATGCTGGCTTGGCACCCATAGGATATGTAAACCCAAACTTTTTTTCTCCTGTTTTAAAAAACAGAGTCACATCACTGTTAAACTTGCATTTGAGAGTTAAAAAGAAGTATAAAATGTCATAGATGGAAGATTAGAAGTATATATGATGCCTGAAAATAAATCAATGCCTTGTCTAACTCTGTAGGCAGATCAATCATTTTAGTATTTGTAAAGTAACAGCATTCTCATGGCACATCACTTAAGGTGACATGAATCACCTTATGTCCCAGAACTTCCACTGGAAGGTGGATTTACAAGTAGGCTTTTCTGCATTTTGTTTGCTGTTATCTCAGACATGATGTAGTTGGTCCTGTGCGATGACGAAGTGTAATCTGCATACATTCTATGCATTAAGATATAAAGCCTTCTGTGTGCAGCAGCCCCCCTCAGCCCCCCTAACAATTACCTGAGGTCCCTCTCTGTCCAGCGATGTCCACAAGTGTCTCTTTCCTGATTGACTGAGACACAACAGTGGCGCCATTGGCTCCCGCTGCTGTCAATCAAAATCAGCTAGCCAATCAGGGGAGAGAGGGGAGGGGGTCGGGTCGGGGTTCCATGTCTGAATGAACACAGAAAGCTGTGACTCAGCTCGTGTGCCCCCATAGCAAGCTGCTTGTTGTTGGGGCACTGAACAGAAGGGAGGGGCCAGGATCACAGAAGAGGAACCCAAGAAGAGGAGGATCCAGACTGCTCTGTGCAAATCCACTGCAACAGAGCAGGTAAGTATAACATGTTTGTTATTTTTATAGGAAAAAAAACGAGCCTTTACAATCACTTTAAGGTTTAATTTATCACAATAACTAGAGTATGTTATATTATAGGCTAAGTATTATTCTGGAACTATAAAATAGACTAGAGCACCTGTTAGGTCATCAATGTGATAAAAAAAATTTTAAAGGGTATTTTCACAGATTTTTGAGTATAACAATTAGGGTTGCACCGATAGCACTTTTTTTAACACCGAGTACAAGTACCGATACTTTTTTGTACTCGCCGATACCAATTACCGATACCTATTGTGTAGGTAGGGGGGGTTTGGGAGGGGGGGTTGTTAGGGAGTTGGGTGAGGCAGGGTGGGAAGTAGAGGGGTAAGTCTGGGCAGGGTAGTTGAGGGTGGGGTGAAATAGGGATTGTGGGGTGGGACAATTGAGAAGAAAAAGGCTGTGATTGCTGGGGGAAGAGGATGGGAGGGTCATTGAGAGACATGGGGGCAGAGATGACAGCTGGTGGGGGAAGGAGGAGGCAATGCAGGGAGGGCACAGTAAAGGGTGTAGAGGGGGCAATACAGGGCATTAGGAGGGTGTTAGGAAGGCGCAGTACAGGGCGTTAGGAGGATGTTAGTATGGCGCAGTACAGGGCTTTAGGAGGGTGTTAGGATGGCACAGTACAGGGCGTTAGGAGGGTGTTAGGATGGCGCACTACAGGGAGTTAGGAGGGTGTTAGGAGGGTGCAGTACAGGGCATTAGGAGAGTGCAGTTCAGGGCATTAGGAGGGTGCAGTACAGGGTGTTAGGAAGGCGCATTACAAGGCATTAGGTACAGACCAGTCTGTATACTGACACCGTACTGTACATCATATACAGGCTGGTGTGTGTATAACATATACAGTACAGTGTTGGGGTACAGACTGGTCTGCATATACTGTATGGTGCTAGTGTATAAGATTGGTCTGTACCCTGATGACACTGTCCTGTACATAGAAAAGTAGGGGTAGCCTCTGGAATCAATGATGAGTACAGATTATAGACAAAAAGGGGGATTGTACCATCATCCAGAAATTTAGAGATAAAGGGGTCAGGAGCCTAGTCCCCATCATTTATGAAACTTACCCTCATAGTACTGTACCGAGATAGCCCATTTGCCCCTTTTCTTGAGGAGACCTGGTTGGGGACTAAGCTCCCAACCCCTTTATCACTATCCTGTACATACTACACTAACCTGTTTGCAGGACTTGCTCTCCTCATTACTCAGTTCTGCTTCCAGGGACGATTTCACAGCTACCTCACATAGAAATACACGTGCTGATGCTGTCCAGCCCCTTGCCCTTGGCAACCCGCCCACTCTCTTCTTTTGGATAGCGGCGAGCCATCCAGCCAGCTCTCTCTCTCTCTGTGCAGGAACAGGATGGGAGGAGTCGTGACATCACCCACCCTCTTCAAGTTTACAGAGGCAGGAGAGGATTGCAGCAGTGCTGCATAATGAATAAAAGACAACCAGGAGCAGGAGTGCCAGTGTGGCCAGCTGTCAGCCTGTACCCACTGTGCTGTGGATTTTTCTGCCCCCCCCCGTCCTGGTGTCATAAGGCGCTTACTTCTCCGAACCGGGAGGAGGAGGTGTCCCGCCCCCAACTGATGTCACTTCTGGTATCGGTTTTCGTTATAGGAGCATTTTCGTGAGTACTGATACTCATGAAAATGCCTAGTATCTGCCAGTATCGGTATTGGTGCATCCCTAATATCAATTTCCCAGGAAGCAGCAGTGAGGTACAGGCACCTACAGGAAGTGACCAGAAGCCAGAGTCCGAGGTACAGTTTTTTCCTTATTTCATCCTATATGCTGGGCTTTTATAGATTTTAATTGGTGTTTTTTTTTTGTTTGTTTGTTTTTTTTTGGGGGGGGGGGGGGGGTTAGGGGCTTCCAGATAAGCAGACCTTGAGTTTTCATACATGGTCCACTATAAAGTGAGACTTATACAAATTACCAAACCTAAAAACAAACAAGCAAAACACTTACCTTTCTAGCAGCCTATGTGTTAAAATGCCACCGCCTCACTGCTCCTTGGCTGCTTTAAGTATTCAATCCTTCATGTTGAATACTTGTACTCCTGCAGCACTATCACGTACTTGGTGTAGCACCCTCTAGTGTGCTAGATATAAATAGGTTTGTTGTTAGAGTAGGGGACTTTATTTTTATGTGAATCTGGGTCAGGGTTCAGTGACTCAGGGGCTGGATGACTTATCTGGCAGCTCTCTCTGGCACTTCCCCCTGTTCTGAAAGTTTGTAGAAACTTCAGAGCTGGAGGGTGGGAGTAGGGAGGGGCTGCCATGCACATTTAGCTTTAATGACTTGTGTGTAGACTGAGGTGTGAAATTCATGCAATGGCTTGGGGGAGAAGTAAAGTGGTGGCATTTTAAAACAAAAAAGTAAATATATTGCCTCTTATTTTACAGGCTTTGTATATTTTTTGTGGTGACACAATCACATGTGCAATTTCAGATGTTAGTATAGTTGCTGTGTTTCCTGCATAGCAGTTTGCTCAGTGGTCAGTTTGTTGCCCATGGCTGCTTTCTAAGCAGTTGTGAATCATTTTCCCTGATATACAGATGACTACTATACAAAGCAAATGTACTAATCAAAATAAAGAAAAACCTCTTAAATCCAAAGGTGAAAATATGTGCCTAACCAGCCAAAAGAACATTTGTGAAGTCAGGTACTGATGTTGGACAGTACTTGGCTTACAGCCAGTGTTCCAATTCATCCCAAACGTGTTCAGTAGGGTCGAGCTCAAGATTCCAAGCAGGTCACTTGAATTCCTCCACACTGAACTGGTAAAACCAGCTTATGAACCCGACTTTGTGTACAGAGGCAAAGTCATGCTGGAACATACTTTTGCCACAAGGATGGAATGTTTTTGTATTGTATGCTGTTACATTAACGGAACCATTCACTAGAAACACCTCACAAGTTTAGTTTTTTTGCCACACAATGTACGATGTTTTGGAGGCTTCATTAATATAACTAACAAGGTAAAGATAAATGACAAAATGCTGTGCTTTTTCTTTTGATATTTACAGTAATTACCATAACATTGTTATTGAACCTGAATTTCATTTCAGACAAACTATCTTAAGAAATTAGACATTTAGGGTTACAACCTTTCACATGCAAGAAGGGATTTCTTATGTTTTTGTATACACCTTCTTTACTCACCATAATATTTAAATATAACAAATATAAAATATTGCATATGAAAAGAATATAGTCAGACAATGTCAGCAGAGTAATTGACCTTGCTATCAGTATTAATGTGCTTAGACTTTGTTATAGGGGTCACTAGGCAAATACCAGACCTCAGGTCACTGATCACAGAACATGCTACTAAAATCAATGTACTAGACCATGCCATACGAGTGCAATTACACACTTGTACTCTGTCACTGTGCAAAAGAAGCAGGCTAAAGTGTAAACTCACCTTCAGAAAGATTTTCCAAAAATCCCCCTATGCAATTCTGTATCCTCAGAATACTACATACCAGTGCTCCGCCTGTTGTAAACAGTGCGTATTCTACTTTTACAGATGCAGCTGTTGGGGGACCTCTTCAGGAAAAACTGCTGGCCCCTCATCCGTCTTTGAACAGTACAGTAACGCGCCCCTAGTGGTCACTCTGGGTTGTCACCTGCCAGACTTTCCACTGGCGGGTGACAAGTGAACAAGTGGGATGTTCCTCAGCGGTGGTGGGTATTTTTCTTTTGGCTGGTAATTGGCCATCGGGCATTGTGATTGACGTGGATCTGCATCACTGGACGAAATGATTGGTGATGGATTTATGTTGGAAATTTTTTGGAGAGTTTTGTTTTTTTTTAAAAAAGGACTTATCAAACATTTTTGGTGTCTTGAGTACTTTGTACTTATTCACATGAAAGGGGGGGGGGGGGTATATGGGTGCCCCCTTATTGTTAAAGGGGACTTCCAGATTCTGATAAGCCCCCCACTGGCAGACCCCAACAACAACCACACAAGGATTGTGGGGAAAGTGGTTTTTGTCTTCCTCAACATGGGAACAGGCACCCCCTCCCCATTTTGAGGGCATGTGTCCTGGTGTGGGCAGGTTGGAAAACATGCACAGTAAGCTATTTAGCAGCTTGCCCAGACTGGGTAAGGGGTTAAGTGTTTTTAGCTCAGTTTCCAGGCTTTTGGTCCTAACCAGGACACCTGTGCTATAAAAAGGGTGATAATTGAGGTCCAAAAAGGAGGGTTGTGGTCGATTTGGTAGCGACAGCATCACCTGTGAGCACGCCAGTGGTGCTATTGAAGAACCAGGATTTGTGTAGAAAATCCAAGTCATGGACAATGCCGTAATGGACTCTCACCTCATGGAGGTATGCCTGGGCCACTACATCCTCTTAGTTAGAATCAGAGATAGGACCTTGTTCATATTGAACTGTCATGCTGCATTTTAAAGTAAAGTTATATTTACCGTTATGAGCCTGGTCTGAAGTTATTCAAAGGGGTGCCTTTAGGTTCTGGAGTCTGTAAAGCACTATATGATATGAAGTAACACTACTACAAAAGGGTTACCTTGGCAAGACAAGAAGAGGAGTGTAGTTGCTATGGGTAACCAAGTGGAGGTATAAACTACAAGCAACCAGTTAATAAACGTGGTACCTGGTAAGATGACAGGTCCTCCGGTAGTGAGGGGGGTCAATGTCCTAGCTTCCTTCCTAGCAGTCGGTGTCCAGTAGCTCAGTTCCCAGGCTTCTAGGTTCTGATAAGCCCCCCCACGGGCAGACTCTGACAACAACCAGAAAAGGGTTGTGGGGAAGTTGTGATAGAGCAGGAACAGGCTCAGCACATCCCTCCTAATACAGCATACATTAGTTACAGTGTGTAGTGACATGGGACAAGTCACTTTTCAGAGGAACTCTGCACACAGTAAAGCTCATCTCTAAGTTGGAGAACTGCCTTAATGTTATATTTTTCACATGTATATGTGACGCTCACTCAATGAGTAATAACATCAAATAAATCTTCAATTAATCATAAAGTGCAAAATATAAAAGTGACAGTGTAGTATATAAACATCCATTAACGTAATCTTCATGCACCATAAAGGTGCCACAGTATTTAAAGTGACAATGCAATATATAAATAAAGTGCTCAATCAGAGAAAGTTCATAGATGAAGGTGCTTGTGTATAAAAGGTAGAATCCAATAAATCCAGATAATATACAGCTTCCACCATTCGTAGTGCGCCAGTGGTTTGCCCCAGCCTCTCATCTCAGATAAAAAGTTGTAGAAAGTCAACCATCACTGCAGCCCTCCACCAGTCGGGGCTTTATGGCAGAGTGGCCCGATGGAAGCCTCTCCTCAGTGCAAGACACATGAAAGCCTGCATGGAGTTTGCTAAAAAACACCTGAAGGACTCCAAGATGGTGAGAAATAAGATGCTTTGGTCTGATGAGACCAAGATAGAACTTTTTGGCCTTAATTCTAAGCGGTATGTGTGGAGAAAACCAGGCACTGCTCATCACCTGTCCAATACAGTCCCAACAGTGAAGCATGGTGGTGCTAGCATCATGCTGTGTTTTTCAGCTGCAGGGATAGGACGACTGGTTGCAATCAAGGGAAAGATGAATGCGGCCAAGTACAGAGATATCCTGGATGAAAGACTTCTCCAGAGTGCTCAGGACCTCAGACTGGGCCAAAGGTTTACCTTCCAACAAGACAATGACCCTAAGCACACAGCTAAAATAACGAAGGAGTGGCTTCACAACAACTTCGTGACTGTTCTTGAATGGCCCAGCCAGAGCCCTGACTTAAACCCAGTTGAGCATCTCTGGAGAGACCTAAAAATGGCTGTCCACCAACGTTTACCATCCAATCTGACAGAACTGGAGAGGATCTGCAAACAGGAATGGCAGAGGATCCCCAAATCCAGGTGTGAAAAACTTGTTGCATCTTTCCCAAAAAGACTCAAGGCTGTATTCAGGGCAGAACTTAGGGTGGTGGGGGCCCCTGGGCTTGAGTCACTTTCGGGCCCTACCTTCTATACATATGCACAGCTCTATAAAACAGAAATAGAAAAGGACAAGGTGTGCCAGACTCAGTGCAGTATTAAAGAACTTATGTTTAATTGGACAAGACAAAACCGCCAAATGGCTACTAACAAAAGTAGATAATATATAAGCGTATAAGTGGGGGATACTAGTATTCGTCCTGGGTCCACGATTAATAAAAGCAATACAAATGGATAAAATGATAATTACCGTATTTATCGGCGTATAACATGCATCGGCGTATAACACGCACCCCAATTTTAGGAGGGAATTTTAAGGAAAAAAACTTAAATTTAAATGCTCATCAATGCAGCCTTATCAGTGTCCATCTGCAGCCTTGTCAGTGTCATTGCAGCCTTGCCCAGTGTCAGTGTAGCCTTGCCCCAGTGTCATTTGCAGACTTGTCAGTGTAGCCTTGATCCAGTGTCATTGCTGCCTTGTCATTGCAGTCTTTCAGTTTAAAAATGGTGCTGCCGAGATACAGAGCCGGCTTTCGGCCGCTCTTGGTGGCTTTTGGACGCTCTTGGCCGCCCTCAGTGGCTCTCGGCCGCTCTCGTCAGCTCTCGGTGGCTTTTGGCTGCTCTCGGCGGCTTTCGGAATGGGCGGGGCCCCCTATTGGCCAGGGCCCATGGGCTTGAGCCCCGTCAAGCCCAATGAAAGTCCAGCCCTGGCTGTATTAGATCAAAAGGGTGCTTCTACTAAATACTGAGCAAAGGGTCTGAATACTTAGGACCATGTGATATTTCAGTTTTTTTTTTTTTTTTTTTTAATAAATCTGCAAAAATGTCAACAATTCTGTGTTTTTCTGTCAATATGGTGTGCTGTGTGTACATTAATGAGAAAAAAAATGAACTTAAATGATTTTAGCAAATGGCTGCAATATAACAAAGAGTGAAAAATTTAAGGGGGTCTGAATACTTTCCGTCCCCACTGTATATGTGACTACAGGATCCAAGCAATGGATTCCTACTCCTGTGTCCTCCAATCAGACAGGTAAAAGATTTCCACGGGGGGGCATGGCCTGGACATGGTGGTGTGACGATGTCTTTTCAGAGAGCTCCCAGCTTCCCCCTGCCTAGCTCGGCATAATCACGATTATAACCGTATCTTACACCGGCATGCTAGCCACAAAGCAGTACAGGACCAAATAGTCGGCTAAAGCAAACGGCTCCCTTACTTTCCCCGGGGAAATCTACCGTTATTTCCGGACCGCAATATGCCTCTGAGACAAGGTCTTAGTGCCTTAATGTTTGTTTGCTTAGTGCATTACTGTTATTATGTTGATCTGCCTGAAGATGCCTTACTGTGTTCCTCACACGTTTATTTAGTACCTGAACGTCCTATAGGCTATGCATGCTGGTTATGGAACTACAGTGGGGCAAAAAAGTATTTAGTCAGCCACCAATTCTGCAAGTTCTCCCACTTAAAAATATGAGAGAGGCCTGTAATTGTCATCATAGGTATACCTCAACTATGAGAGACAAAATGTGGAAACAAATCCAGACAATCACATTGTCTGATTTTTGAAAGAATTTATTTGCAAATTATGGTGGAAAATAAGTATTTGGTCACCTACAAACAAGCAAGATTTCTGGCTCTCACAGACCTGTATCTTCTTCTTTAAGAGGCTCCTCTGTCCTCCATTCATTACCTGTATTAATGGCACCTGTTTGAACTTGTTATCAGTATAAAAGACACCTGTCCACAACCTCAAACAGTCACACTCCAAACTCCACTATGGAGAAGACCAAAGAGCTGTCGAAGGACACCAGAAACAAAATTGTAGACCCAGGCCCGGATTTACTCCCTTTGCCGCCCCAAGGCCGGGTCCTTCAATACCGCCCGCCCCCCCCCCCCCCCCCCCCCCCCCACATACACCACCATTCTCATCCTTTATCGATGACTGCTACAATAGGCCAATTAAAAACATATCTCCACACACGAGAACACTAAAAATAACTGGCTTTAATTGTACAGACTGAAAATACCCTGTAATGCAGAAAATGCCTTCTTAAAGATTATAGCAGTAAGAAACTCCCTACAATTTTTTAGTTCTAACTTTTCTTTTGGCAAACTCATCGATAATATCTTCGTAGGACAAAGTATTTAAAAGTTCTGACTCAATGGCAAGTAAAGGCTGCGGACATACCACAGGAGGTGGACAGAGGCTGCGGACATAACACAGGAGCTGGACATAGGCTGCGGACATAACACAGGAGGTGGACAGAGGCTGCGGACATACTACAGGAGGTGGACAGAGGCTGCAGGCATACTACAGGAGGTGGACAGAGGCTGCGGACACACCACAGGAGGTGGACAGAGGCTGCGGACATAACACAGGAGCTGGACATAGGCTGCGGACATAACACAGGAGGTGGACAGAGGCTGCGGACATACTACAGGAGGTGGACAGAGGCTGCAGGCATACTACAGGAGGTGGACAGAGGCTGCGGACACACCACAGGAGGTGGACAGAGGCTGCGGACACACGACAGGAGGTGGACAGAGGCTGCGGACACACGACAGGAGGTGGACAGAGGCTGCGGACACACGACAGGAGGTGGACAGAGGCTGCGGACACATGACAGGAGGTGGACAGAGGCTGCGGACACATGACAGGAGGTGGACAGAGGCTGCGGACACACGACAGGAGGTGGACAGAGGCTGCGGACACACGACAGGAGGTGGACAGAGGCTGCGGACACACGGCAGGAGGTGGACAGAGGCTGCGGACACACGACAGGAGGTGGACAGAGGCTGCGGACAAACCACAGGAGGTGGACAGAGGCTGCGGACATACCACAGGAGGTGGACAAAGGCTGCAGACATGATAGTGTCCTCCTCACCCCCTCACAGTAGTTTCTCTGTCCACCATCATATTACTTCTCCACATCATCAGTGTGCTGTGTCCTCCTCCTGTGCCTCTTTTATCTCTCCATGGGTCAGGGCTGCCCCTGACCCAAGGGGCCCCAAGGGGCACAGGAGGAGGACACTGGACCATAAAATTATGGTGGACACTGGACAGAGCACATCAGAGACTCTCTGACCCAGCCTCCCCTGCATGCCACGACTTAACCCTCCGGGCTCCCAACGATGTCCTCCTCTCACTCTGCTATCCCCCCACAGTAGTCTCCTCCTACTTACCCCTGCTTGGCTCCTCTGGACCTCTCTGCCTATGCCGAGTGCACTGCATGAGCCACCAACCGCCATAGTGTCCCGATCGTCTATTCGAAAATGGCGCCGGGTGGCGCCATTACGTTACTGCGCATGCGAAGCCCAGCCGAGCGCTTACGAGCTTTTCCGAGCCGGCGCATGCGCAGTTGTGTGGTCGGCTCGCAGGCCATCTTTTTTACAGGCACAGGTGCCCGTAACGCACTTTATCGGGCAACCCTAAGGGGGGGGTGGCCGCGAAAGCCGAGAAGTCGCCGCAGGAGCGGCGCCGCCCCTGCAGCACTGCCTCCCTGAGGCCTGGCCTCGGTGGCATTGTGAGAAATCCGGCCCTGTGTAGACCTGCACTAGGCTGGGAGGACTGAATCTGCAATAGGCAAGCAACTTGGTGTGAAAAAATCAACTGTGGGAGCAATAATTAGAAAATGGAAGACATACAAGACCACTAATAATCTCCCTCGATCTGGGGCTCCACGCAAGATCTCACCCCGTGGGGTCAAAATGATAACAAGAATGGTGAGCAAAAATCCCAGAACCACACGGGGGGACCTAGTGAATGACCTGCAGAGAGCTGGGACCAACGTAACAAAGGCTACCATCAGTAACACACTACGCCGCCAGGGACTCAGATCCTGCAGTGCCAGACGGGTCCCCCTGCTTAAGCCAGTACATGTTCGGGCCCGTCTGAGGTTTGCTAGAGAGCATTTGGATGATCCAGAAGAGGATTGGGAGAATGTCATATAGTCAGATGAAACCAAAGTAGAACTGATTGGTAGAAACACAACTTGTCGTGTTTGGAGGAGAGAGAATGCTGAGTTGCAACCAAAGAACACCATACCTACTGTGAAGCATGGGGGTGGCAACATCATGCTTTGGGGCTGTTTCTCTGCAAAGAGAACAGGACAACTGATCCGTGTACATGAAAGAATGAATGGGGCCATGTATCGTGAGATTTTGAGTGCAAACCTCCTCCCATCAGCAAGGGCATTGAAGATGAAATGTGGCTGGGTCTTTCAGCATGACAATGATCCCAAACACACTGCAACGAAGGAGTGGCTTCGTAAGAAGCATTTCAAGGTCCTGTAGTGGCCTAGCCAGTCTCCAGATCTCAACCCCATAGAAAACCTTTGGAGGGAGTTGAAAGTCCGTGTTGCCCAGTGACAGGCCTAAAACATCACTGCTCTAGAGGAGACCTGCATAGAGGAATGGGCCAACATACCAGCAACAGTGTGTGACAACCTTGTGAAGACTTACAGAAAACGTTTGACCTCTGTCATTGCCAATAAAGGATATATAACAAAGTATTGAGATGAACTTTTGATATTGACAAAATACTTATTTTCCACCATAATTTGCAAATAAATTCTTTCAAAAATCAGACAATGTGATTGTCTGGATTTGTTTCCACATTTTGTCTCTCATAGTTGAGGTATACCTATGATGACAATTAGAGGCCTCTCTCATCTTTTTAAGTTGGAGAACTTGGACAATTGGTGGCTGACTAAATATTTTTTTGCCCCACTGTATGTTTAGGCAGTTTATGTCAATCAAGGGTGCAGAGGACAATGCTCATTACTCTTTAGAACCCTTGCATTACATATGTTCTTGCTAGCTATTATGATACCTGATCCCCTCTCTGTAGCTACCGCTAAATAACCATAGGTTATAGCTAACCATTTTTGTGAATACCGGATAGAGCTTATAATACTGCTTGACCTTACCATCCTTATCTAGATATTATTGTACCCATGCACTTTGGTGAACGATCCCCTCTTGAGGTGGGGACTAGCCCCCCTATGTCATGATGTGACCCAGAATACGCCAACCCCCCTTTCCTTTCCTTCCTCCCCCCACCCTTCAACCTCCCCTCTCGTCCTCTTCCTTCCCACCCCTTTCCCTCCCCCTTCCTCCCTCCCTCCCTCCCTCCCTCCCTCTCTCCCTCCCTCCCTCCCTCCCTCTCCCCTCCCGGGGACAACCCAAAGTGGTCTTAATGCTAGACATTGGCTACGGGTAAGCTGCCATACATCTGCTGTTGGCGGAGCTAGCCGAAAATTTCCGATTGAAGGGAATCCAGTGACTCTCATCTTCCCCGAGGAGATATGGGGTACTCAGATCCCTGACTAGATACCTTTCCCCCCCTCTGCGAATCAGTGGCAGCAAACTGGTGACATTGCCACCACCTACTGCCCTATGTGAGGCACCGTTTGTTACATTTACTGCTAAATGTTTTTTTTTTTTTCTCAAGGTATGTTGATCTCCCACATGCTAATGCACATGCTATTGCATATTATTATATTGCAAAAGGGACTATACTTTTTACTCTTTACCTCACAAGGTATACTCACGCATGACTACTTCTTGGTACCACACAAGCAACTGCACGCGGTGCGAGCCTCCGAAGTAGGCTCCATTATGTGGTTTGACCACGCTTCAGTATCCCTGTCCTATGCCCTCACTGATACTCTCACATCAAAAGATCAAATGCTGGAGGCTGAATGAAAGCCTCCTACAAGATAAAGAGGTAGTTGCGGATGTTGCCAGGGAACTGAAGTTCTACTTCCGCACCAACGTCACGACAGACTGTGATCCCGGTATTGGTTGGGAAGCACACAAAAGCGGTCATTCGCGGTGTGTTTATTAAACTCGAGACTCAAGTAACAACGTTCCAAACAGTAAAATTCACAATTCGAAGACCTACGGGTCTAGCAGACCATCATAAACAGACAATGTCTCCTACCTTAGAGACTGAGCTTCTCAACCGACAAACACGAATGAATGACTTCTGCAATTCAAAGCCAAAGCGGCACTACACACTATGTGTAGGAAAATATCATATGAATCTGGCAACAAATGTGGCAAAATGCTGGCTAGATCTCTTAGAGAACAGAGACTGGCGACATATATACCCCATCTACTACTGCCAAAAGGGACCAAAGTTACCAAACCACATGACATTGCCAGGGAATTTCAAAAATTCTTTGTCTCCCTGTATAACCTAGATAAGACACCCTCACCGCAGGAAAATATACATTCCTACTTGGCTTCCTCTCATATGCCCCAACTGCTGACTCCGGCACAGGAGGTTCTAGAGGACCCTATTACGATAGAAGAACTTCAAGGAGCAATAGGGGCAACTAAACCTGGGAAAGCACCTGGCCCAGACAAGTTCACCATCCACTACTACAAAACCCTCCTACCTTCGCTTGGCCCTTTTATGGTTAAACTGTTTAACACGGCTGGATCCACCGTGGCTAAAAGATGCACACCTGCACACAAGCACGGGCACACCAGTGTGTGTAAAAAGGACTTGTATTGATACATGCGCGGGCACGCACAGTGTGCTCACGCACACACGCACGTCTGGGCGCCAAGTAGTTTATTCAAACTGAACACTGACACATGAGCCTTGCTGAGTAGTCTTTCAGCTACTACCTGTTACCTGAATCTGATCTGTTCCAGTGTTCCTGTGTTTGACCTGGCTTGTACCTGAACCTCTTCTTGGACTTCTGCCTGCCTTCCTGTGACCCCGGCTTGTGTTTTGACCCTGTTCCTGCTCCATGCTCCTGTACTGAACCCCGAGTTCCTGCACCAAAGCGATTCTCAGGCAATCGGCACAAGTTCCGTGCATTCAAGGACTCTTGTGAACTTTATTTTGCCTTGCAGCCAAGAACTTTCTCACTTGAATTCACTAAGGTGGGATTTGTTATTTCCCTACTTCTCGGAGAGTCACAATCTTGGGCCCACCAACTCCTAGAACAAAAAAGCTCAGTCTTGGACTCTCTTTCTTCATTTGCAATGGCCCAGCTATATGATGACCCCCAGCGCACTGCTACCGCAGAAATCAATCCTCCATACTTTGCGACAGGGTCATCGACCTGCCGAGGACTATGTTGCAGAATTCCGCTTATGGGCCTCAGATTCCAGATGGAACGATGCGGCCTTACGGCATCAATTCCACCTTGGCTTGTCCGATGGAGTCAAAGATGAGCTTGCTCAAGTGGAAGTCCCCAGATCCCTTGAAGGCCTCATTAATCTTGCTATCCAGCTTGATCGTCGATTCAGGGAAAGGAGAGCAGAGCGGATTGGCACCATAACCAGACCTATGCAATTGGGACTTTTTCGTTCTCCACTCTCCAGTACTGAGAAGCTGCGAAGACACAGAATGGGCCTGTGTATATACTGTTGGGTAGCAGGTCATTTTCTCCAAAGTTACCCCGTGAGACCCACAAGGACTGGGATCACCTCCTCTGCCTACCTTGCCAATTGCTCTGGATCAAAGGGATCTGCTCATGTCACCCTATCCTTGTCACTTCAGCTCCCAACTCCGGGGCCTGCAGCTATTTTAAGGATAAGGACTTTGCTCATCATCACCAAATTCCTGTGCAAACAAAGACTTACCAGCTGTCCATCCACCTGGCCTATGGATCCCATCTCAGGTCCAGGCCGATAGCACACGAGACCTGCACGCTACTAGCTACGTCTGATACAGGCCATCAGGAACACCTACGCCTGGATATTATCCCATCACCCTTGTTCCCCGATCTTCTTCGTGGAGAAAAAGGATCATACTCTGTGTCCTTGCGTAGATTACAGAGAATTGAATAACATTACCGTCAAGAACAGATACCCTTTGCCTTTGGTTCCGGAGCTTTTTCAACGTTTTAAGACTTCCGTTGTTTTCACAAACTTTGACTTATGAGGGGCATATAACCTCGTACAAATCCGCAAGGGGGATGAATAGAAAACAGCCTTCTGCACTAGATAAGGACATTATGAGTACCTTGTTATGCCCCTTATGCTATGTAATGCCCCAGCAACATTCCAGCATTTTGTTAACGATATTTTTAGAGACTTCCTTGATCTGTTCCTGATCGTGTATCTAGATGATATCCTCATCTTTTCCAATTCTTTCTCAGCACACCGTGAGCATGTGAAAAAGGTTCTCAGTCAGTTAAGAAACCATGGACTATATGCAAAGGCTGAGAAGTGCGAATTTGAGACCGACACTATCCAATTCCTGGGACTGATCATCTCCACCTCAAGCGTCTCCATGGATCCCCAAAAAGTCAAATCCATACTGGAATGGCACACTCCTACAGACAGGAAGAGTACACAGAGGTTCATTGGGTTTGCCAATTTCTACCGCAAGTTTATTAAGGATTTCTCCGCCATTATCATGCCTATCACCCAACTGACAAAACAGAATACTCGCTTCCAGTGGACTCCTTCTGCACAAGCCGCCTTCGACCAACTGAAAGCCCTGTTTACCTCAGCTCCCATCTTACGACATCCAGATCCTGCATCACCATATGTTCTTGGGGTGGACGCATCAGAGAATGCTGTGGGTGCCATCCTGTCCCACCGCCAGGGGTAAAGTCTCTACTGCACCCCATCGCTTTCTTCTCCAGGAAACTTAGCCCCGCAGAGAGGAACATTGATGTGGGTGATCGTGAATTGGTAGCCACAAAGACGGCCTTGGAGGGATGGCGTTATTTGTTGGAAGGAGCAGCCCACCCTATTTTGATCTTTACCGATCATAAAAACCTTGAATGCCTTAGAACAGCTAAGCGGTTAAGACCTCAGCAGGCCAGGTGGGCGCTATTCTTCTCCCGTTTCTCCTTCCACATAACTTTTAGGCCAGGCTCCAAGAATGGCAAGCCGGACGCTCTATCAGGAATGTACCCAGAGGAAGGAGAATCCCACCAGACAGACACAATCTTACCGGCACAAAGTTTTCTACTACTACAAGTAGACCTGATTACCCAGCTCAAACAGGCATCTTCAAGGGACATTTTGCCATCGGGCATCTGTTTTCAGGAACAAGGAGGTCTATTTTTACATAATCGAAAAGTGTTCGTACCCCCGAGTCTGCAAGATCATGAGTCTCTGTCCATGGCAGGACATTTCGGGGTAACCAAGACAGTGGAACTTGTGCAACGGTCCTTTTGGTGGCCAGGCTTAAGACTCGACTGTAAGAGCTATTAGAACACCTGTGGAGTCTGTGCCCGAAACAAGAACGATAAAGTCAAATCCTGGGGTCTGTTAAGACCACTGCCCATTCCCAAGAAGCCCTGGGAGATGATTAATAAGGATTTCATTGTGGAACTTCCGCCATCTGAAACATTTACCACCATTTTTGTGATTGTGACTGACCAAGATGGCCAATTTTATTCCCTTAAAAGGAACTCCATCAGCAACAGAGACTGCCTGCACCTTCATCAGGGAGGTAGTCAGACATCATGGGGTACCCAGCAGCATCACCTCGGATCGGGTGGTGCAATTTACTTCCAAATTTTGGAAAGAGCTCTGTAAGATGTTGAAAATTGAAACTTATTTAACCTCGGCATACCACCCCCAGACCAATGGCCAAACTGAACGTACAAACCAGACTCTGGAACAATATCTCCGGTGTTTCTCATCCTTTGCCCAGGATGACTGTGCATCACTGTTACCTCTGGCAGAGATTGCATACAACGATGCGGTTCACTCAGCTACGGGACAAGCCCCGTTTTTTGCAAACTATGGATACTTTCCAACTTTCCTACCAAACATCTTACCTGATTCCTTGGTTCCGGCAGTTCAGGAAAGATTAAACTTCCTTCAATTGAACAATAAAGTTTTACAAAGGAACATCTCCAAGGCACAGCAGAACAGTAAAAAAATTTTTTGACAGGAAAAGAAGAGGGGACCTAAAACTTCAAATCGGAGACAAGGTCTGGTTATCCACTACCAACTTAAAATTATCCTGTCCATCTAAAAAACTCGGACCACGATTTATTGACTTCCCTGTCAAAAGGCAGATCAATCCTGCAGCCTACGCACTGTCACTCCTGGAGGATTACAAGATCCATCCAGTCTTCCATGTCTCGTTACTGAAGAATGCAAGGTTAGATCCTTTACCTGGTCGTGAGCTGGATCCACCTGCACCTACATTAGTCAACGGTAATGAGGAGTATGAGGTTGAAGCCATTATGGACTGTAGAAAGAAAAGAAATGTAATCCAGTTTTTGATTAAATGGAAAGGCTACAGACCTGAAGACAACTCTTGGGAACCAGAGTCCAATTTACATGCCAAGAGATTGATACAGGCTTTTTTCCAGGCTCACCCCAAAAAGAAATTACAGATGGGCATCCAGGGTTTGCCCATTGGGGGGGCAATGTAAGAGAAATCTGGCTAACAGATGCACACCTGCACACAAACACGGGCACACAGTGTGTGTAAAAAGGACTTGTATTGGTGCATGCAAGGGCGTGCGCACAGATGCACGCCAATGCGCGCACATGCACACGCGCACGTCTGGGCGTCAAGTAGTTTATTTAAACTGAACACTGACACATGAGCCTTGCTGAGTGGTCTTTCAGCTAGTACCTGTTACCTGAATCTGATCTGTTCCAGTGTTCCTGTGTTTGATACGGCTTGTACCTGAACCTCCTCTTGGACTTCTGCCTGCCTTCCTGTGACCCCGGCTTGTGTTTTGACCCTGTTCCTGCTCCATGCTCCTGTACTGCGCTGCCCGACTATGTACCAAACTTGGCCTGTATCCTGTCTTTGATTCTGTCTCACGTTCCAGTACCTGCTCTCCTCGGCTGTTTATGACCTCCTGGCTTATGTTCCAACCACGACTCTGCCTGCTGATCCAGCAACACGGAGTTCCAGTCATCGGTGCCTATCCGGTGATCTGCAGCTATCGGGTTCATGCCAAGACCGGTCTTGAGCCACCTGCTACATCGGCCCTCATGCCACTCTGTGTCTTTCATTCCCTGTCATCTCTATCAGGGGTGCTAGACAGGAGGTGCAAGAGAAGCCCTCTCTACAGCTCAGTCTCCACCAGGTACGTGACACCACCTCTTCCTTTGCAGTGGACACCCTGCAGGCCCACATAGCAGTGATCCCGAAGGAGAGTAAAGACCCAACTTCGTGTGGGAATTTTTAGGCCAATCTCGCTGTTCAATATCGACCTTAAACTGTTTACTAAGATACTAGAGACTAGAATCCAGCAACACTTGCCATATTTAATTCAATTAGATCAAGTAGGGTTTGTACCTACCCGGGAGGCTAGAGACAACACCACCAAGGTCCTTAACCTGCTCCACATAGTGAACAAATCCCAAGCCCAATGGGCACGGATGCAGAGAAGGCCTTTGACAGGGTGAACTAGGACTTCATGCTCACGGTCCTGCAATACGTAGGGTTCGGCACCAACATGCGTCAGTGGATCTCATCAATCACGACAGGGCTGCCCACTGTCACCCCTCCTCTTCGCCCTGTCACTGGAACCTTTTTTGCGCCGGATATAACTGGCATAAAAGTTGGAAGCACCCAACATAAGGTCTCGGCCTACGCCGATGACATGTTGTTTTCCCTTGTGAACCCTGTGATATCCCTCCCGAATCCCTTTAAAGAATTAGAGAGATATGGCGCTCTCTCCAATCTTAAAATGAACTTTCTAAAATCAGAAGCCATGGGAATCAATCTCCCACAGCCACTTCTTTAACTCCAGGTAAACTTCAAACTAAAATGCAACAACTCGACACTGACGTATTTAGGCACAATCATCCCACATATCTAAGGTGTTTTAATTAAATTTCCCTCCACTACTGACGAGAGTCCGAGGACTCCTAGACAATATCCCACATATCTAAGGTGTTTTAATTAAATTTCCCTCCACTACCGACGAGAGTCCGAGGACTCCTAGACAAATGGAATACGGCCTTCACTCGTGGTTTGGCCGTTGCAATATTCTCAAAATGAGTATCCTTCCAAAATTCCTGTACCTCCTGCAGGCTTTACCAATTTATTATATTCCATCTATTTATTTCAAGCAAAATCAGAAAGTTTTTTTTTTTATTTATATGGGCCCATAAACACCCCCGCTTGAAGAGAAATCAGCTTACACTACCTAAGCAATATGGGGGATTAGCAGTACCAGACGTACGCAAATATTATCATGCAGGTCTCCTCAGCAGATTGTTGACTGGAATAGACATTGAGACCTTACGCTATGGGTTCAGTTGGAACAATATCATATTGCAGTACCCCTAAGTAGAGCACCCTGGAGGTGAGAACCCATCCACTCCTGGGCCAGACCACAAGACTCTGCTCTCTTCTGTTCAAACAAGCGTCTCTCTCATCCCCGACATCGCCACTCTTTCTAATATTAGGAAACCCACGCTTTACCCCAGGTTACCAAGGTGAACCTTTAAAAAATCTGATGACCTCGGGCTGTTTGCAAGCCTCACACTTTCTGACTAACAGGTCATGGCCATCGATCCCGGACCTCATGAACCCCTCGGGCTCCTTCCTCCTGAGGTTTTGGAGCGCTCTCCAACTCCCTCACTTCCTCAGGTCCCTCCCCCCCAATCAACTTCTGACAACCTTGGAGGAAGATTGCTCAGCGGAGGGAGCACTGCCACACACCCTATCGACTATATATAGCCTATTGATCACACCCCCAGACTTGAACCGCACCTTCAGTCCACAACAGAGACAACAGATCCTCTGATTTACATACCAATCATCCATCTGTACAAAAATGCAAACAAACTTTAAAACCTTAACCAGATGGTACAGGACACCAGTGAGATTAAAAATGTTTTTCCCCACAACCTTAGATTGCTGTTGGAGATGCCAGGAGGAACGGGGGACATTACTACATATTTTTTGGACCTGCCTCAAAATAGAACAATTCTAGGCAGATGTTAAAAAGACAGCCCAAAAATTTACGGAACGCATGATTTCGGATGACCCTGCTTTTTTCCTCCTCCACGCCTCCAATGCCCCTGAAAGCTCCTACAAAAAAAATCGATCATTCGCCATCTCCTTGACGCTGCCAAAGCAGGCATTCCTCTCAAATGGAAATCTCCACAGCCTCCGACCATCAGGATGTGGCTCAGTAAGGTAGAGGAAATCAATAAACTGGAAGACCATGTCCTCTCGGCATGGCATCAACAAGAGCGCTATTCCAAGACTTGGTCGCTGTGGAACACATTTGTCTATTCAGACGAAGGTCGCACCCTATTTGAAAGTGACTCAGTAGATTAAATTACCCTGGGATGACCCTGGATACCTGAGATACCTCAGAGATACCGCACATGGCACTTGTGTACGGTCTGTGTGATTCGTGTCACCACATTTTTCATCTCTCTTTACCTCCCCCCCCCATTCGTCTTTCTATCTTCGATCGGCTCTCTCACTTTGTTTTTTTGTTTTTTTTTCTTCTTCCTACTTTCTTAATATTTCCTACTCTTTCCTTTGTTCAGTGTATCTGCAGCTCAAGGTGTTTTTCTTTGTTATAAAAGTTTAAAAAAATGATTTGGGTTGGTTACATGGACTAACCATACTGAACAATGTACTTTTTTGGTTTGCACACAATATTAATGTTCCTGTAATACTAAAGGTTGTTCTGTAAATGAGATGTGATGTTTATGCAATGCCATGTGCCTGTGAACCATACCCTTTGACTAGTTACATAGTTACATAGTAGGTGAGGTTGAAAAAAGACACAAGTCCATCAAGTTCAACCTATGTGTGTGATTATGTGTCAGTATTACATTATATATAAGAAAACAAACAGTGTATACCAAGGCCTAAATACACCACTCAGCGCTAGAGAACTCAAAAAACTCAATCACAGCATAAATAAGAAATGACATAAAAAATTAAATGAATAATAAGTAGATAAATAAATAAATAACGACCAACACCCCTAAATAAGTACTTCAAAGGTAATGGTATAAGCAGCTGTTTAAAACCAAAAAAACATCTGTAAGCAAAAGTATAGTAACATACATTGATATACAAGGAATAGTTATATACTGAAACAGCGCTATTGTTGAGCAAAATTGAATAATTGTGTGGCCAACTACACACAGAACAATGTCCATACAGGTGATAAAGTAATAGAAGTGGTAGTTCAAGTTGTCACAGCATGCACCATCCACCGATTAATCCACTCCACCAGGTGTGAACACACTCCCCTCAGGGGGTTAAACTCACCAGAGATAAGTAGATCACAAGCCTCCAAATAACAAATATCCTGGGATAAACACATACGCTTTTCTCCAAGTGATGAATAGAAGGATTCCAAAACTGTAAAGTGATTTATGAATCTGTCCCTAAGGGTGGGATCTCTGGAATGTATTTTAGTGTTCTGCTCCTTCTTAATTGTCCAGTCAGTAGGCAGGTAAACCCTGGATCACAAAATTGGCTGCACAGATGTAGCCAGGTGCCCACCGGCTCTATATATGTATCTATTTCCTGTTCAATCCCCTGCCACGTGTTTCCGGAATACGTGGAAACACGTGGCAGGGGATTGAACAGGAAATAGATACATATATAGAGCCGGTGGGCACCTGGCTACATCTGTGCAGCCAATTTTGTGATCCAGGGTTTACCTGCCTACTGACTGGACAATTAAGAAGGAGCAGAACACTAAAATACATTCCAGAGATCCCACCCTTAGGGACAGATTCATAAATCACTTTACAGTTTTGGAATCCTTCTATTCATCACTTGGAGAAAAGCGTATGTGTTTATCCCAGGATATTTGTTATTTGGAGGCTTGTGATCTACTTATCTCTGGTGAGTTTAACCCCCTGAGGGGAGTGTGTTCACACCTGGTGGAGTGGATTAATCGGTGGATGGTGCATGCTGTGACAACTTGAACTACCACTTCTATTACTTTATCACCTGTATGGACATTGTTCTGTGTGTAGTTGGCCACACAATTATTCAATTTTGCTCAACAATAGCGCTGTTTCAGTATATAACTATTCCTTGTATATCAATGTATGTTACTATACTTTTGCTTACAGATTACATTATATATCCCTGTATAAGAAAATATTGTTAGAGGGCAGGGACAGTGAACCCTTAGCACCGCATCCCTATTAAATAAGTTACAAATATAGCTTATTTAATTTTTATCCTCAATCCCAATTTTTATTTTTAATCCTGTAAGTCAGGGCATTTGGATTTATATGTGGCAAATCATTGGAACAGAATATCAGACAGGCTTGGGTAACTGCTCAATATTTTTGAAACATTTATCACTTTTAAATGTTTCCTTTCATATACATATATTTTCTTTCCCATCCCTTTTCCCTCAGTCAATATGGCTGATATGTACCCAATGATTGGCCCGTCTTCCTGCTCTGTCCCTGACAGGTAATGTTTAACATTCAAGGCGTTTGCCGTTCAGTATTTCTTCTTTTACGTCTCGGTTGCAGCGCGCCTGCGCGGCAATGGGACTCGAACGACGTTCGCTCCCGGCCTGCGCATGCGCCTACCTACACTGTCGGAATTAGTGCCTGAAGCACGTACGTCCAACTAGGAGGGGCGGAGCCTGGATGGCATCCGGCTTCGCCCTCTTGCTATTCATTGGCCACATGTGACCTGAGGGAGGGCCTCACGATACGTCCGCATCCCGATGGTGACGTCAGACGCCATCGTGATGGAGGGGTCTATATAGTACGGCTCACTAGCCGCTATCTCCTGACAGTGGCTCTGAGGCTGCAAGGGGAGGTATATGCCGCTCTCCCCTTCCGTACACATCCACCCCACCTCTCAGGTAAGCGAAGCGGTTCATTGAAGAAGGGTCATCTCTTGCTGATGACCGAATCAATGATACTGCTAATAAGAAGTTTCTTAAAGTAATTGGCTGTTTTATTGTATTGTTTTTTGTAGTTTACTGGGGCAGTGTACACTTGGATCTCGTGATCTGATTCTTAAGGGTTGTCAACTTGGAGTGCCACCTTGTGGTGAAATTGGAGCGTTGCTCTCCTTTATGCTTTTGTTTATATGGCTACTTTAGCCTTGAACATTTACTTTTTGATTCAACCTGGAAGGTAATTTTTTAAACTTTTCACTGCCCTTTATCAACTGCCCTGTTCCCCCGTAGTAGCTCAATTAGAAGCAATTCATTACTCCCTTTTAATATTTGATTTTCAGTTACTCTACACTTGGGCCCCTCTGTGGACCAAAAAACGGTTTTGGGAGGTCCTAGACGGGTGAGACGCATGCAATTGATTGGCATTTGAGCCACGGAACTTTATATACATTCACAATCTATGTTGTCTACTATTCATCTTTGAACCTATTTGGGCTTGGTAAGCAAATCCCACTTTTTCATGTTTTTATGTTTTTCCTGTGCCCACATTGGTGTACTTTGCTTTTGTGGGCCCGGAAACTAAAGTACACATCATATAATAATTATAACTATTTGTCCACTATGTTTCAGATTGTCATTATCATAGACCTGTAGAAACGCGAGAGTTTCACCCATACATATTCATTGTCTGTATGCAAATGTATATATACCACTTGTTTTTTCAGTACTACTCAATGTATTCTTCGTTTTGAAATCTATATCTTTAAATGTTTTATAAGCATCTGATTTGTATTTTGTTTTTTCTTTTTTCTTCCTTTTTACCTATAGTATGCCACATCTGTACCAAAAAACTCCTGATGAAGCTCATGTGTTGAGCGAAACATGTTGAGATTGGTATCGCAAAGTGGTTTCTAATTTTAAAATATTTCATTGATTGACCGTGTATTGTTCAAGATTGTGCTTGTTTTTAGATGATGTTTTGTAATATTCTTAAACTATTAAAGATTTAGAATCAAAAGATTACTTACAGTCAGTTTGGCAATTTGCATATAGTGTTTCTTTGATCTGATTTATTTTTCTATATTGATCTATTGAAATTTTGATAAGCACCATAAAAATCCCAGGGGTATTTATACCCCAACCCCCTTCTTTCTTTGTATATATCCCTGTATGTTGCGGTCATTCAGGTGCTTATCTAATAGTTTCTTGAAGCTATCGATGCTCCCCGCTGAGACCACCGCCTGTGGAAGGGAATTCCACATTCTTGCTGCTCTTACAGTAATGAACCCTCTACGTAGTTTAAGGTTAAACCTCTTTTCTTCTAATTTTAATGAGTGGCCGCGAGTCTTGTTAAACTCTCTTCTGCGAAAAAGTTTTATTTCTACTTTAGGGTTACCAGTACGGCATTTGTATATCTAAATCATATCCCCTCTCAAGCGTCTCTTCTCCAGAGAGAATAATTTCAGTGCTCGCAACCTTTCCTCATAACTAAGATCCTCCAGACCCTTTATTAGCTTTGTTGCCCTTTTTTGTACTCGCTCCATTTCCAGTACATCCTTCCTGAGGACTGGTGCCCAGAACTGGACAGCATACTCCAGGTGCGACCGGACCAGAGTCTTGTAGAGTGGGAGAATTATCGTTTTATCTCTGGAGTTGATCCCCTTTTTAATGCATGCCAATATTCTGTTTGCTTTATTAGCAGCAGCTTGGCATTGCATGCCATTGCTGAGCCTATCATCTACTAGGACCCCCAGGTCCTTTTCCATCCTAGATTCCCCCAGAGGTTCTCCCCCCCCAGTGTATAGATTGCATTTATATTTTTTCCACCCAAATGCATTATTTTACATTTTTCTACATTGAACCTCATTTGCCATGTAGTTGCTCACCCCATTAATTTGTTCAGATCTTTTTGCAAGGTTTCCACATCCTGCGGAGAAGTTATTGCCCTGCTTAGCTTAGTATTGTCTGCAAATACAGAGATTGAACTGTTTATCCCATCCTCCAGGTCGTTTATGAACAAATTAAATAGGATTGGTCCCAGCACAGAACCCTGGGGAACCCCACTACCCACCCCTGACCATTCCAAGTACTCCCCATTTATCACCACCCTCTGAACTCGCCCTTGTAGCCAGTTTTCAATCCATGTACTCACCCTATGGTCCATGCCAACGGACCTTATTTTGTACAGTAAACGTTTATGGGGAACTGTGTCAAATGCTTTTGCAAAATCCAGATACAACACGTCTACGGGCCTTCCTTTATCTAGATGGCAACTCATCTCCTCATAGAAGGTTACTAGATTGGTTTGGCAAGAACGATTCTTCATGAATCCATGCTGATTACTGCTAATGATACTGTTCTTATTACTAAAATCTTGTATATAGTCCCTTATCATCCCCTTCAAGAGTTTACATACTATTGATATTGGGCTAATTGGTCTGTAATTCCCAGGGATGCATTTTGGGCCCTTTTTAAATATTGGTGCTACATTGGCTTTTCTCCAATCAGCTGGTACCATTCCAGTCAGTAGACTGTCTGTAAAATTTAGGAACAACGGTCTGGCAATCACTTGACTGAGTTCCCTAAGTACCCCTGGATGCAAGCCATCTGGTCCCGGTGATTTATTAATGTTAAGTTTCTCAAGTCTAATTTTAATTCTGTCCTCTGTTAACCATGGAGGTGCTTCCTGAGTTGTGTCAAGAAGGTTAAACACTGCAGTTTTGGTTACTGAAGCCCCCCAATTCACTCGTGAAGACTGAGGAGAAGAATAAATTCAATACCTTCACCATCTCCCCATCCTTTGTAACCAGATGTCCTTCCTCATTCTTTATGGGGCCAATATGGTCCGTCCTCTCTTTTTTACTGTTTACTAAATAAAAGATTAAAAAAAAAAAAAAAGATTTCCACAGATACTGGTGATATCTTAGACAGGTCCTCACTTCCCTTATACCGTTCACATGCCAGCAAATGAGCAGCACCTCCTCTTGCTGGCATGTGAACGGTATATGGAGGGAAGTGAGGACCTGTCTAAGATATCACTGGTATCCATGGAAATCTTTTACTTGTCTGATTGGAGGACCCAGGAGTAGGAATCCATTGCTTGGATCGTGGAGTCACATATACATATAAGCTCAACTATACCTGTAGAGGTCTTTATTTGAATTGAGAGGCTGGGGCAAACCACTGACGCACTACGGATGGTGGAAACTGTATATTATCTAGATTTATTGGATTCTACCTTTTTATACACAAGCACCTTCATCGTAGAACTTTCTCTGATTGAGCACTTTATTTATATATTGCATTGTCACTTTAAACACCGTGGCACCTTTATGGTGCATGGAAATTACGTTATTGGAAGTTTATTTACTGCACTGTCACTTTTATATTTTGCACTTTATTATTAATTGAATATGCATTTGATGTTATTGCTCATTGAGTGAGCGCCACACATACCTATATATAATTATCATTGTGTGGGAACACCTTTTTCATGTTGGCAGCTACTCAGCTTTTTTATTCGTTATTTGGTTCGTGCATTAGTAATTTCACACATATTTTTCACATGGCCGCAGTCTCCACCTGGTCCCAGGAATTGAAGAGCGCACTCCACACAAGAAGTACCCCATGAGCACAAGGTGAGTAGACCCTGCCCAACACTGGTATGGTTGTTTTTTTAGAGAAAGAGACAGAAAGTACTGAATCATTTTATCCTTCTTTAGTGTACAATCTAGGAATGGTGAGACTGTCTCCATACACAATTTATGGCATGCCTACCTGTAATGAATATTGAGTTGACTTGCAGCCACACATTAAACATCAATCTATACGAATTCTAACATATTCACAAGTTCTAGAAGCTAAATAAAGTGCCTTTTTTAACGCATACAGTGTACATACACTATAGTAAGACAACATGCAGTACAAACAAATATTACCGGTGTGGAAATAATTAACAGTCTATAATAACAAAAGCCTGAAAACTAACACAAAGACACTCAGAGCCACATTACTATTCAGCGATATCTTTTAGCAGATGCACTTTGAGTTTTGAAGATTCCTAAGTAGCATTTAGTAACTCATGCTGTATATACATAGCTATACAAATTTGATTATAATCAGCATTCATCAACTGTGATAAACCTCACATCCTACAAACTGCTTTTTTTCATGAAATAATCATGAATCAAAGCAGATCACTGTGTAGCGTTATCTCTAGAGCAGCAAAGTGTCATTCTTTCACTAGAGGCAAGACCCTAGCATGTATGGCATGACCTCAAAAAATGCAAATGTCTGATATGAGTGAAAAAGATCTTTACAGAAGACAAGTTACACTTTATATGGCCTAGGGTGCTTCCCCATAAAGTTTTATCACTTTAATGTGCAAGCAGGTTTAAAATTTTAATTCAGTTCACAGACTGATCAATTTAATGCAATTTGTGGCATTGGCTGCTTATTAACAAATAAAAGAAGTGCTTCAGCTCCGCACACACTCATTTAAAAGATCATTGATCCGTCTAGGAATTTACCTTTTTTTCAATGACCAACTTGGACACCTGTAAATGTTAGAAACTTCCTAATTATATGTCTCCCATCGTGTTTGGTAGATCTTCTTGATTTAATAATTCAAATTAGATTTAGCAGAATTTTCTTTCTTAAAAGAGAAGTATGTTTTTTTTAATTTTAGTTACCCATTATATTTACCTAGGTGGATGCAGCATTGGTCCGATGCTGCATCTGTCCCCGCCGCCTCTGCACTAAGAACCGAGCGATCGAACACTGCCGATGGCTCGGTTATCTCGGCTCCCCAAGCAGAGAGCTGCTGCCTATGCTGTGTTGCTCTCCTCTGTGCTGAGCCATGCTCATTGGAGCACTGAGCTGTGGAGGGGCTGGGATAGGCCATCTCAGTTTCTCAGCGGCTCTCTAAGAGGCTGAGACAGGCATCAGTGCAGGCACCTGGCAGATCTAGACTTTATTGTCGCGATGACACGGTGCCTGGACTTATTCCAGTGACATCAGCAGAGAGCGGACTTCAGACCGCTTTCTGATGAAAATGAGTCACAGGAGTGCAAAACGATTGCACTCCTATGACCCATAGGAGAAGCCCAGACAAACAAGCTCAGACTGGACTTCTCCTTTAACTTCCTACAGCCCAATTAAAGTCACAAAATAGATAAGTTGTCAAATAGACATTCAGGAGAATTTAGTAAAGTCTTAAAAGAGTGTTGAAGCCGTTTGACATCACTGACATCACAGACCCATTCCAGACTCTGGAGGGATACCGACAATAATGTCAGGATCCACCCAGATGCTTTACAGGCAGCTGGTTCAGCCCCTCAGCAGGTTGTTCCCACCCTCTCTCCTGCCCGGCCAGTAAACCCTGGAGGGGCAGCACAGAGAGCCAGTGACTGACAGTCACAGCTCTCTACTCAGTGAAAACTGAGAACTGGCCGATCAGCAGTTATTTGATCACTTAGTTCTCAAGATTAAAACGGGTGGGGGACAGCTTGCACCATCGGACCGATGCTGTAGTAGGTAGGTAAGTATGTATGTTAATTATTTTAGATTCACACACTTCTCCTCTAATGACAGTTTTCTTGCCGTAGTTTCCTGCACCTAATGCATGCAAGCATTTGTGCCAGTTTTAGGTACCATTACATTGCCTTGAAAAAGTATTCATACCCCTTGATATTTTCCACATTTTGTCACGTTACAACCAAAAACGTAAATTTTTTGGGGGATTTTTTGTGCTAGACCAACACAAAGTGACACATAATTGTGAAGTGGAAGGAAAATGATAAATGGTTTTTAACATTTTTTACAAATAAATATCTGAAAAGTGTGGCTAGCATTTGTATTCAGCCCCCTTTACTCTGATACCCCTAATTGATATCTAGTGGAACAAATTGTCTTCAGAAGTCACCTAATTAGTAAATAGAGTCCATTAGTGTGTAATTTAATCTCAGTATCAATACAGCTGTTTTGTGAACTCCTTTAGAGGTTTGTTAGACAACCTTGGTGAACAAACAGCATTATGAAGGCCAAGGAACACACCAGACTGTTCAGGGATAAAGTGGAGAAGTTTAAAGCAGGGTTAAGTGATAAAAAAAATGTCCCAAGCTTTGAACATCTCATAGAGCACCGTTCAATCCACAACTATTAGTTGTGTACTCAACAAATCTGGCCATTATGGAAGAGTGGCAAGAAGAAAGCCATTGTTGAAAGAAAGCCATAAGAAGTCCCGTTTGCAGTTTGCAGAGAAGCCATGTGGGGGACACAGCAAACATGTGGGAAAAGGTGTTCTGGTCAGATGAGGCCTAAAAGCAGAACGCTATGTGTGACGGAAAACTAACACTGCACATCACCCTGAACACACCATTCCCATCGTGAAACATGATGGTGGCAGCATCATGTTGTGGGGATGCTTTTCTTTAGCATGGAGAGGGAAGCTGGTCAGAGTTGATGAGAAGTACACATTTATATTCTCCATGTAAGATGCTATACTTTCTATTCTTTTTGTATCGCTGAAAACTAAATAAACACTTTTAAAAAAAAAAGAGTTGATGAGAAGGTGGATGGAGCCAAATACAGGGCAATCTTAGAAGAAAACCTGTTGGAGTCTGCAAAAGACTTGAGACGTGGGCGGAGGTTCACCTTCCAGCAGGAAAACGACCTTAAACATACAGAGCTACAATGGAATGGTTTAGATCAAGCATATTCATGTGTTAGAATGGCCCAGTCAAAGTCCAAGCCTAAATTGAGAATCTGTGGCAAGACTTGAAAATTGTTGTTCACAGACGCTCTCTATCCGATCTGACAGAGCTTGAGCTATTTTGCAAAGAAGAATGGGCAAAAATTTCACTCTCTAGATGTGCAAAGCTGGTAAAGACACTAGTTCTGGGTTTTTTTTCCAGCCAGAAAAAAAGAAAATTGTTTCATTCTTGCCGTAATTTTCTTTTCCTGGTGCCTATCCATGGTAGCATACCTGTGACAAGCTCCGCCTTGGCTACTCCCTCAGGACCAGTGAATATTTTAAAAGAAAAGGATTAGTGCACACCCAGCATTCTACGTAATATAGCATACCGAGGGTGGGATTGTATGCTGCCATGGAAAGGCACCATGAAAAGAAAATTACTGTAAGTATGAAACAATTTTCTGTTTTCCTGGTGCCTCCATGGCAGCATACCTGTGACAAATAACTAGCTGAAATGGGTGGGATGTTGCATAGTAAAAGATTTATTTGAAAACGGAATTAAAATAGACAAATGCCGGCCTGATAGCCTGTCTGTCAGTTTCTACAGAGGAGAAAGCTGCCAGGTCTTCTCTGTAACGTCTCGTAAACACATGTTGGGATGACCACGATGCTACCTTTTAGATCGTTTTGATGGATACGTCTGTTCTGGCTGTCCAAGAAGCAGAAAACAACCGGGTGGCGTACAGCCCAACTGAAGAGGGGGTTTTAGACCCCTAGCCCTGTACGCCTTCTTAACCAATTTGATTATCCATGAAACTATTGTACTAAAGCAGGGATCTGCAAACCATGGCTTCCCAGCTTCCGCAGAACCACATGTCCCATTAGGTATTTTAAAGCTCTGATATTTTGAGACATGACTAGGCATGATGGATATTGCAGCTCCGGAATGGCCGGAGGGCCACTTTCTGGAGGCCCCTGCCCCAGATGATGCTTCTTTGCCCCTGTTTTTTTAATTAATTTTTTTGGGGAGGTATTACAAATATGTTAGATAAAAGTCTGAAGGGAGTTGTGGCTTGAAGATAGTGTCTTAGCACCGAAGTAATATCGTCTTCGTGAAGAAGGTCGAAATTGGATCTGAAAAGATTGGCAGGGCCCAAGGCTCGGAGATAGTAGAGGAAGAGAAGAACTTAGGGATGAATCCATGTACCGTTCTAAGTTACACTCTATCCGAGTACAGAAAATAAAATTATTGTCTTCTGATCCCAGAGCCTGAAGTTCTGATACTCCCCAGCCCGATGCCATCACCACAAAGAAAAATAGTTTCCAAGTGAGATTCGACAAGGATGCTGAATCAGGTGGGGCAAAAGGCTGTTTGGATAAGGGCTCCAGAGCGATAGAGAGATCCCAAGTGGGAAAGATTTGTTTTAATGGATGGGCTTATCATTTTGACTGTCTTGATGAATTTGATTATTAAAGGATCTTTGGCCCATCTCTTGTGGTCACAGCAGAGATTGCCACCAGCTGTACCTTTTTAAATTGCTTAATCCTAATCTTTGGATACAGATGATAAGCCAATTGCTGACTTCCTGGTGTTTACCTACCTTTGGTAAGCTCCTTTAAGTTGGGGACTATTTGTCTGTCTGAAGGATCCTCAGTTGAGGCTGAATCATCGATTGGTGAGATGAAATTCTTTGTTACACGAACCACTGCCCTGGCTACCTCCGGTGGACCGTCTGGCATTGCAGAATCTTGTTCAGACAGTGGATACATTTTTCCTAGGCAATTTTTATTCCCTTCAACAATGTCTCTGACATCATCCATCAGAGTAAGCCTATGTTTCCACTATAGCGACCTGAAAATTGTGCGATTTTTTTTTTTTTTTTTGCTGCGATTTTGCTGCGATTTGAAACAATGCCTGTGTATTCTTGAGGTCTATGGACCTCAAGTCGCATCAAAGTGTGACTAAAGTAGTGCACGGTCTACTTTGATGTCGACTTGAAGTCGCACAAATATGAACGGTACTCATTGGAAATCATGGGTTACAACATGTCATGTGACTTTGCAGTCCCAAGTCGCATGACAAGTCGCGCTAATGGAAACCGACCCGAAAGAAGGAAACCTGCTTCTTTAAAAATGGGAAGTACATCTTTGACTTCTCAAATGTAGTGTCGTCTTTCTCCCGGCAAATAGCTGGCTTTACAGCCTAGACATAGAGCTGAACTAGGAAAAGGTTGAAGTCCGAGGGCTGAGCTCTTCTGAGGTATTCTCAGATGGCACACTATCATCCAGATGTCTAGGAGGGATACTTGATGCGTGGTGAGAGAATTTTCTCGAGGATGGGCCAGGAAGAGTTAACTTCTCTGGAGGAGGTTGAGCTAATTGCTGCAATGGAACTGCTGCTGCTCATTCCACTATGTAATCCCTGCCCATCTTTTGAGTAGGACAGCTTATCTGTTAACCCTCGCTCTCTGCTGCATATACTATAAAACAGCTTTTGCAGACCAATTGGCTGGTAATGGGATGACCCTGCATGCTCGGCATTTAGGGATTTGAGAGTTGGTGAATGTGAAGAACTATGTCTTTTCACGGATGAACCCTCGCCGCTTGCATGGTATCCTGATCTGGATGGTGCGCCCTGGTTGGGGCCTTCATAGGTTTGTTTATGTCGCTTTGATGTCCGCTTGGACTTCTTCTGGCATACAAGGCTGAAATACATAAACGTACCAGCATAAAAGCTCTCTTTTTTTTTTTTACTCACTTGGATGACGGTCCCTACCTTAAATGTTGGAGAGGTTCTTGTTTGGGTGGCGTACTGCTTATTTTAGGCAGCAGATAGAAAAAGCAGCTGGAGAAAGATAAAGGAGTTAGTGACTGTTATTTCAGCTTTAGCAAGGAAACAGTATTCCTGGTTAAAAAAAAGACAGAAATTACATTTACCGTTGGCAAAAAACAGGGTCCCCTCCAGAAGCCCCCCCGCATAGGCAACCTCCTCAGATGACAACAGGATACCATGCTGAAAGCCCCCAGTAATAACAATGGAGAGGGGAGGGACATCTGTGAAAGATACAACCCTCTAAAAAATTTTGACAAACAAGGGCAAAAAATGTAAAATTTGCCCTACTCAAGATGGCCGCCACAACCTAAGGCTAAACCGCGCAAAGCGCGGCCGGCGGCACTAGGACCTATGTGGCCCGCCTGATTCAGCCCGGCCCACTGAGCCGGCTCCTGACATCCATGCATGCGCAGAGTGGGCAGGAAGGGACTCAGAAACTATAGCAACCAGGAATTAAGGTACAATATCACAAGGAGGGGAAGGTGGTGGGGGAGGAAGAAAGCGAAAAAGAGAGAGGGGAACGCAAGGAAAGGAACGTGAGAGAGAATAGATGATAGGAGAGAGAAATGGAAGGATAAGGCTAAGTGAAAAATAGATACTGCTGCTTTCTCTGCTGCAGGCTTGAGCAAATACCAGTATATAAATGCAGATAGCAGCTCTTATTTAAAAGACAACTGCTGTCCCACAGAAGGGGCTCCCTATCTTATTAGCGCATTTAGCTGCCCAAGAATAGGGACTGTACCTGGGAGAGGCTTGAACCCAGCTGGAAGCTGCTGGCTGCAGAGGTGAGGGATGTTCGACCACCATTCACTGGCCATGAGGTATGAGGAAAGAAAGGAGAATGCTGGAAGTTTACTAATCCTTTACTTTTATAATATTCACTGGTCCTGATGGAGGAGCCAAGGCAGAGCTTGTCACAGGTATGCTGCCATGGAAGCATCAGGAAACGCCCCTGCCAAAAATTGTGCATGGACACATAGGATAACATGCTGGGGAGGTAACTGACTGCAGAAAAAAAGCCTGAAGCCAAAAACAGCAGCTGCAAAAACATCCAGTGTGTGAGGCCTTGAAAGGAGTTTTTCAGTTGTAAAAACCCTGTAACTCTGATAAAAGATTAAAAACGCTGAAAAGCGTGGCTATTCAGCGTTTATCAGCGTTTTTGTGCCATAAGCTTTAGTGGGAGTATAATTTTGCTAAAAAAAAGCTAATAAATGCAACAGCTAAAAAATGCTGAAAAAACGCTACTGCAAAAATGCTGCGGCTTTGTACAGCTAACGCTACTGGTGTTTTTATAACATCCAGTGTGCATGAGGCCTTATTGCTAATATTGACCATAGTAGTCATCTGTAAATGCACAGAAATGTACATATTTCATGACATAGGTGGGGCTAGGATGTCTCTCTGGTTTAAATAACTCAAACATGCCCCTCATTCCCATCTCTGAATGTTGGGAGGTACAGTATGTTAGAAGAAAATATAGGAACTGCTATTGGCTTCCTCCTGAAAATACTAGTTCCCTGGCTGCTTCAGGCTTCAATACTTTTCAGTCACAGTTAGGAAGCAAGCATGAAGCAAATGAAATCAGAGTGAAGTCAGAAGTCGTGATCTGCATACTCATTGTACCACAGTGGCGCATGAAGCACTGAAACCACAGGGTCAGCCAAGGCACTAGTATTTTCAGGAGATCAGTTATAGCAGCTCTGTATTTCACCCATGACAGATTTTTTTTACAGAACTCATGTTAAATAAATAAAAAAAAAGAAACAGTTCCTTTCCGTCCTAGAAATTTTCTGGTAGCATGCATAAAATGTTATTTAAAGCTTCCACAACCATGCAATTTCAGCTTTTGTTTATGGCACAGAAACGTTCAAAAGATTAGCCAATTTTCTTAGTCATAGGTTTAATTTTAGAATTGAAAGAAAAGTCCTCCCACACGATATATGCATTCTGGATAGATCTGCCTATTTCCATTGACAGTTGCTTTAATTCATTCCTGCTGATCTCCATTTCTCTGTCTAACTTCATGAAATCGTGACATCATCATACATCACGTTCAGACATTTAAAACCATTCGGTAAATAAACGTCTAGAAAATTGTATTAATTTTTAAGCCAGCATAGCTGAGCTGTTTGAAGAAAACACACAGAATGCATGAAAACATGTTTCTATAAAAGAAAAAAGCTGTATTGGAGGCTAACAGCCAAAAAAATAAAAACATTTGATAATTTCAAAAGTGGTGCATAACATACCTGTACCTAATGTGTTTTTAACAAATTTAATAAAGAGTTCCACTGTTAATACTTAAAGTGTCTCTAAACCCACATCATAATAAATCATCCATAAAAGCTGTATTACATGCTGTTCATACTCACCCAATCAATATGAGACTGATTTTCTGAATTCTGCAATGCAGTTGGGGATTTTGCAAAGCATTGTTGGCAGTTGCACATGCTCAGTTTTCAGGGAATTTCTATGCTGAGCATTTCCTCCCTATCACATCTGAGCAGCTCATGTGACTATAGAGTCACACATGTAGGTGTATACACAGTGGTAAATGACAGCCCACTCCCTCCCCCCTCCTCCATGCCCACTAACCAGCTAAATACAATATTACATGTTGATTGATGGAGGCTTCTCCTCCCTCTTATTCTAAGATACAGGCTGTGACGAAAGGTGTGCCAAAGCCTGTAACTGGCAGAAATCCACCCACACATATGTTATTAAATTATAAAAAATGTATTTCAAATATATATTTGTATGACAATTTAAAAAAATGTATTGATTTTAATTATTACTCTGTGTTCCAAAGACTGTTTGTTTTTTTTTTTTTTTTTTGTTTTTTTACAAGCCGTAGAGGACTAGAAGGTCCTCCTGCTTATGTTTCCCGGCAGACAAGCTGGGGAAGATCTGGGTCATGTGACAGCTGTATATTGATTAGGAAAAAGATACTTAGAGTTTTTATTAAATTAAAATAATTGCAGTGCCATCATTCATTAACCACTTCAGCCCCGGAAGAATTTACCTCCTCCCTGACCAGAGCACTTTTTGCGATATGGCACTGCGTCGCTTTAACTGACAATTGCGCGGTCGTGCGATGTTGCACCCAAACAAAATTGACTTCCTTTTTTCCCATAAATAGAGCTTTCTTTTGGTGGTATTTGATCACCCCTGCGTTTTTTTGGGGTTTTTTTGCGCTATGAACAAAAAAAGCGCGACAATTTTGAAAAAAAAGCAATATTTTTTTACTTTTGCTATAATAAATATCCCCAAAAAATATATAAAAAAAAACTAATTTCTTTCTCAGTTTAGGCTGATGTATTCTTCTACATATTTTTGGTAAAAAAAAATGCAATAAGTGTATATTGATTGGTTTGCACAAAAGTTATAGCGTCCACAAAATAGGGGATAGATTTATGGCATTTTTATTATTAATTTTTTTTTATTAGTAATGTCAGCGATCTGAGATTTTTATCGTGACTGTGACATTATGGCGGACACATAGGACACTTTTGACACTATTTTGGGACCATTGTCATTTAAGCAGTGATCAGTGTTATAAAAATGCACTGATTACTGTATAAATTACACTGGCAGGGAAGGGGGTTAAACACTAGGGGGCGATCAAGGGGTTAAGTGTGTTCTAGGGAGTGATTCTAACTGTAGGGGGGGATGGGCTCACTACAACATGACAGAGATCACTGCTCCCAATGACAGGGAACAGTAAATCCCTGTCATGTTGCTAAGCAGAACAGGGAAATTCCTTGTTTACATAGGCATCTCCCCATTCTGCCGCTCCGTGACACCTTTTGCGCGCGCCCACAATGTCACGTCTTAAAGGGGACGTACAGGTACGCCCATTTGTGCAGTCATGCCATTGTGCTGGCATCGTGCGCTGGTCGACAAGCGGTTAACAGAAATTGAAGGGCCAATGTAAATGAAACAGTGTGTTTTTAGTATCACTTTAAAGCTTTCCTGTTGCTTCTGTAGGAAAGTACATCCAGCTGCCCCCCTTCAATACAATAACGTGAATACTTACCTGTCTTCATTAGCTCCCCATGCTGCAAGTTTCTGACACTTCTTGGGTGCATGTACTTATTGTAACACAGCGTAGTAAAACACAAACATTTATCTAATGTGGTCTTAGACTAGCAGTAAAAACCTGACAGGGGTCTAATCTTTCCCCACTCCATCCAAAGCTAACCAGGAACTAAAAATACACAGGAATTAAACAAATAAAATAGGGCAGATTTAATGGACCACTTGGTCTTTATTCGCCGTCACTTTTCTATGTTTCTATGCTAGGCAGACATTTTCTGGTGGACATATTGTTCACATTAAAGAAAGTTTAAAAAAAAATAAAATAGGAGGTGTGGCTTATAGTAACCAATCCAATTTTTAGCTTTAATTATTATGTTCTGTAAACATGAGCTGAAATCCAATTGGTTGCTGTTGAACATAAGCACATTTTCTATTTCCAGTTTTGAGAAATCTAGTTCACACTCATTGAACGAGCGGTCCTCCATTTTGCTGCATTGTTTCTTTCTCCTGTTATCTCTGCTGGATTTAACTTAAATATACTATATGGTTAGTAAAATGTTTACCTTATTTATGAGGTTTAAGGGCCTACCAAAAATTAACCTAATTTCACATTATATACAGTCAAGTAGACCCCCACATTACACAGCTAGTAAATGATGTTCTTCTGACAGAGCATAAAAACTGTTTCTTCTCATAGAACAGAAAGGTAAGGGAGGCTTTTGGACTTTAAATATTCCCCTAGTGTCACGTATGTATGATTCAACAAAACAAGTTAATAAAACACAATTTTATTAAATACAGTTTAAAACCATATATAAATCATATTATATATTAGATATCAGACATCATATGATTTCTATATGGTTTTAAACTGTATTTAATAAAATTGTGTTTTTTTAACTTATATGTTCTGTTGAATCATACATAAGTGACAGTAGGGGTATATTTAAAGTCCCAAAGCCTCCCTTACCTTTCCTTCACCGTATTGTTTGGTGATGATACCCTGAGTCACTCCATAAGGCTGGGTTCACACTATTACAAATTGGGTGTGGGTTTCCTCGCATCCAATTCACATAACAGGAGACGGTGACTGGCTCTCAATGGAGCCGGTTCACACATCTCCAGAGCAGCTCCGGTGCAAATTACACAGGGGGTCTGTGCGTCTTCTGGTCCACTTCAGGTCCGAAGTCAGTCAAAATTTTGGACCGAAATCAGACCTGAAACGGTGAACAGGGATGCACCGGACCCCTGCTGTGAGCCGCTCTGCATGGCAGTGTGAACTCAGCCTTAGTGTATGTTTAATTTATACATCTGACCAAAGACACTACAACAGAGGTTACAAATAGGGATGAGCTGAACACCCCACAGTTCGGTTCGCACCAGAGCCTGCGAATGTACCGAAAATTTGCACGAACGTTAGAACCCCATTGAAGTCTATGGGACTCGAACGTTCAAAATCAAAAGTGCTAATTTTAAAGGCTAACTTGCATGGTATTGTCCTAAAAAGGGTCTGGGGACCTTGGTCCTGCCCCAGGGGACATGTATCAATGCAAAAAAAAGTTTTAAAAGAGGCCGTTTTTTTGGGAGCAGTGATTTTAATAATGCTTAAGGTGAAAAAAAAAAAGTTAAATATTCCTTTAAATATCACACCTGGGGGGTGTCTATAGTATGCCTGTAAAATGGAGCATGTTTCCCATGCTTAGAACAGTCCCTGCACAAAATGACATTTTTAAAGTAATAAAAGTCATTTAAAACTGCTTACGGCTTTAATGTAATGTCCAGTCCCGGTTATATAGATGAAAATCAGTGAGACAAACGGCATAGGTACCCCCCCCCAGTCCATTACCAGGCCCTTTGGGTCTTGTATGTATATTAAGGGGAACCCCGCACCCGAATTAAAAAAAGGAAAGGCGTGGGGCCCCAGGCCCTATGAACAGCAGTATACAGGTGGTGCAAACAAGACAGGGACTGTAGGTTTGTTGTTAAGTAGAATCTGTTTGTAATTTTGAACTGGTACATTTTTAAAGTGTAGCTCCAGCCAAAAAATCTATTTTTAAGCTTTTTGGAAAACATAGGGAAGGGTTATCACCCCTGTGACATTTGTTTTGCTGTCTGTGCACCTCTTCAGAAGATTTTACCTCACTTTCTGTCACAATGACAAATGTTTTTTGACAATTTGGGGTTTTTAGTGAAACAAGGATTGGTGATAAAGCATCAGTGGAAAGGAGACACGTTTTTCCCATATTAACTCTTACAGGAGAGAATTTCCCTTGCTAGGGGTAGATTTCATTTCACTTCCTGTTGTCTCCTTGTGTTTTGCAAGTAGGAGTCGTTTGTAAGTTGGATATTTGAAAGTAGGGGCCTGCCCTATATACTCTGCAGAAATTGCGGCCTTAGGTGTTGGTGTTGCCACAACACTGTAAGCCCTCACAGTTACTCTTGGTGGGCGCAGGAACGGGCTCAGCTGTGAAATATTAGATGAAGAATTGTAATTACATGCCCCTGTTGAACAGGGTCAGAAAAATTGGGCCTTTGGTGGTGGTGGTGCTGGTGCCACAACACTGTAAGTCCTCACAGTTACTCTTGGTGGGCGCAGAAACGGGCCCTGCTGTGAAATATTAGATCAAGAATTGTAATTACATGTCCCTGTTGAACAGGGGCAGAAAAATTGGGCCTTAGGCACTGGTGCCACAACACTGCAACCCCTCACAGATACTCTAGAAATGAGCCCTCCTGTAAAATATTGCATCAAAAATTGTAATTACACGCCCCTGTTAAACAGACACTGAAAAATTGGGCCTTAGCCACTGGTGGCGGTGCCCAGAACCAAAAATATTCTTACAAGCTATCAGCATGATCATTGAGGAGGAAGAGGCACTGGTGCTGGTGCCACAACACTGCAACCCCTCACAGATACTTTAGTTGGAGCGCAGAAACAAGCCCTGCTTCAAAGTATTGCATCAAAAATTATAATTACACGTCCCTGTTAAACAGACGCTGAAAAATTGAGCCTTAGCCACTGGTGGCGGCGCCCAGAACCAAAAATATTTTTACAAGCTATTAGCATGATCATTGAGGAGGAAGAGGATAGTCACTCAGCATAACAGGATAGTCACTCAGCATCAGCATAGGCAGTCTTGAAGGGATTTGACTTTTCAAAAAAAATTATTCGGTTACATCAGCATCAGGTGCTTGGTAGCTGGTGGTGATCCAAGACTGATTAATTTTTATGAAGGTCAGTCGATCGACCGAGTCGGTGGACAGGCGCACCCTGTGATCGGTTACAAAACCTCCAGCAGCACTGAATGTGCGTTCTGAAAGAACGCTGGGTGCAGGACAGGCCAGTAGCTCAATTGCATACTGTGCAAGCTCTGCCCAGTGATCCATCGTGACCTGTGCCCCATACAGCGTGACCTGTGCCCCATACAGCCCCACCTATGCAGAGGAAGAGGCAAGCCACCCGGATCAGCAGAGAGCGGGATTGCCCGCTGTAATAGCTTTCATTTGAATTTCTTGTCTTCCCGGGGCTCATCGTCACATAGCCCCACCTCTTGGCCCGACGCCTTTGATGACGTCACATGTCCTGCATTGGATCGGCGTTCTGTCTATCAAAGGCACCGGGCAAAAAGGTGGAGCTATGTGACGTGAGCCCCGGGAACACTGGAAGTTCTAATGAAAGCTCCTACATCGGGCAATTCAGCTCTCTGCTGATACGGACAGCTCGCCTCTTCCTTTCCTCTCTCTTCCCCTGGCTGGGAGACTGTGCCGGCGGTGCTCTTATCCTCACTGGGCCCCACTCAGCTGCGGGCCCCATAGCGCCCGCATGGGTCGCTATGGTGGTAGTTACGCCCCTGCACGCAGCGTGTGCTCCAACAGGTGGACAAGGGGGACAGTGTCATTGATGCATGCACTGTCACTGCTTACCATCCTCGTGGCCTCCTCAAATGGTGACAGGACAGTGCATGCATCCCTGATCATGGCCCACTGGCGTGGGGGAAAAAAAACAAGCTCCCCTGACCCTGTCCTGGTGCCATAGTCGCACAGGTACTCATTGATGGCCCTCTGCTGCGTGTGCAGCCGCTGCAGCATGGCCAACATTGAGTTCCACCTGGTGGGCATGTCACAGATTAAGCGGTTCTTGGGTAGGTTAAATTCCTTTTGGAGGTCAGCCAGCCGAGCACTGGCATTATATGACCTGCGGAAATGCACACAGACTTTCCTGGCCTGCCTCAGGACATCCTGTAAGCCCGGGTACCTGCCCAAGAACCGCTGGTTCCGAAGTCAAATCACAGGAAGAAGCCATGGAGGAAGAAGAAGAGGAGGGGGTGGAGGAGAGAGGTGTGGCAGAATCACCACTAGTAGTATTTTGGAGTCGTGGTGGCAGAACAACCTCCAACACTACTGCACCTTGTCCTGCATCCTTCCCAGCTGCTAGAAGAGTCACCCAGTGCGCGGTGAAAGATAGGTAACATCCCTGTCCATGCCTGCTGGACCATGAGTCAGCGGTAATATGCACCTTACCGCTGACCGCCCTGTCCAGCGAGGCCAAGACATTGCCTTCCACATGCCGGTAGAGAGCCGGAATCGCCTTCCGTGAGAAAAAGTGGCGTTTGGGAACCTGCCACTAAGGAACCGCACATTCCACAAACTCACGGAAGGGGGCAGAGTCTACCAACTGAAAAGGCAACAATTGAAGTGCTAGCAATTTAGCCAAGCTAGCATTCAACCGCTGGGCATGTGGATGGCTGGGAGCGAACTTCTTTTGGCGGTGCAGCAGCTGGGGCAGGGAAATTTGCCTGGTACAATCTGACGTCGGTGTACCGATAGCAGATTGCCCACAAGTACTTGGCTGTTACACACCTAATTCTACACCTTCATTCCTCTCAGTGCAGGTCTCAGAGAGGACTGAAGGTATAGTGAGGTTGGAGATCCCAGCTGATGAGGAGCAAGGAGAGGTCCTCTTTGTTCTTTGGTGTGGGTCTTTTAGGTACGCTTGCCAACGAACTGCATGGCAGGTCAACATATGTCTGGTCAAGCATGTGGTGCCCAAGCGGAAGATGTTTTGGCCACGAGAGATACACTTGAGACATATGTTGCAAATAGCAGCGGTGGGATCTGATGCACTCATCTCAAAAATGGCCCACACCAAAGAACTTTTGGAATAATGCGCAGAGACAGCAGCGCTCTGCACATGCGGAGTTCTGCGGTGTGATGCAGTCGGTGTGCTGCCCTTAAGCTGGCCCCTGGGGGGCATCCTGCCTCATTGGTGATGTGCCTCCTCCTCCTTCTCTCTCCTATCAGGCACCCACGTGGAGTCAGTGACCTCATCATCCCCTCCCTCCTCATCACTGGAGCAAAGCTGGCAGTATGGGGAACATAACTGCCAGATTGCTGTCCTTCTTGGGCACCCCCTCTCTCTAGGCTCACGTTACTGCCTTCCTCTAGCTGGGTACCATCATCGGAGCCTTCAAAACGCTGGGAATCCTCCTGGAGCATGTACCCAACATTGTGGTCAAACAGTTTGGGGGACTCCTCAGGAGGACATGGTGGGGCTAGGGAAGGAGTGACTGATGCCATTGAGCCGAGGGAAGAGGACGCGTTGGCAGCTGCTTTGCCAGACAAAGTACCCTGAGCCTGGGTGAGAGAGGATGAGGAGGATGAGGACGGCTTGGTCATCCACTCTACCAAGTCTTCCGCATGTTGTGGCTCAACACGGCCAGCTGCCGAAAAAAAGGACAAGCGCGTCCCACGGCCACGTGCTGATGAGGATGCAACGTCTCCACGACCAGCACTGTTGCCTCTAGACACAGAGCCTACTTGCTCTCTTTTATTGGCTTGTGACAGTCTGCCTCTCCTTGTTGGCCTTCCAGACATACTAATGGCCTGCAGTGAGATGTAGCTGCACACAGCTGGCATGTATATATATATATATACTGATACTGTAGCTAGCAGAATCAACTGCCTGCCTGTAGTATTATTAGTATGAGAACACCAGCAATTGTCTTCAGGTAGCTTTAGGTGCACACTGTGCAGAGGACGCAGTACACTAACTGTAAATACTGTAGCTGCCTGCCTGTGGTATTAATAGGAGAAGAACAACAGCAATTGTCTCCAGGTAGCTTTAGGTGCACACTGTGCAGAGGACGCACTACACTAACTGTAAATACTGTAGCTGCCTGCCTGTGGTATTAATAGGATCAGAAGAACACCACTAATTTTCTTCAGGTAACTTTAGGTGCACACTGTGCAGAGGACACAGTGCACTAACTGTAAATACTGTAGCTGCCTGCCTGTGGTATTAATAGGAGCAGAACAACAGCAATTGTCTCCAGGTAGCTTTAGGTGCACACTGTACAGAGGACGCACTACACTAACTGTAAATACTGTAGCTGCCTGCCTGTGGTATTAATAGGATCAGAAGAACACCACTAATTTTCTTCAGGTAGCTTTAGGTGCACTGTGCAGAGGACACAGTACACTAACTGTAAATACTGTAGCTGCCTGCCTGTGGTATTAATAGGAGCAGAACAACAGCAATTGTCTCCAGGTAGCTTTAGGTGCACACTGTGCAGAGGACGCACTACACTAACTGTAAATACTGTAGCTACCTGCCTGTGGTATTAATAGGATCAGAAGGACACCACTAATTTTCTTCAGGTAGCTTTAGATGCACACTGTGCAGAGGACACAGTGCACTAACTGTAAATACTGTAGCTGCCTGCCTGTGGTATTAATAGGAGCAGAACAACAGCAATTGTCTCCAGGTAGCTTTAGGTGCACACTGTGCAGAGGACGCACTACACTAACTGTAAATACTGTAGCTGCCTGCCTGTGGTATTAATAGGATCAGAAGAACACCACTAATTTTCTTCATGTAGCTTTAGGTGCACACTGTGCAGAGGACGCACTGCACTAACTTGTAAATACTGCAGCTGCCTGCGGTACTGTACTAATAGGATCAGAAGAACACCACTAACTTTCTTCAGGTAGCTTTAGGTGCACACTGTGCAGAGGACGCACTACACTAACTTGTAAATACTGCAGCTGCCTGCGGTACTGTACTAATAGGATTAGAAGAACACCACTAATTTTCTTCAGGTAGCTTTAGGAGCACACTGTGCAGAGGACGCACTGCACTAACTTGTTAATACTACAGCTGCCTGTGGTACTGTACTAACAGGATCAGAAAAACAGTAACACCACTAAATTTCTTCAGGTAGCTTTAGGTGCACACTGTGCAGAGGACACACTACACTAACTTGTAAATACTGCAGCTGCCTGCGGTACTGTACTAATAGGATCAGAAGAACACTAATTTTCTTTAGGTAGCTTTAGGTGCACACTGTGCAGAGAACACACTACACTAACTGTAAATACTGTAGCTAATAGGACTAATAGGATCAGAAGAACACCATCTATTTTCGTCAGGTAGCTGTAAATACTGTAAAAACACCTGCCTGCCTGTCAGTAGTGGGAAGAGAAAAACAGGAATGGATCTAGCTAAACTGAATACAGTGTATATATATATATATATATATATATATATATATATATATATATATATATATATATACACACAACACCTAGGATGTATATATATATATATATATATATATATATACACAACACACTAAGTGCAGCTAACTGACTCGCCTGCCTACTCTATCTAACTCAAATGACATCTGTCTATCTATCTCTCTCTCTCAACGCCGGAACACACTACACAGGGCCATCGTGCAGGCGGCCTTATATAGTGTGGGGCGTGTACTAAACCCCCTGAGCCATAATTGGCCAAAGCCACCCTGGCTTTGGCCAATTACGGCTCTCACTACAGATGGCGCTGTGATTGGCTAAGCATGCGGGTCATAGTGCATGCTTGGCCAATCATCAGCCAGCAATGCACTGTGATGCCGCAGTAAATTATGGGCCGTGACGCGCCACTCGAATTTGGCGCGAATGGCCAATATTGTTCGGAATTCAGCGAACGACCGAACAGGCAATGTTCGAGTCGAACATGCGTTCGATTCGAATACGAAGCTCATCCCTAGTTACAAATCCCCATTAGATTGCCCAATATGTCTTTATATCCCAGACTGTCCAAATCACCATCATCACTAGATGTCAATAGCTTTGTTTCATTTAGATATGGATAACTAGGAACAGAGCAGCTGAAAAAAATCAAAAGGAATATATAGAATTTTTATTCAAAAATGGCAAAAAATAAAACACAATACAAGCGAAATGGAAATTAACATTAGGTTTTTTTTTCTGATCTATCAAAAATATTTTAAAAAGACATTTCTATTCTAAAGTATGCTTAGGGCCTAGACAGAGGGAGTAATCTAACACAGACCACACCAACATATCAACTAGCAATACTAGGAAGTGGTAAGATGTTTAATTTCTTTGTGCCCTAAGAGTATGGTTGCCCCCCGGTTGAGAACCCCTGCACTAGTAGATGGTAGGATGTGTAGGTACAATCTGAGTGCTCTCTGGTAACTGCTGAGAAGTAAGCATATCCATAAACATGTACAGTCACATTGGGTGGGTGACAGCTTGTATGTGGATGAAGCAGGGAGGAGGCATGGCGCCAACTTATCGGGGTAAACCAATAGCAGTCAAAGTTTTCCAACCTTCTTGTAAAACTTTATTGTTTACAAGTTTTACAGTACCACACTATGTGTATAATTTTCCTTTTTGGTTGGGAGCTCCATAATATCTATTTGGAAGTGTGAGGTGAGGATTTCTTCCAAGAAGTATAATGCATAGCAACTGGAGAAGAGGATTCAACAGTGCTGTATGAAAGGCTTACATTATTGATTGGAGGGTAATGATGTATATAAAGGAGCACATGAACTCAATTAAATGTGAGCACATATATGATTTTAAGTGTTGCACATGTGGAGTGGAACATACTACACTATACAGTCATAAACAAAAAGTAGTCCCTGTATAAGAAAACAAGGAAGGAAAGAGGCTATTGCTGTTACAATAATTAGGACATATTGGGTACAAATTAACACATTTTTTTATGTAGCAGGACCCCTGTAGGGGCTGCTGAGTGTTGTGGTCCATCTGCCACCCTGCCCAGCCAGGCATACAGTTCTCATTCACCCTCAGGCAGAAAACCAGTCCTTAAATTTTGTTTGTATTTTTATTGAGGGGAATAAACTTGGATGGGGATGGGATATTCATGAGATGTCCAACTGATTCCAGAAAAATACATGGGGCAAACTATATACATCTCCGGTATATACAACTCCAACACATCACTCCAGCACTATCTCTCCTCAACACCTCCAGCACATCACTTGCTTGCATTTCCCAAACCAGCTAGCACTGATTTGCAGACCTTACAATGGCTCAGCCAGGCCCAACTTGAATGCCATTTGCAGGCAGGGACCGGTGGCCCCTTTGGTGTAGCAAAAATGTAGAAAGTCCTAGTGCTAGCTGTCCTTGTGGTTACTGCTCCCAGTACCACCTCGTCAGGAACTGCCAGCCCTCCTGGCTGCAGCTACCTCTCTCCATTGCCTGTGCCACCACAGTACACTCCACTGGCTCTGCACCCATCCCAGACTACAATTTCCCAGTCCCCTATGGTGTGCCTCCCCAGTCCTCTCCTGGCTGTGTGTCACTCACCAGCCCTCTTGGCTGTGACCAGTTGTTTCTCTCCTGGAGACTTTGCCAGGCAGTGCTCTCCTGCTGCTGTCCTCTCTTGCTCCCGTGCCACCTGTCCATGACACCTCTGTGTGTAATGAGCCCCAGGCCCAAGGTCACCCCCCCAGACTGGGGAGCTCCCTCAAAGGCCACGGCAGCCCAGCACTCCATCTATAGCTTCCATCCAACCAACTCCTCCCCAGCTGGGTTGACCCTGAGTATTTCAAGGAGGCCTGCCCCCTGCCAATCCAAGTTGGGGATTGGTCAGGGCTACTCAAAACATCCCAAGCAGTTCCAACTCCCCTCTCCTCCTTTCTTTCCAGAATATTCTAGAAGGCTCTAGAAAGAAGTGGGAGGTCTTGGTGATGCTGCCTGTGAGTCTCCAGCTCTGCTCTGAGTCACTCCCAACCCAGATCAAAACAAATAGACAGACTTGGCTGCTAGCCAAACCTGACAATTTACCTACACTAGCAAAAATGCTATCTCTCTCTAGCACACTAACTAGAGGGTGATACAATTAATTTCAAAAAGGTCCAGTTAAAACAGTGTACACCGAGGGAATTGTCTTCCCTGATCGAGAAATACACTATGTCACATGAATGTGCATGTCACACGTGCTTACGAGTATCAAAACAAGGACGACATAAAACACAAATAATGTCTAGACAAAGCTACGCAACCGTATTGCGAAATGTGTTGACGTCATCAGCGTCGTGAGACACCATCTGTGGCATCCCCTGTCGGGTTGGCGAGCTGAGCGGGGACAGTGGACAAGTCAGCGGAAGGACTCCCAGGTTATTTCAGCCGGCATTTGCTGTACCCCATAACAATACAATGTGGATTATGAGAGCGGCATCAAGCAGAGCACCCTCTGATCAGATCAGCAATTGTAGGATACTATTGACATTTATCTCTGTACAAGACATAGGCAATTATGCCTTTATATCCTCGATTCGTCATGCACACTCACCCCTGACAGTTTGCACAGATCTAAGAACTCATGCTCCTTGCGGAATATCCACCACACATGATTTTCAATACCCGGGAATCCCCCCTTTACTACTCCACCTGTGGGTGAGAGGTGCAGACCACATACAGGGGTAATCAGATTCTTACCCAGTATATGACCTCATACACCATTGTGTGGTCTTAATCCTTGGGCCAGAAGTGTCCCCCTGAAATTACCACACACTAGGCTGCACACCAGTAGGACCCAGCCCCCACTTCTGATGTCCTTAATGCAGTCAGCAATGGACTTAGTATCAGGATCTTTCCATATACAGCATTAGGGTAATTAGGTCCTAGGAATCTCTGGTCAACTCCAGCTGTCCTCAATTATAGCCATCTTCACATTCTAAGGAGTTTTCTCTGCAAAAGGATTAGAGACTTCATTCACTACCCATGATTACATGGGAATGCATGAACTTCCAACTTCAATCCACTAATTGCAGGAACCACTCCCACCCTATAAGGAATATGGGCTTATACTCAGAGAATCCTCTTTTCAGTAGCAGTTCCCCCCACATCCTTCCCCCCAGCTCGAGCCCCCAAGGGAGTCACACACAGGAGGCTACCTTAATAGAACTAATTTGATACACAATATACGGCAGATTGCCGTGGCAGTACCCTGAGTGTTGAAACACTTGGTGTCCGGACGTTTTTGTTATTTGTGTTTTATGTTGTCCTTGTTTTGATACTTGTAAGCATGTGTGACATGCACATTCATGTGGCATAGTGTATTTCTCGATCGGGGAAGACCATTCCCTCGGTGTACACTGTTTTAATGAGAACTTTTTGAAATGAATAAAATTTGTACATTTGTACCCAATATGTATATATGTATGTCCAACTTATTGTCACAGTAATAGCCTCTTTCCTTCCCTGTTGTCTTATACAGGGACTACTTTTTTTATATGCTTACCTAGGCTAGAGTGACAACACCAAATCGGTGAACAATAAATTGAGCATACTATTTTCGTCTGTAGGTTTCAACTTCTTTTTTGTTTTTCATAGTACACTATACAGTCACTACTTTTTTCTTTTGAGATTTCAAAGAGATCAATGACTCAAGAATAAAGAGATGTTTTTTATAGCAGATGCATTTTATTGAACAAAAAGGCCCTGAAGATTCCTCTGAAGGGACATTTAAAGGGACATTGACTTTTTAGCACTCGTTCTGAGATTAATATATATTTCTGCTGGGGTGGCAGAGGTTTTCAGCTGCTGTTTATTGGGAACCCTACCTCTAGTATTCTAATGTTCAATATAAATTCAAAGTAAGGTCATATCATAATGCAAATTATCATTGCATTTAGTGTCAAGTAAAAAACACTATGACAAAACACACTCAAGGAGTGAACTCTCAAGGTACTGCCCCTGATCATAAAAGAAGAAAAATTCATAAGTTAGTGTCTTGTATAGTATGTAAAAAGAGTGGGAGCTATCGGCAAAGAGACATAATGCAATAACTAAAAATAAAAACCTGATTTTGATCAACTACCTCTTCAATAAATGTCAGAAAGTCTGAATAAATCTCAAAACATTATTTTAACTCACTGGACTGACTAGAAAAAAGTTTATCGGTATCAAACAAGTATATAGAAAAAATCAAAATCTATAAAAATGGTACCACGCCACACAATCTCACTCATACTGATAAAAAGCACAGACATCCACCTCACTCATATTGTATTGTATACCGCCAGTGACCATAAATAGATAGTATAATTACCCACTAATTTATGAATTGCCAACTGATGGGGACAAAGTAACATACTGATCCTCGAAGGATCATACAAAGGAGGCTCTGAGGTAGTCCTTAATGTAGGTATTGATGGCTCTATAGAGACCTTCGTTTAGATTGGATATGCAAACAAGTGGCCATTGTCCAAAATGTGATGTTTGATGAATATAGTTCATAGAGGAATCCAGTAAAGGTGTACAAGTTGTAATACAGTGGTCTATAGGAAGTTAATTGATCCAAGCTTGAAACAAAAAACTCCAGCATTCCTTGTGGGTCAGCAGAAAGTCATGCCTGTATAACCATGCCAGGAAATATCAATGTACTTTTAAATCCTCCCTCGCACTGTAGGTATTGTATTACAACTGTAAGGAAAAAACAATCCAAAAGTACTCTTCTGGGGACTCCATTGTGCATCCCCAACAGTATAACATAGGAAGTCCTTGTAAATCCTAAAGTTAGATCAAAGTCAATATTCCAACATTCACAAGAAGCATATGTACAGTGATAGTTATCAGATCCTGTTGTCTGTGGTGGTCTCAGGCCCTGAGATTCCTCTATGGACTATACTTATCAAACCTCACATTCTAGACAATGGTCACTTGTTTGCATATCCAATCTAAACTACAGTTTCTATAGTGCCATTAATACCTACATTAAGGACTACCTCAGAGCCTCCCATACATGATCCTTCGAGGATCACTAAGTTTCTTTGTCCCCATCATGTGATAATTCATAAATTAGTGGGGAATTATACTCATATATATTTATGGTCACTGGCAGTATACGATACAATATGAGTGAGGTGGATGTCTGTGCTTTTTATCAATATGCTTGAGAATGTGTGGTGTGGTACCATTTTTATAGATTTAGTTTTTTTCTATATACTTGTTTGACAATAAACTTTTTTCTAGTCAGTCTAGTGAGTGGAAGTCATTTTTTGAGATTTATTGAGACTTTCTGACATTTAGTCAAGAGGTGGTTGAGCAAAATCAGGTTTTTATTTTTAGTTATTGCAAAAAAACACTATGAACGTAGTAGCAGATTACAGTCCAAATTAATTTTATTTTCTGACTAGTAAAGTGAAATTTGCTCAGTTACTATGAGTTTCTATTTTTTGCACATTTAAAATAGAGAAAAAATAAAAACAATTGCTGGAACTGCTCAGGCACCCCTAGCAGTGTTTTGGATTTTTTTTTGTGCACGTAAATGTAGATCAAATATAAATAAAGGCATGTTAAATAATAAAGGAGATAATTCAATGAACACTATAAGTATGCTTACTTACTATATACAGTTTTCAGAATACAAGATTTTTTAGATAAAAATTAATCAATCTTGCCTGCTTTTGTTTACATTTATTATCTTAGGTACGTCTTAGATTTGCTTAATTTTAAACTGTATGTAAAGGCCAATATTTATTTTTTTAAGTTTTAAAAACACCAGAGAAGGATAAGACCCCCACTAGGGACATTTCTCTTCACAACTTGCCCTGAAGATGCTATAGAGAATGATGAAATCTTTCCAAAGTGAATGGAATTTCCATCTTAGAAAAATTGTCACAAGAATAGTGGTCCCTTTTGGAAGATTTCTCCTTTATTCCTTTTCTGGTAATAAATCAAAACTTATCCGATACCCTGTGATGTAACTCAAATTTCTTTCATAAACATAAGAATTAAAAAGAAAAAAAATTAGCTTTTTTTCCATCATTTTCCGTACTGATGACAATGGTCAGTAGGACAAATTTACGAATTATTCCAGCAGGGGCACAGACAATAATAACACAGTGACAAAGGGTCTATGCCTTTCCAACCCTACCCAAAACTAAAAAAAAAAAAATGCATTTACGAATACTTTTTAAGGATTAACAATACACACAATACACAATACACACACAATACACTGACACAGTTTTCATATTTTTAAAAATAAAATAAATTGTTGAATAAATATTGGGTTTACGCTGATTTTGATAAATATGTAAAGAGGTGGCCTTTTGTTGTCATTGAACCCTGTAGATCTCAAATAAACATATGGATCCTTCATCTGAAAGAATTTTTCCTTGGGATTGTTCACAACACTGCACAAGATTTTAGTAGCAGTCACAAAAAAAGACAAGTAGAAGGCCTATAGTGTCCTTCTAAAGTTCAGACAGCAAGTAAAATATTATGTTAACGCTGAAATATAAACCAACATGTTTTATTCTTCCCATGATGTCTAAGATAAGTACCGCAGTCCATGGAATTATTTAATGTTCCCTAAAGATGTTTCAAACTGCAAAAATAACCACTGACCAGAGGATTTACTGCCAGTTAATGTCCAGCTTGTGTCCCTGGGCACTTTTAAGAGGCTGGTTTACTATTGAGGTGAGGACATTGTGTAGCTTTTTATTTTGGTTCCAAAATCGATCAGTGTATGTAATGCCTCATTCTCAGTGTCTTGTCTCTCTCTACAACACAAAAACTTTATTACCATTAAAGTGAGCAGATACCCCCTTCATCGTGGGACACGTGCTCTCCAAAACCAAACAATGTTATCAATGCCTTATATTCAAGAGAGATGGAAAAGCAACTCTGTCTTCTGAACAAAATGTCTTAATAAATTTACTTAACCACTTCAGCTCCGGAAAGGTTCACCCCCTTCCTGACCAGGCCATTTATTGTGATACGGCACTGTGTTATTTGGAACTGACAATTGCGCGGTCGTGCGATGCTGTACCCAAATAAAATGTATGTCCTTTTGTTCGCACAAATAGAGCTTTCTTTTGGTGGTTTTTGATCACCTCTGCGGTTTTTATTATTTGCGCTATAAACAAAAAAAAGATCGACAATTTTGAAAATAAACACAATATTTTTTACTTTCTGCTACATCCAATAAAAAAATGTAAAAAATCAAATTCTTCATCAATTTAGGCCAATATGTATTCTGCGACATATTTTTGGAAAAAAATCCCAATAAGCGTATATTGTTTGGTTTGCGCAAAAGTTATAGCATCTACAAACTATGGGATATATTTATGGAATTTTTTTTTTTTTTAGTTTTACTTTTTTAACTAGTTTACGATCAGTAATTTTTAGCGGGACTGCGACATTGCGGCAGACAAATCTGACACTAAGTGACACTTTTTGGGGACCAATGACACCAATACAGTGATCAGTGCTAAAAAAAATGCAATGACACTGTACTAATGACACTGGCAGGGAGTGGGTTAACATCAGGGGCTATCAAAGGGTAAATGTGTTCCCTGAGAGTGCTTTGATACTGTGGGGGAGGTGGTTTAACTGTAGGTAAACAGAGATCCATGTTCCTGCTTAGCAGAAACACAAGATGTCTGTCTTCCTTACTAGCAGAACAGCGATCTGCCTTTCTCTGAACGATTGCCGGGTTCCCGGCAAACATCAGGTCCGCCGGACCCACCGATTGGCTCCCACTGTGTCCAATCATAGTGGGAGCAGGTCTCCGGTGGCGCATGCGTGCGCACCAGACCCAAAGACAAAAAAAATACAGGTATGTGATTTTGCACTTAAGGGCTGCCCTGCCGCAGTATATGTACGTGGGGCAATCCTTAAGCGGTTAATCACAGACGGCTTAATGTTTCTGTAAATACCCCCCAGCTTGTCACACAGGTTGATTGATTTATAACAAAAAACGTTGACAAACCTTTAATGTTTCATTTGCATCCCTAAAGCTGTGATGTAAACTAAGCCTAACAAACGTAGAGGATAACATTTGTAGTATGGAAAAAATATTACATTAAAAGTGAACTCCAAGCAAACAGCAGTGTGTTCTGTCTGTGGGTGTTTACCGTTGTGGAAATGCATTCCATTTACACACATTCCCACACTAGCAAAAGTGTGAACCGAGCCTTAGGTATGAACAATTGTATAATCAACTTAGATACAACTGTTGGAGCCATGGAAAGCCATTCACCTCAGTAAAAGGCAAAGTATCACAAGTCAGGAAACAGTCCAGCAACTTTGTTTTTTTTGTTTATCAGGGGTATTCAACTTGGATGGGGATAGAGATATTATGGGATGCCCACTTGACTTTTCATCAAAATCAGGGACACAACTATATACAATCCGTATATACACTCCTCTTCAGCCTCCTGCACAAATCTTGTCTGCAGAACACTTAAGCCCAGCTGGAACACTGTGGGGATCTGACAAGGCACTCAGCCAGATCCAGTAAAGCCCTTTACAGACAGGGACCGTGGGCCCTTTAGGTGTGTAGAAAAGTCCCAGTGTCCTCCTGTGGCTACTAATTCCAGCACAATCTCTTCAGGCACTGCCAGCCCACCTGGCTGCAGCTGCCCCTTTCACTAGCCCTCCTGGGTAATCTTCCACAGTCCTCCCAGACTGACTCTACAACTATTTCAGACTGCCACTCCTCAGTCCTCTCAGACTGTCCTCCCCATCTGTCTCACTCACCAGCCACCCAGCTGTCTTCTCCCTGGAGATCTCCTGGACGTGCTCGCTGGCTCCTGCTGCCTTCACACCTGCTCCCATGCCACTTAACAGGACTCCTCCTTGTGTTGTCAGAGGCTCCCTCCTACACCACGTCCCAGGCCCTGAGGTCACCCCCCCAGACTAGAAGGCTACTCTCAAGGGCCTCCAACAGCTTCCTCAGCACTCCTTCTCCAGCTTCCACCCAAACTCCACTGCCCAATGCTGGCCTGACCCTGGGTATTTAGGAGGTCCCTTGTCCTGCCAGCCCATTTGGCCAGGTGTTGGTCCAAGCAGCTCCCCCTAACCTCCCTCCCAGTCTTCTTGAAGTTTCTGTAAAGTTCCAGAAAGTAGGGGGAGGTATCAGATGCTGTCTGATGAGTCATTCCAGCGTCCCTGGATCACTCACCCTGACCCAGGGAATCAGACGCACATCTATGTTGGTTCACAAATTTCTACATTGACATGAGTATGTTATGTATGTATTCAACTTTGAAGGAGATTTTTGGAGAACTGAAGAATTGACCATGGATGTTATCATGAACAAGTTACGGTCATAAAAAAATCATATAGCAACAAGTCAGACAGTTGCCATAGGCTATATTTGTTACATCAATTAGGCCTTCATTTTCAATAAAGTCATCATTGATATATTAAGAAGGGCATGGTTTCTTTAGAGCTGGATAATTTTCTTTGGAACGTAGTTAATCTTTAAGTTGAACAATATCAGGATCAGCCAACTGTGTGACTGCAAAGCTTTTGTTGGAATGTCACTTTGTTTGATATGGCTAAACTGTTTGGGTCTAAATATGACATATCATGGATCAAAGTTTAATCTTTTTTTAGAAATTTTACTCCAATCTAGTTGTTGCCTGATTATTGACTACATAGAAAGCCCAGTATTGAAACCATTCAAGAGTGTTAAAAAGAGACTAATCCTCTGATAATTCTCCAAGCATTCTTCTTTACCTTGTAAGCCTTTTCTGAGGCTTAGGGATTTCAAGTAAAGACTTAACAGAAAGCTTCAGAAGAGTGCTGCATGCATTTGTGACAAATGAGTTCACCAGAGTAGTTTGGTCTGAAAATAAATTGCTGAGTATCAATATCTACAGTACCCTCTTTTCTGCAGACAGATATGCATTTCAGTGGCGGTGTGTCCATAAGGGCGCCCCCTTTCTCCAGCCACCCCTCTATGACCAATGGATAGATTCACGCATTGCATGAATCTATCCATGGTCACCGCTGCCACCCCCTATTCAGGCGCCCGTCCCCTTTTTGGGTGTTGGGCACCTAAATTACAGTGGCGGGGGGTGTTTTTGAAGCACCTGATTAGAGCCATAGGCTCTAATAGGCGTCAAAAAAGGTGACCTGCGAGCGCCATGCTTGGGGCTTGCAGTTCACTCAGTTGTGTTAGAATAGTGAATGAATATTCCTAACACTGAACCCCCTCTCTGCCAATCAGGTGCTCGGGTCTGTTACCCATTACCTGATTGGCTGAAACGACAGGCGCTGTGATTGGACGCCAGGAGGAGAGGACGGGAGGAGAGGATGGGAGGAGACGCATAGAGGACACCACTCGCCATTGTCACCCACTGCCCCACTGAGACAGGGTAAGTGCCGGGCAGATGGCAAGCAGGTGGGGGGGTCACAGTGGCAGAATTCAATGGCACAGTGGCAGCATTTGATAGGCACAGTGGCAGCATTCAATGGGCACAGTGGCAGCATTTAATGGGCACAGTGGCTGCATTTGATGGGCAACCAAATTGACCTGTGTAACAATATGCGTTAAAGCCATGTTCCGCCCCCCCCAAAAAAAAATTAAAAGCCAGCAGCTACACATGCTGCAGCTGCATGTTGGCACCGCAGCTGGTGTTTCCATTAGCTGTCAGGTGCTACCACCGCCATTGCGGGTAAGGGTACCCAGCAGTGTAGCCTTACGGCTTCATGCCGGGAACCCTACTACTCATGAGTGAGGCCCTGGCCCGGCAACAGGGGGAGGAGGAGGGAGCCCCGTGGTGATGTCATGGGCCGCGGCCCAGACTCCCGGAAGTGGGAAGAGGATACCTGTCAAAGATAGGTATCCTGTCCCCCCCGAAAGGTGCCAATTGTGACACCAGAGGGGGAGAGGTGACAAGAACAGGGGTTTAGTTGCACACATTTGCAAAAAACAGATGACAGGGATCTCATCTCGCTCCTCACTCCAGGGCTGTTGCTTCTCCTCCCGGCCAAACAGGAAGTGAGTCCTGAGACTCCCTGGCCAATCGGGTTTCAGGACCTGCTTCCTGATTGGCTGGGAGGAGAAGCAGGAAGACAATAGTGAATATTAATTAGCTATTGTCACACAAGTGGGTGGGCTTGGAGCCCACCCCTTTTTTAAGCCAATTAGAGCCTTAGGCTCTAATCATGTGCTTCAAAACAAAACAAAACCCTATTGAAATCCATGTGCCCTGCATGTAGATTAGGGTCTGGGCGCATGGATTGGGGGGGCGGGGCCCCTGCGCCCCATATGGACCGGCCGTCACTGACTCACAGACAACCTCATTATTTTTATCACTTATGGATGACCTTTTTTTTAAGGCATGTTAGAGTGACCAATTGATAGCACACAATATATCAAATGCCTATATCGGTACTTACTTTAGACTAGGCCTTGGTAACTTTGATTGGGGATGGCATCGGGAATAGGGCAATTCTGCGTGAGCACATCACTGTGTTACATCTTCTTGGTGCAATTTGACTTGGGAATAGCATCTGGAATGGGGCAATGCTGCTGGAGGACATCACTGTGTTACATCATGATTGGCATCCTTTGGCCTAGGGACTCAGGAATGATCCTGTTGCCAATGATGAGTTTTCCAAATACTACAATGCTAAATAAAGTTTATGTTTATGGTTTATGTTGCAATACCCTGTAAAAGAAAACACAGTTGAAGAATAATGAACATACAACACTAGCTATACTACATACTGACTTATTTTCGTCATGTGAACATCCAATATTAAAATGGTAATTAAATTAATTTGCACTCAGCGGGTTGAGCTCTTTGCACCTTGCCACATGCTATATACAGCAGACTTCTCTTAGTGCATGTAATTGTAAATTACATTTGCAGCCAGCAAGTGGAGCTCTTAGTTCAATAGACCAATCAATCACATATTATACCCCTGAAACAGCCAGCTTATTAATCATCTGGTACTGAGGTAACAACGTACAGACTGATTTCACAAATACAGTCACACAGGGTTGGGGCATTCAGGGCCAGAAAAACAGGACGCAGGCAAACAAATTGACTTGAATTGACAGGCAGCCCCCAATAATTGATTTTTATGATGTTTTCCCTTTTAAAATTAGGGCTCACCAGAGGATCCCCGAGACACACACATTTCAATCTTGTATTTTCCAGTTTTTTTTACTTTTCCAATTATTTCCATGTTTCCTTTGTATCTTCCAAGAAATCAACAGCATTTGGTCATTCTGATGTAAATTTTAACAATTTTTTGGATTGGTTATGCAAAAAAAAAAAGGAGGATGTCAAACAAAGCGCAAAATTGTTAAATATTTTACTGGGACTGTAGCTTGTGTGTTATTGTAGAAAGTTAAAAGAGAATTATAGCCAAAGCTTTTTTGGCCAAACTTCTTTTCTGGGTCATAGGAGTGCACTTACTGTTGCACTTAAGTGACCCAAAGTTAGCTTATAGCGGGTTATTGCCCATGATCAGCTGACGTCAGGATCCTGATCATATTGTCAGGATCCTCCTGGCTGCCTGATTGACAGCTGGTTCCACCTCTCAGTGCATAACTGAAAGCCAAAGCCAGCTGTTCTTCCCTCCTCTCCAATGTGATAGACCAGTGGTCTCCAAAGACCAGAAGGACTCCACTGCCGCCATTATTTTATGCAAGCGCTTGAAATCACTTTCTAAAAGTAATGCTGCATACACACGAGCAGACTTTTCGATAGACTAGGTCCGGCGGACCGGACGCCGTCGGACAATGCGACCGTGTGTGGGCTCCAGCGGACTTTTTTTTCCCAAAAGTCAGACAGACCTAGAAATAAAACATGTTTCAAATCTTTCCAACGGACTCAAGTCCGGTTGAAAAGTCCGCTCGTCTGTATGCTAGTCTGACGGACAAATACCGACGCTAGGGCAGCTATTGGCTACTGGCTATGAACTTCCTTATTTTAGTTCGGTCGTACGTCATCACGTACGAATCCATCGGACTTTAGTTGATCGTGTGTAGGCAAGTCTGTTCATTCGAAAGTCCATCGGAAAGTCCGTTGAAAAGTCAGTCGAAAAGTCCGCCGGACCTAGTCCGTCGAAAAGTCCGCCGTGTGTACGCGGCATTAGTGTTTTACTTAGTGTTGGTGGTGGCTTTACTGCACTGGTGTCTTCAGTTTTCACCCATTATGTTGAAAGCCAATGCGATTAGGATCTTCAATTTCTTTTATATACACTGTGGACTTTACCAACTCAAACACTTTAGCGCTACATATACACTCTCGTCTCCAAACTACGGCCTGAGGGCGAGATGTGGCCCTTTGCTAGCCATTATCTGGCACTTGGGGCACTATTCCTCCCAAAATGATATGAGGCACTATTCCTCCCACTGACATCAACAGTGGGGCATAATTCCTTCCACTGATACTATTGATTGGGCATTACTCCTCCCACTGTCGCCAACAATGGGGCACTGTTTTTTCCACTAAAACCAACAGTGGGGCATAATTCCTGCCACTGACACTAATGATGGGACATTATTCCTCCCACTAATATCAAGTTTGGGGTACTATTCCACTTACTGACACCAACAATGGGGCATTGTTTCTTCCACTGATACCAATGATGGGGTACTATTCCTCTCACTAATACCAATGATGGGGCACTTTTCCTCCCACTGACATAAACGATGGGGCACCATTCCTCCCACTAATACCATTTATGGGGTACTATTTCTCTCACTAATACCAATGATGGGGCACTAGTCCTCCTACTGAGACCAATGATGGGGCACTATTTCTCCCACTGATACCAATGATAGGGCACTATTCCTTCCACTGACACCAACAATGGGACACTGTTTATTCCACTGATCCCAATGATGGGGCACTTTTCCTCCCACTGACACAAACAATGGATCACTATTCCTTCCACTGACACAAACAATAGGGCACTATTCCTCCCACGAATACTAATGATAGAGCACTGCTCCTCCTCCTACTGACTACCAAGCCTGAGGCCATGTTTATTCTCACTGATGCTGGGCCTGAGACATTTTCTGTCCCCACTGACCACAATCTGGCCCCCCTAAAGTCTGAAGGACAGTAAACTGGCCCTTTATTTGAAAAGTTTGAAGACCCCTGTGATAAACCAACACAAAGTGGCACATAATTGTGAAGTGGAAGGAAAATGATAAATGGTTTTCAAAATTCTTTACAAATAAATATCTCAAAAGTGTGGCGTGCATTTGTATTCAGCCTCCTTTACTCTGATACCCCTAACTAAAATCTAGTGGAACCAATTACCATTAGAAGTCACCTAATTAGTAAATAGAGTCCACCTGTGGGTAATTTTATCTCAGTATAAATACAGCTGTTCTGAGAAGCCCTCAGAGGTTTGTTAGAGTACCTTAGTGAACAAACAGCATTAAGGCCAAGGAACACACCAGACTGGTCAGGGATAAAGTAGTGGAGAAGTTTAAAGCAGGGTTAGTTTATAAAAAAATACCCCAAACTTTGAACATCTCACAGAGCACTGTTCAATCCATCATCCAAAAATGGAAAGAGTGTGGCACTGCAAACCTACCAAGACATGGCCATCTGCTCCCTGCTCACCACTATCACTTGGTAACACTGAAGTCCAGCTTCTGCGTTTACAAGTGATAGCTTATCTCCCAGTAGCTCCCACAGGTCAGATCTCCTGCGCAGATCCCACTAAGTGCCAGACAGGGACAAGGGAGATACAGAACAGGTGCCCAGGGTTTAGTGCAGTCATGGGCAGGAGAGGGTGCCTGGTAGGCTTCACCATCTCTGGTCTCTATTTTTTCCCTGGTGACCAGTTTTTGAAGCTCCTACTGCATAATCTCCCTTGCAAGTGACTGTAGTAAAGTATGCTGGGAGGCACTACAGCCGGATAGGTGTTTCAGCTTAATATTGCAATAAAGGTAAGATATATGACAGATGGAGCTTTTAAGGAGGGCGGGGGGGGAATGAGGGCAGTGGAGGGAGGGGTTGTATGCAGAGGGAAGAGCTACTAGTTGATGCCATTTGGCAGGTATGTGAGTGTGGCAGGCATGGCCATGGCCATGACCCTGCCCTAAACATACAGCCAGAGCTACAATGCAATGGTTTTGATCAAAGCATATTCATGTCTTAGAATGGCCCAGTCAAAGTCCAGCCCTAAATCCAATTGAGAATCTGTGGCAAGACTTGAAAATTGCTATTCACAGACGCTCTCCTTTCAATCTGACAGAGGTTAAGATATTTTGCAAGGAAGAATGGGCAAAAATGTCACTCTCTAGATGTGCAAAGCTGGTATAGACATACCCAAAAAGACTTGCAGCTGTAATTGCAGCAAACGGTGGTTCTACAAAAAAAATTGATTCAGATATTTATTTGTAAAAAATTTTGAAAACTATTTTTCCTGGGCCTCCTCATGTCAGCCTACTACGGGTCAGCTCCGCCCGCTGACCCCTCTAGGACAACCTCTAACTAGCCTATAAAGTGCGGCTGTCTCCCATAGGAAATAATTTTTTTCATTCAGACAACTCAAAAAAACAGGGCTTCCCCTTGTTGCTATGGAGCCGTAAGGACGCTTGTGATCAGTGTAGCTGCCTCCAGGTTGCCCGGCCGGCTTCTTTCTTCCTCTGCTGCCACTGCACTGTGTACAGCCTGGGTCTCTGCCATCCTCACTGTGAGTACACGCCATGCCTAAATCCTATGCCTGTGTCCCCTTGCATGGGGTGTCCCCAGAGCATGGGGTGGAGACTGTTAAGGAGGGCTCCTGTCTAGGTAGTTGCAAATAGCGCAGGCTGCAATACAATGTTGTTGCTACCTACTGCAGAAAGCCTCCCACAGCAGGGAACAACCGACAGATTAAGCGGGCACTTTTTATGCAACCTGTGGCTTTACCCCTATTAGACCTTTGGGCAGGTGATGTTCACCATGAGTGGAGGAGAACCAGAGGAGTCCAGCTCTAGTTGAGAAGCTTGTTTTAGGCTTTTTCTCAGTTGGATATAGAGGCTTGCTTGACTTTCCGGGGCCAGTATCTCGTGAAGATAGCCCAGGACTACAATGTTAGATGCTGTAGTGGTTTACACTTTGTTTTTCCCAGAGATGGAAGCCTAGAGTACAGACTGCTGGATTTTTCATCTTTTCTCCACTCATGGTCTTCATCTGTCTTCTGTAGGTTTCTGGGACAAGCTGTCCCAGTGCTGTGGGGAAACAGTTCACCACTCCAAGTCCATGGGGGGCCCTTACAGGCTCTGCATCTTCAAGTTCTAGGGCTACAGTAAAGTGCAATTTTCTATAGAAAGTATACAATACTTACTTGTTTCCCTTATTCGGGGAGCCTTCTGGCTTTGTGGGCGTCAACGAGAGCTAAGGTTCTCATCCCTGCAGCAGTGCCTGTGCCTTGCCTTAGCTTCCATACTCCACCAATCTATCCCTCTTCCTCTTGCCAGTACCATGGGTGCTAGCAGTCTAGCCTTATGGTCTCACTGAATCATGCTCATGGGGGATCTTGACGTGTCCTCTTGTTAGGTTACAATAGGCATGGGCTCTAGTGAGCGACCCAACAGGTCCAGAACCTTTACAGATCGTCAATGGGACTGACTAATCATTTGAATATCTGTTTATTCCTGCACACAGCAAAGGACAGAGGGTTTTTTTCTCACTGATAGCTCTCTCTCTAGTTCTAAATTTACTTTCTGGGTCAGAAGCCATCTGGTTCTACTCTTTTGTATGACAGGCCTGAGACCGAGGGTAGTGTCAGGTGGGGCGTTTCCTTGGCTAACCAAGCAATGTACAGGTCTCTTGTTCTTTGGATGACAGGTTTATTCAGTCTTGGGACAAGTAACTGGCCTATTTCTCAGTTTTAAGGGGACATCTCTGAAACATGGGTTTTACCTTCTTTTGTTTTAGAAGAAAATAGGAAGAGAAGTTTGGCCAGTGGCAAACAGTTTAAATGACTTATTAGTGGCTCAGGGCATTCTTCTGATACACATGCGGGGATGGAGCACAGGTATTTACTCCCTCACTTTGTGTCGCACATATCAGGGGGCTTTGGAACAGTCCTGGTGCTAAAGCATGTGGACTTGTTTGTGAAAGTTTCTTTCTTCATGACAGAATCTTGGGAAACCATTATTTCGGTAGTGAGGAAGGGAGACTGGATGCCTTTGGTGGATTTAGCAGACGCAAATCTACATATTCCTATAGTCTGTGTATACCAGCACTTCTCAGATTTCTAGCAGATGGTGTACTTTTCTTAGTTGATAGTATGTTCTGGCACACCACCCCAGAACCTTTGTGAAGGTACGATCAATCTTTATGGCAACTCTCAGAATGTAAGGTCTTCAAGGCATTCTTTACCTCAGTGACATCTTGCTGATAGCTACATCAGAGCACTGCTGCTAGATAAGGCTAAACCTTGCTGGTCACTCAAGAATGTAGAGTAGCTTGTCAACTTTCAGTAGAGTCAACTTCAGTCTACTTAAGTCCTGGAACACTGTTCATTACCAATTAAGGGCATGCCTATCTTTCTGGACCCTGGGGTCCTATTTTGTGTAGGATGAAGGTAGTGATGACCAGGCTCTCTATCTATTTACAAGGGATGTATGCTGTGCTTGGACGTTTTTTCATACTCCATGCCTACGCTGGCAAGGGTCAATCGGTGAAGTCGAAGACTTTCATTTATTTGTGTTCGTCAATAACATCGCCATTCTTCAGTTCTAGAAGTTGTTCTTCCCAGTTCTATTAGTCCACTTATATGGGTTTATATTGTTGCTATCTAGCCTCCATCATTCCACTCCAAACTAATGTTTACAGTTGTCAGTCCTCTGGAACCGGGGGGGTTCAGTGTGTCAGTCATTATATCAAGGATCGGCAGGACTCAACCTCATGCTCCAATCAGTTGAAACCAGAGGCAGTTCGATATGCTCTAATAGCAGTTTGGTCTCTTGTAGGAGGTCATGCAGTGACTTTCAGATATCGGGACCATGGTGGTTTACTTAGCCCGCCAAGGGGAAGCCAGGAGTCTGCCACTCTAGAGTATATTGTGCTGAATTTTTTCTTAGCCCGAGTGTAAATTTAATCTTGGGTGGTGTTGTATCTTCCAGGGACAGAAATTTGTACCAGACTGATTGACCAGGAAATGTATAGATCCCTATGAATTGACTCTCAACCTGAAATTCGTGCGGTTGTTTTTCAAACTTCAGGTTACGCTGCCCTTAGGCTCAGCAGAGAATTCTTGTCCTTTCCACTTTCCTGGTTCTGGGACTCACAGGCCATAGGTCAGGACACCCTGTCTAAAATGTGGTAGTCTCACGTGGTACTTGTCTTTCCCCCAACTCTGCGGATTCTCAAGGAGATGCCAAAGACTCGATGGCCATTTCCGCTATTTTGTTGCCTAGACGGCATACTCCAGAAGAACGAGTATGTTCATCCGACTCCTGGGAGTCTGAGATGGGTGGTCTGTAGGTTGAAATGTGATATCTGTGATCATTTTATGGTGCCAGTGGGCATAATGTGGTCCTTATGGCAAAATCTAGAAATGAGGACTATTCAGCTTATCACCGTAGGTAGCAGGCTTTCTTCTGCAGTTCTTCAGAGAAGAATTGGAATTCCTTTTCTCCTTCAAAGTTACATTTTTGTGTATGCCAGCAAATGGGTTAGAGAACCACGTGGCATACCCATTTAAGGTCTCTAGGCTGTTTTGCTTTTTCTTTTTTAAATGCTGCAGTGAATTAGACCACAATTCTTGCCTCAGTGGGATCTATCTTTTGTCCTAAAGGCCTTATTATCTCTCACTCTTTGTTCCATCTAAGCTGAAGTCAATATTTCATACCATAATGCTTCCAAAGGCAGTGTATCTGGATTGTGTGCATTTTATGCCAAAAAAAAAAAAAAAAGAAATGAAATAGATAAATATGTCTGTTTTAGGCTTTTCAGCCAACTGGCTTTTACCCAAGTCTTGACTACATTCCAGGTGAACTGGGAAACTGCTCTTCCTGCCCTTCCAAATGATGAAAGAAAGGAAGTATGGAAGGAATTTGATCTGGTTCTTCCCTTTTTGGCCTACCTTGGGTTAAATTTGGGCTGTCAAAGACATGATAACCACTTTGTGTCCCAAGTGGGTCAAGGAAAGTTTCACTGTATTAACAAGGATTAGTTCTCCCTGAACGGTCAAGATGGCCTAGCTCTCTGCGGGTTCCTCTGCCTTCCGAGTTTACAGCACATTCCACAACAAATAAGGCAGTCGCTTGGGTATATAGGCATAAGTGGTGTGTAAGAATCGAGCTAAGTGTGTCTGACACTTTCTTTCGCCACTGCAGAGTGGGCCTGGCCTTACTGCCTTCTAAGGCACTTCTTCTTATGTTTTTCTGCAGCTGTCTTTCATGTAAATGGGTTTAGGCAGCAGGGTTGAGTTATTCTGTGAGTCTTTTTTTCCCTCCCTTTCTTAAATGGCATTGCTTGTTACATCCCGTATGCAAATAAATTGTTTGCATACTTACCGTAATTTTCCTTTCCTGAATCCTCCTCATGTCAGCCGAGGATTTCCCACCCAGGTCTCCGTCGCCAAGCTTGTAAAGGGAACATTTCCTATGGGAGACAGCCGCACTTTATAGGCTAGTTGGCTGGTTGTCCTAGAGGGGTCAGAGGGGCAGAGCTGACCCATAGTAGGCTGACATGAGGAGGATTCAGGAAAGGAAAATTACTGTAAGTATGAAAACAATTTTCCTTAATCATTTTCCTTCCACTTCATAATTATGTGCCACTTGGTGTAGGTCTATCACATAAAATCCCAATAAAATACATTTACGTTTTAGGTTGTAACATGACAAAATGTGGAAAATTTCAAGGGGTATAAATACTTTTTCAAGGCACTGTATGTGATCAAGAACGTACAATTAAATGTAAAGTGACTGGGATAAGAGTAGAAGTGCATACAGAAGTAGGGGTAACGTGGGACTAATCCCAAAGGAAATAGTCAAAGTATATATTGGTCGAATAAAGAAAAGTCAAATACAAAAAGAGGTATCAAAAAGAAAATTAATACCATAAGAGTCTTGCATACTGGAACTAATAATCTAGAGGGTAGTCCACAATAGCCCACAAAAGGGAGAAAGGAAAAAAACACTACCATTTATCACAATGGCATGCAGATGTCACCTGTTAAGGGGAGGCGCCCTCACCAACCGACGCATGAAGCAGGGGCAAGATCACGGCGCTAACACTGACCCTACGTGCCGTCATCAGTTGGCCGAACGTGCATCAGCGCCATGTTGCCACACGTGGTGATGTCACACGTCAAGTGTGAAGGCATGGCCGATGCAGTGGAAAATTCCCCGCCCACACAACAAACTATGGCATGGTCAGGAGGGGAGAACCAGCTCCCATTGCGCATCGCAGCAACCTGAAATAAGAGCCCCAGCAACCTGAAAGTGCCACTAAGGAAAAAGGATTCGAAATAGATACAGGAACTCACATGATAATTCATAATATAATTGTACAACCAAAATGCACACGGTGCAACAGACCACTAGGGGGCCGGGGTGTCCTCCGCCTAAATAAACACATATATAAATTAAAATTGTGATCTGAAACACTATTAATGATATGCCTCCATCCCTAAATACATATACAGTAGATACAGTTAATAAAACATTTGTCTTGGATCTTTAAATGAGGCACATCACATACAAAGTATGCCGTACTTAGTACACACGATTGCAAGTTCTATTGTTCAATAAATAAACACAAAATCCAGTAAAAAAGGATGATAATGAGCTGATATACAGTATATGCGTTGAAAGAAATAGCACACCTGTGTGAAAAGAAAATATACCCAAATAATAATAATATTACCTTAAAAAATTACACAAACCAGTTTTTCTAGTATTAGTTCTACTTGAGGTTCATACTAACTAGAGAATAAAAGCAATAGTGAATTGTAATCTTATTGGATTAATAATTTTGAAAGTATTAAATCTCTGAACATTTTGATAGTGCAACCAAAACAGCAAAATAAAATGTAAGCTCTTGGTATGTGAACAACTAAACCTACTACATATTTCCATGTACACAGTAAACTTTTAAATGTTATAGCTTCTTTTAATGTGTCCTCATATAGGTAATATTTACAGCAGCTATAGATCTGCACAGCATGATAAAATTCATTGCTTTTCTGATTTCCCAATTTAGCAACTTATTCATTTTCAGATGTGCCCTAAATTTAACCTCTGATGCTGTAGCCAAGATACTACTCTGCATTGATTTTTCCCTTTTAGATTTCTACCCAGCAGTTGTAATGTAACCAAATGCATATGTGCTATATATTATTTGTGTTTTATCTGTTTCTTCACAAGCTTGCCTGATACACATGGAAAATAATGCAGAGAGATTTCTCCCTGGACTTGAGGGCTTCAAGATACAGTAGTTAGCGATAATCCCTGTTACCTAAACTATTTTCTGTGCAGCCCATCATGTCATTTCTAAATCCAGTTTAGTCTTGGAAATGAACCATTTGGCTGGTATCTTAATCATTTATTGATACTGGGACTGTTTTAGCTGGAGTCTCTTTGTCACAAGTATAGAGATGTATCACAAGTTCTGGAAATGTTCCAATGTCAGTTGTACAATTAAATGTTTCTGACTAAGCTGCAGGCAAGCAAGAAGAGGTCTATAAACCTCATGCTGCAAAAGCAAAAACAACCAAAAAACCCATACTATCTTTCCGGAAACACATGATTTTTTTTTTTCTTTCCTTGGTAATACGAACTCTGGAATGCACACACGACTAAATAGCAAAGCTTACCATGAACTTACCTAAGGTCTCCACAAAGCTGCAGACCTTTCATAAGTGTATATACTAAGACCTGCAAATGGAAAGTCACTTTTTAACAAATATTTCACATGGAAGGGGTATTTTATTACCAGCACACAAAATAAATTCTCCAGCACTTAATTTGTAGCAAGCAAATAAATAAATAACATGAAAACAAAAATAAAACCTCCTTTTTAAAATCATAAAAAATAATATGTTACAAATATCTGAAATATATGGGATCCTTAAATCACATCACAGTGCTTAAACAGTGTGGGTTCAATATGGGACATATATAGTAATGACACAACTAAACATAAAGCCTCATGAAAGGTTGTGACAGCCCTTCCAGAACAGTACTACTACCAGTTAAAGGACTAAACTCATTCAGGGCAACTGTAGATCTCTTGTTGACATACCAAATGTTTGGAAATCCAAAAAGTGGTAAGCTGCCTTACCATCTATTGACCACAAAAAGCTGTGGGATTCTAATGAGAAAATAAGGTTTCAATGGGGAGCATCTTCCCACAAATCCCACAATACAGTTTAAGCCTTTGAAACCCTTTCAGTAAATAGGTGATATTTGTATGGTCAACGTGTACATGCATGCAGACTGAGGGTCTGATATCAAGAAATGCTATACAAAAGAAATTAACAAAATATATAAATTTACTCTCTATCAAGAGTAGAGAAAGTGCATAAGCAGTGATTTGCTACAATGGTTAAGTGATTAAACCACAACATTAAGGAAAATGCCCTTATGTGCAATATAAAATCAAAATCCAGGTGTGGATGGTCAGCAATCTCAAAATCTATCTCAGTGTTTTGCCTCCACTAGATATACAAAGTGAAAACTCACCAGAGCCACTTGCTGTCTAAATTATAGGACAGCAAAAACGCATTCAATGATTGCTGATCTTCCTTTCAGGGGTGCATGTGATAATCAATGGATATGGTAGATCCTCCAATCTCAATAGTAGGGCCATCGGGGGAACTGCTTACTCTTTTCCGACCAAAAACAGAAGTATCACCAACGCCAGAAAAAAATACTCATATTGTAGTATTTATTACAAATCATGGGTTTAAAAAATATATAAATATATATAAAAATATATATAAAAAATATATAAATATAAATATATAAAAACAACTATAATCCACATAAATAGGTTGCTTGAGCATAAATGGGTAAGTAACAGCAACTTATATCATAAAAGTGCCAAAAACTGCCAAACCAAGACATAGGGAATGGTGGTTGGACCTTGAGTGTATAGCAGTTGATTCAAGCAGTCCATATATACTGTAAAGTGCATGAGAATCATAAAGCAGGTAAAACTCACACTGAAATCAGAATGGCGGCAGGACTTCTGCCATGTAAATCAAGCTTTACAGCCATTTGGCATCCATTTGGTTTCCTCCTTTATATAAAGCCCTCACAGCATATCAGGATTTCATTAAATAGGGACAGCATGGCCGTGGAACATCACTTCCGGTCCCGACGTCATTTCAAGGTAGCCTTTGATGTAACTTCTGTGATGATGCCAACGCCATATTTTTTTGGTCTGCGGCACTACTTCCCGTCCTTTTTCATTGTTTTTCATTGTTTCTTTGGAGCAGGATTATGCATGGGACACTATAGGCAGCTCCTATTGCTTTGAATATATGACAGTGTGAATAAAAGGAACAGGGAGCTTTCAGAAAAGAGCATATAAAAAGGTCAGTGTTACAGGATTGTCAACAGGGACCCCATAGATCCCCCTTTATAGCAGGCCAGGGTCCCCATAGATCACCCTTTAGAGCAGGCCAGGGTCCCCATAGATCCCCCTTTAGAGCTGCCTAGGGTCGCCATAGATCTCCCTTTAGAGCAGGCCAGGGTCCTCCATAGATCCCCCTTTAGAGCAGGGTCCCCATAGATCCCCCTTTAGAGCAGGGTCCCCATAGATCCCCCTTTAGAGCAGGGTCCCCTCAGATCCTCCTTTAGAGCATGCCAGGACAGGTCCCCCATAGAATAGATCCCCTTTAGTCTTCTTACTGTTACCTTTTCACCTAGGGTTGCCACCTGTCCAGGATTCACCCGGATAGTCCGAGTTTTAAAACATGTGACACACATTGTTCAGACACGCCGGTGGCTCACTGTGCCTTTGCCTAAGCTGTGCCACCACGGCCGTGTCCCGAGTTTGGGTCAGCGACAGTTACAGACTCTGTCTCTTCGAGTACAGAAAAATTCAGCGGCGGCCGCGGACCCTGCAAGGACCGTTCACGGACACCAGTGTCTGTGTACGGACACCTTGCCAATCCCTGATTGTCATTCTTCGGAGAGAGCATAATCTATACCTCACAACTTTCTGAGATGGGAATGAGAGACACCTATTAGCAAAAGTATGTAGGCATCGGATACACCCCCTGCCACGCCCCCCTTAAAGGAGAAATGTACAAAAAAATTATGAGTTAAAGTGCTTTTTTACCACTACTATTCCTTTATATTAGCTTTTGGAATTTACAAATGCAACAATTTAGAAATTGGATGAAAGGTTTAGCACTGGGAAACACTTTTTGATAGATAAGTAGTGCATGTTATATACAACTATATACAGTAGATCAGACCAAAATGAGGGATAAATAAGGAAGAAAGAGGGATGGTCCCTTGAAATCAGAGACAGTTGGGAGCTATGAAAATGTAACAAGGATAAAGCTATTAGTACTTGTATTAGGCAAAGGAGAACACAAAAATGCATGTGTTGCTCAATTGCATTCTGAGTTGTTACCCCAACATTTTATGTTTCTGTAATGTGCCTTTGTTACCATGTACTTATATATCATTCTGTTTGCATTGCTACCAGTGGTTAGACTTGTGCTGACACTCCCCACCCCCCCCCCCCCCCCCCCCACAACAGCTGTACATTGGGAAGATCTGTATTGCTGTTTCTCTGCCTGAAAACAGAGGCCATATGATCATTTATAAAAAAAAAAATAAATAAATAAAATATATAAAGCGTCCATATCCCCCGTGTATACGCGCAAATGCAAATGTACACATAGGACCCACACGCATATGTACCTTGCACTGCACATGTAAAATATTGCCGCAAATGTCAGAGTGACTTCTAGTAATTCTAGCACCAGAGCTCATGTTTAACTCTTTTAAAGGATAAGTCCACCCTAACACTAAAATCGCTACATTTACAGACATCCACGATATAAGCCTAACCTGTCTAGCCCTATAAAGCAGAAGTCAGTATACATACCTTTTTTGAAGTCAATCCAGTCCAGCGGCAGAACCTCTGCAGAGGGCACAGCGGACAATGGCTGTGAAATGAATGGGGATTGACATCACCCATAAACATACAGTACTATGGGGCTTCCGTTGTTGGCTGTGTCCTCTGCACCCACCTCCGCAGTGAAGCCGCTGCTGACAGCTCAATGTGGGATCGGGTCGGATCGGCTTCAGAAAAGGTATGTATTCTGATTTCTGGTTAGATAGGTTAGTGTTAGATTGTGGATGTTTGTAGATGTAGAGATTTTAGTGTTAGTGTGCACTTATCCATTAAAGCATCGCCTATGGAGGTTTCTAGTTACTGTAGTTTGTCGCCATTTCACGGGCCTGCAAAATTTTAAATCTTGACAAGTTTGGTATCTATTTACTTGGTGTAACATTAGTTTTCATAGTTTACCAAAAAAGTGGGTATTATATTGTGTTTGTGTTCACTAAAATGCAGTTAAGTGAATTCTTTCCTGAAAATTTGCATTTGATAAACAGCTGCACAAATATCATGTTGCATAAAAAATTGCAACAACCACCATTGTTTTCTCCAGGACCTTTGCTTTCAGGAAATATATAGACCCCTTTCACACTGGAGGCGTTTTTTTAGGTGCTTTAGCACTAAAAATAGTGCCTGTAAAGTGCCTGAAAAAAGCCTCATCTGCAATGCCAGTGTGAAAGCCAGAGTGCTTTCACACTGGGCGCTGCGCTGGCAGGGCGTCACAAAAAGTCCTGCAAGCAGCTTCTTTGAGGCGCTTTAGGAGCATTGTATACACCACTCCTAAAGCCCCCCTGCCCATTCAAAATCAATGGGCAGCGCCGCCGAGGAGGCTGCAAAATGACTCGGCAGCGGTGCTTTGCGAGCGCTTTTAACCCTTTATTTGGCTGCTAGCGGGGATTAAAAGCGCCCTGCTAGTGCCCAAAAAGCACCGCAAAAATGACGGTAAAGCGCCGCTAAAAGTAGCGGCACTTTACCGCCGACGCCCAGACACTGGCAGTGTGAAAGTGCTCATAATATTTTTGGGTTCTAAGTAATTTTCTATCAAAACTGATGCAGATTTTCACATATATGAAAAAAGTTCAAAATTGCCCTGGGCAGCAGTGGCAGCTGGTGTTTGTTTCTTTTCGGGGGGTTGGTCGGCGGTTGGTTAGGCGGCAGCATCCCCCCACCCCGGCACTTACCCCATCGGTTGCAGGCAGGCTGGCTTATACGGGCGGTGGGCAGCAGCCGGGTTGTGGGCTCCTATGGGCAGTTTGCGGGCTCCTATGGGTGGCGGGTTGCGGGCTCCTATGAGTGGGTTTGGGGGCTCCTACGGGCAGCGGGTTGCGGGCTCCTATGGGTGGTGGGCAGCGGCTTCTGTGTCCTCTCTGCATCATGGCTGCTTCCGCCGTGCGGCTCCTCCGTCCTCCTCCTATGCGTCCAATAGGATCGCCTGTCCTTTCAGCCAAAACCGGCTTCCTGATTGGCTGGGAGCAGGATCAATGTTACAACAGAGAATAGTGATTCGCTGTTGTAACACACCTGGGTGGGCTCGGAGCTCACTCTCTGCGACCCAAGCCTACCCTATATTGAAGCCTATTAGAGCCTCTGGCTCTAATTGGTGCTTCAAAAAAACAGCACCTCCACATTGGAATCCATGTGCCGGTGTCCTGAAAGGGGCTGGACACATGGATACCGGAGGCTGCGATGGACGGGGGGGGGGCAACGTCTGTTCAATATTAGCAGCCTGGAAAGTAAGTGTATCACTTTATACAAATGTACTCATTGGCTCCCATGTACACAGAACTTACAATGCTTGCTGAATTAAAGTTTATGGTTTGAACTCCAGGGTCAGATATAATCAGCTTCTGCAGTTAACTAATCAGTTCAAGGCTAGTGGGTTTCTTTTCATTAAGAATTCATTCAGATACATTTCTAAGTTTATTTGCTTATGGCATTTTCATAGACGTTGGGGCTTATTAAAAAATAAAGAAAGAAAACTGGATCAAGCATGTTTAACTGCTGAAAATTTCTATTGCTTGTTAGTAAATGAAAGAAAACACTTTCCTGGCTGTATGTAGTTATCTCTTCAGCTTTGATGCATCAGCCCCACCATTAAACTGCATTATTAAATTATTGCCAATATTATTCACCCTATTTATAATGTTCTGTTCCAAATTGTGCTGTATGCATTGACACATTTTCTTAGGCCCAGTCTGTCCGGACATTATGGTTACCTGCTGACTTGGCACCATCCACAGGCAGCTTAAAAGAGAAGTACAACCAAAGCATGCTTGGCTGTACTTCTCCTGTGGATCACACAGACCCTGTCCTGTCCCGTGACCCATTTTCAGCAGACAGCAGGCTAAAGCTCGCTGTTCGCTGATGACGCAGATGACACAGATGTGGGCGGATCCCGACTTCATTTTCGCAATCTCGCCTGAGCCTGGACCAGAACCCAGCTCAGCCTCGCAGCCGGCGGCTCCCGTCCCCTCCACAGCCCAGCATTCCAGTGAGTGAGGAGGGGGCAGAGCAGAGAGCTGCTGACTGGCAGTCACCAGCTTTCTGCTCAGGAAGCTGTAAAAAACGATTGATCACTGGTGTTTGATCACTCGGTTCTCAGTGTTAGAGCCTGTGGGAGACAGATGCAGCATCGGACAATGCTGCATCCACCTAGGTAAGTATGATTTAAAAAAAATACTCCCATACTTCTCTTTTAAATCTGTAGTAAAATGAGCGTTTAGCATTTTTTACCTACAGGTAAGCGTATAATAAAACATTAACCTTTTCCCACCCAGCCCGGGAATCCCTTTAACTGGGGTATTACGCCCAAGGGTTGGGATGTTCTGTCCAATCATGTGACCACTGTGTCACAGTGGTCACATGATCGTGAGCTGGACCTGGCAGCCCCAGATCATTTCTAGAGATGGGGAACTAACTGTCTTTGACAGCTTAGTTACTATGCTAGAAGCACTCAGTGAATGCACTCTCAGCACAGAAACCTCAGCTGGCAAATGGCATATGTGTTACATGGGTGGTTAATAAAACATTTTTATCAAGCTTTTTCCTTTTATGTGTCTACTGTACCTGAAAACCATTGAAAATTCAAAGTATTTTGTAGGATAGACAAGCAGAATAGACAAAATGGTATAGACAAACAATCTGATATCTGTGGGAAATAGGTATTATGTAATCACTCAAATATTTCTAAAAAACAAACAAAACAGTAGTATATGGTATGCATTTGTTATAACTGATTTAAAGTAGATTAGCTGACTCATGTAGTGATGCAGATTCATGATATGTACACTTAGGAAGTTTGCAGAGAATGGTCTAGGTCAAAAATGTCAAAGACCTATAGAGAGCTAGAGGGCGACACCAGTAGCTGCCATTCTATAATGTACTAAAAGCGGCGTTCCAGCCAAAAATGGAACTTCCCCTTTTAAGTGCAGGTGACCCCCCTGACATGCCACATTTGGCATGTCATTTTTTTTTTGGGGGGGGGGGGGGGGATACCCTCTTTATAGCGGGTCCCAGCTCCCACTTCCTCCCCGGGCACCGCGGTGCCGGAAGTAAGTTCATCTCTCCCCCCTCCCTCTCGGCAATCATCTGGGACACGTCACAGGTCCCAGATGATTGCCCAGCCAGTCACAGTGCGCAGCGCGGCTCGAGCATAGTGCAGTGCGTGCCCGGCTGTGAAGCCACAGTCTGGTGCCCACAGTGACAATGCCGGCACCGCAGAGAGGAGGGGGAGAGGAGCGGGGCTTTGTTCGCTCGCATCGCTGGATCCTGGGACAGGTGAGTGTCTGATTAATAAAAGTCAGCAGCTACATTTTTTGTATAACAGGACATAGACTAATACTTGGTGTATGCAAGTTAGTTATATGAGATAAAACATGCCTACTAACAGTTGTAAACAAAGTAGATAATACACCAAGCCAGGAAACACGATACATGAACAGAAAAACAGGAAACTAAATGGAATGTCTACAGGGGATACACTTAAAGTGGTATTAAACCAAAAGCAAAAAATCTAATATATTGCAGCTTACAGTTTGTAGATGTGGTGGCTGCATTTGTTTTCTTTTTTAGGCTGTTTCTCTTTATTTTTATATGGTGATCCAGAGAGTAACACACTTCCATTTCCTGTCTTAGGGCTCATTTACAGTAGATGTTGAAAGAAATTTGAGTGCCCAGTAATGCACCTAATGTGTTAAGATGAATTAACACGTGCTTTGGATGCCCTTGCCTTATGTTAAAAATGCTTGCCAGACACCCCCTTTGCGTTGTTTTTTTTTATTGTATGGATTTTTGTATTATCATCTTGGCTAGTAGCAGACCTCAAATGTGGGGTTAATGCCATAGGGGTGTTTGTGACGCATTTGCAGTACATTTACATTGACTTCAATGGAAGCATTTGGGAAGCGGCAAAGCCTGGCAAATAACACATGTTGGTCTATTTTGACAGGACACTAACGCAAATACATGAACAACACTGAGCGTTGCAATGCACACAATTTTGACAGGTGTTCATGGAGCTTTCTAAACGCTCATGAAACGACTGCTTTTGAAGCTAGTGTAAGCTTAGCTTTAGGGTGTCTGCATTCTGGATAAAGTAGTAAAACATACACCTTTGTACAGCAGCATTTTCAGTCTGGGGAAAGAGTGATGTAAAGCTTGCCATAGACAGAGTGGTTTTCTTTCCGGCAATCATGGGTTGCCGGAAAGAAAATCGCTTGATTCCCATCAACACAGATAGTGCTGATAGGGGAATCCCTTCCGTGGAGCCATTTTGTTACATAGTTACAAAGTAGGTAAAGTTGAATAAAGACAATGGTCCATCCACTTCAACCTGTGTAGGTGTACGTGTGTCAGGGTTGATAATCTTTTCCCATACCCCTGTATGTTGTGTTCTTTAAGATGCACATCCAAAGTCTTTTAAAAATATCAATAATCCCCACTGACACCACCAATTGTGGAAGAGAGTTCCGTATCCTTATTGCCCTGACAGTGAAAAACCCCCTGCGCAGCTTAAGGTTGAACTACTTCTCCTCCAATCTTATTGTGTGTCCCCGTGTCCTCTTACACTCCCTGAGACTGAATCATTTTTTTTCTATGCTGGGGTCACCATTGGGGTATTTATAAATCGCTATCATGTCCCCTCTCAAGCATCTCTTCTCCAGTGAGAATAAATTTAGTGCTTGTTTCTTGTAATTGAGGTCCTCCAATCCACTTATTATTTTTGTTGCCCTTCTTTGGACTCTCTCCAGTTCCAGCACACCTCTTCTGAGGACTGGTGACCAAAACTGGACGGAATACTCCAGATGTGGCCTAACCAGAGTTTTATAAAGTGGCAGGATTATAATTTTAACTCTTGAGTATATCACCTTTTTTTTATGCATGCTAAAATTCTGCCAGGTTTGGTAGCTGCAGCTTGACATTGCATGCCATTGCTCAGTCTGTCTTCTACTAGGACTAGATCTTTCTCCATCCTTGATTCTCCCAGAGGTTCCCCCCCTAGTGAGTAGTTTGCATTTATATTTTAGCTCCCAAGTGCATTACTTTACATTTCCCCACATTAAACCTCAATTGCCATGTAGTTGCCCACTCCATTATTGTGTTCAGGTCTTTCTGTAAAATTTCTATATCCTGATGTGAAGTTATTGCGCTGCTTATTTTTGTGTCTTCTGCAAAAACTAAGATTGAGCTATTTATCCTATCCTCTATATAATTTATGAATAAATTAAACAGAACTGGTCCCAAAACAGAGCCTTGGGGTACCCCACTTACCACTCCAGACCAGTCTGAGTACACGTTATTTATCATCACCCTTTGGACATGCCCCTGTAACCAGTTTTCTATCCAAGAACATACCTTATGGTTCATGCCTGCAGACCTCAGCTTGTTTCTGGGGAACTGTTTTGAATGCTTTTGCAAAATCTAGATACACCACATCCACAGGCCTCCCCCTATCTAGATGGCAGCTCACTTCCTCGTAGAATGTTAACAGATTGGTCTGGCAGGAACGACCTTTCATAAACCAATGCTAATTACTACTAATGATACTGTTTTCTTCAGCAAATTCTTGGATGTTAGGCCAAGTGGCCTGTAGTTTCCTGTAATATGTCTCTGCCCTTTTTTGAATATTGGTACCACATTGGCTTGCAATTGCTTGTATTCTTCCGATGAGGGGGGGGAGTCATCCCTGCCAGAAGAACACAGTGATTATTGCTAGCGGCTATGACAGTTGCCAGCAATAATCGCATGTAAAATCCAGCAGGCTGGTTGTACCCAAGTTGATCGATCAATCGATCAATGCAGCATCTATGCAGATGCCAGCATGAATACCTATGCAGCCCTGGCCAATCCCAGGAAGCAGGGCTGCTGAGAAACTGCATAAATACTCTGAGCTTCTGGGCGTCCTGCTCCTCTATGGCAATGCTGCCATGTGCTTGTTGTTCGAGGCCTCAGGTGGGTGACCTGAGGGCCTGGATGCTGAAACTACAGTGACTGAAGGGCTGTCTGCTAAAGATCTAGTCTGGTATCACTACAGAAAGGTGTCACTTGGAAGCTGGAAGAAGGCAACTAACTGACATTTTGAGTACACATTACTGTGAGACATCTTAGAGACTTTTGGCTGCTGCCACCCCTCTTGTGCTAGAATCAGATGTGTTTTTGTCTAAAGGGGAGGCTGGTGTCCCAAAGAGCTTAGTATATCTACTTTTCTTCAAAGGGACTCTGCTCTTAGTGCTCCAAAAATCCAAGTCCACAGTTTGCTATGTGCAAGGACTTCTGTTTCAGCTCTACATTTAACTGTTTACACTACAAAGCCAAGTGCACAGTTTGCTAAAAGCAAGGACTTCTGCTTTAGCTTTTCAGAAAGGAGTTCACTGTCCTTAATCTGTACATAGCTTTTGTTTTTGAAGAATTCCACTCAATTCTCTCAACCCTATCCACGTTCCTTAAAAATGAAAACAACAAAAACAACACCCCTAGACTGGTTATTGAGGAAAAGTGTGGCTGAGATTGTGTGCCTGGCTGTGAGGCAATCCACAGGGGAAGAACCTGGGCAAATTTCCAGTGGCTCCTATGGAGTAAGCGCTCCACAGAATTTGGTTGATTTTATTTTCTGCAGCACAGGACATATATTTATACATATTATGTTAGGCTATATTCGCTATTGGTCAAATGTTCTTTAGCTCCTGTTTTCTCTTAAGATTAAATGTTAGGGAATGTTACATTTGTCCTCCAAAAGGAAATAGAAACCGACATTTTTCAAATGTTATGGATATTATTAACCTCTTCCCGACCAGCCGCTGCAGTTGTACTGCCGCTGGTTGGCTCCACTGGGTGAAACGACGTAACTGTACGTCGGTTCGCCTTTTGACCATTAGTAAACACACAGATCTCGGTTCTCTCAGGGGAGAGGAGACAGATCGTGTGTTCATACCAAGTATGAACACCGATCTCTCTCCTCCCCTAGTCAGTCCCACCCCCCCCACAGTTAGAACACACACTAGGGAACACAGTTAACCCCTTGATCGCCCCCTAGTGTTAACCTCTTCCCTGCCAGTGACATTTATACAGTAATCAGTGCATTTTTATAGCACTGATAGCTGTATAATTGTCAGTGGTCCCAAAAAGTGTCAAAAGTTTCCAATTTGTCCTCGCAATATTGCAGTCCCGATAAAAATCGCAGATCACTGCCATTACTAGTAAAAAAATAAAAATAAAATAATAATAATAAAAATGCCATAAGGCCCCTTTCACACTGGGGCGGTTTGCAGGCGTTATTGCGCTAAAAATACCGCCTGCAAACTGCCCCTAAACAGCCTCCGCTGTTTGTTCAGTGTGAAAGCCCGAGGGCTTTCACACTGAAGCGGTGCGCTAGCAGGACGGTAAAAAAAGTCCTGCTAGCCGCATCTTTGGAGCTGTGAAGGAGCGGTGTGTTCACCGCTCCTAAACCGCTCCTGCCCATCAATGGGAAATCAATGGGACAGCGCGGTAATACCGCGGTAATACCGTGGCTATAGCCGCGCTGTACGAGAGGGTTTAACCCTTTTTCGACTGCCAGCGGGGGTTAAAACCGCACCGCTAGCGGCCGAATACAACCGCAAAAACGACGGTAAAACAGCGCTGTTTTACCGCCGACGCCCCCACCGCCCCAGTGTGAAAGGGGCCTTAATCTATTCCCTATTTTGTAGACGCTATAACTTTTGTGCAAACCAATCAATATACGCGTATTGCAATTTTTTTTAACAAAAATATGTATTGGCCTAAACTGAGAAAAAAAATAGTTTTTTTTTTTTTTTTTTATTTTTTTTTAAATTGGGATATTTATTATAGCAAAAAGTAAAAAATAATGTGGGTTATTTACAAAGGGCAAATCCACTTTGCACTACAAGTGCACTGCAAGTGCACTTGGAAGTGCAGTTGCTGTAAATCTGAGAGGTAGATCTGAAATGAGGGAAAGCTATACTGATTTTATCATCCAATCATGTGCCAGCTAAAATTCTGTTTTTTATTTTCCTTGCATGTCCCCCTCGTATCTAAATCGACTGCACTTCCATCGTAGTGCAAAGCGGATTTGCCTTTCGTAAATAACCCCCATTGTGTTTTTTTCAAAATTGTCGCTCTTCTTTTGTTTATAGCGCAAAAAATAAAAGCCACAGAGGTGATCAAATACCACAAAAAAAAGCTCTATTTGTGGAGAAAAAAAGGACCTTCAATTTTGTTTGGGTACAGCGTCGCACGACCGCGCAAATGTCAGTTAAAGCGTTGCAGTGCCGTATCGCAAAAAATGGCCTGGTCATTGAGCAGCCAAATCTTCCGGGGCTGAAGTGGTTAATGATTTACATTACATTTTTTAAACACAGACCACATAGTGTCCTTGCTGGGATTTGAATCAGGGACCTTAGTGCATACAGTAGCAGTTCTAACCAGAGAGCCACTGTGCTACTCCATTAAAACACATAAGAAACACACTTCTAGCTAAAATGTATTTTCTTAGTTTTAGATATAACGGGGAAGAGTTTGAACCCCATGCGGTTTTATTGCTATCTGGTACTTTGTTACAGAGATGTATCCTTACTTCCTGTCTTACTGGCAATAGTTTATTCAAACAGGAAGTGTGGAACATCTGATATTATTCTTCACTTCCTATATATTTGTTAACACTATTGCAATTTCTGATTAATACTGAAGTGATGTGATCTAGACCCAGAGTTTCCAGGACCAAGAGTAAGGATATGCATGCTTTTTAAGACCAGAACAAAGAAAGTGAAAAATCAATTCCAAAAGTTTCATCTGCCTTAGACTCATTGGTTCTCTAGTTTTTTTAATAAATCAGCCAATCTACTATTTGCAGCTATGAAAACAGTATCAAAGTCTCCTGGGGCACTTTCTGCTAAATGTGCAAAATATTACCATTTGTAACTGAATCATTTAGAAAATGTGTCAGATCTCATTTTTACCTTTAAATGATTCGCACAGGAAACTGAATTCACACATGACAGAGAGGAAAATGTACAGCGCAGACAGAATAATACATGTGTCAAAAAGTGAAATTGCTGTTAATTGACATTTTTCTAAATTATAACTCTTGATAGCTATATATTTTGCAACAGCTTGGAGGATATGTTTAATTATTCAGCAAGCCAATTGCTGATGCTACGGAGAAGAGTTACATGAGGACAAAGTGGTTTTCAGGGCTTTAGTGCATAGACATACTGAGGTGCTGATTTATAACTGCAGTAAAAAACAATGGAAAAAAAGGCAAAGTTGTTGCCTACAGTAACCAGTCAATTTCATCTTTCACATGAACCAAGAAATTGTAACTTTTTTTGGCTCCAATTTTTAAGCTGGGTATACACTATACGTTTTTTTTTTGTTCAACTCTGCAGGCTGAACGAAAAAAAACCTGAGAGTTCGCTATACTAAGACAAGTGATGTTAGTACAGCGATCTCCCCCGCTGTGCTTTTGTGTTCTGACAGGGGGACATCCCCCACCAGAACACACTGATTACCACTTGCAGCTATTGGCTGCCAGGACTAATCGGATTGTAGTCGAATGCTGTAAAACAGACAGCTGAACAGATGGGCCAAAAGTGGGCCGAACCGAGCATTTTTGACTGATTTTCAGCCCATGTGTACCCAGCTTTACACGTGAGCTTTAATGTGAAGTACAATTGTTCTGTCATGAAAATTAAGAGCCATTACTTTCTTTCATAGTTGCCAAGTAGCATGATCAATTTTAGCATTGTTTGTGAGACTCCACTGCTGTGTAGGTGATAAGATTGGTGGCAATGAGTTCTCTTGGACATCAGAAGCCTTCCTAAATCAAAAAGTATGTATATGTTTCAATTCAATCAAAAATCCCAAAAAAGCATTTTTTTCTCATTTTAAGAATGTTAGGGAAAGCCATGGAAACCATTTCGTTATGCCCCTACTCCAACTGTACACCCAGAACCAGTAGTTTACAGCACAGATGCAGCCTAATATAATTAATAATTAATAATAATATAATAATTATAATATAGATGTAGTCCAGCTTGTAAAAAGTTTGAAGTGGTTATTAACTAGAACTAGACGAGGGTGCACTTCCCTACGCACCAAAAGGCCACTTAACTAAAACGTAACCTTTATTGTAAATCATAAAAGGTATGTAAATGACCATAACAGGTATACCTAAAGGATGAGGTGAATGGCATTATTTATGAACCAACGTTCTATCGCTATGTGGTAATATTAACATCTACCAAGTTTAACCACTTGCCTACAGGGCACTTTCCCCCCTTCCTGCCCAGGCCTATTTTCAGCTTTCAGAGCTGTCACAATTTGAATGACAATTAGATGGTCATGCTACAAAGTGACCATGTAAAATTGTTATAATTTTCTTCACACAAATAGAGCTTTCTCTTGATGGTATTTAATTACTGCTGGGTTTTATTTTTTACAAAAAAAATAAAAAGACCGAAAATTTAGAAAAAGAAAGGTTTTCTTAGTTTCTGTCAGTAAATTTTGTAAATTAGTAAGTTTTCTCCTTCACTGATGTGCGCTGATGAGGCGGCACTGATGGGCACTGATGAGGTGGCACTTATGGGCACTGATTAGGTGGCACTGGTGAGGAGGCGCTAATATGCCGCACTTATGGGCACTGATAGGTGGCACTGATAGGCGGCACTGATGGGTATTGATAGGCAGCACTGGTGGGCACTGATAGGTGGCACTGGTGGGCACTGATAGGTGGCACTGGTGGGCACTGATTGGCGGCACGGATAGGCAGCACTGATGGGCACTGATGGATGGCACTGATGGGCATTGATGGGCAGAAATACTGGGCATTGATGGGCAGCACTGATAGGCAGCACTGATAGCCAGCACTGACTAGCATCACTAATGGGCACTGATTGGTGGAACTTGTGGGCACTGATTGCTGACACTGGTGGGCACTGATTGTTGGCACTGGTGGCGCTGTATTGTAATCAGAGCACTGATGATCAGTGCCCTGATTACATGTCTGAATGTCCCCTGCGAGGAGATGCCGCTGATCGGCTCTCCTCGCCATGCGATGAGAGCTGATTACCAGCATTTCCGTGTTTACATGTGACTGGCTGTGATTGGACACAGCCGATCACATGGTTAAAGAGCTCTTTACAAAGATCAGGGTCGCGCCGTGTCCTAGCAACAAGGCTCGGCTGCAATCGCTGCACTGTGCGCCCCTGCGGGTGTGCTAGAGCGGGCGTTCTGAGACAACGTAATATGACGTCATCCCAGAACAAGAGCCGCACCGCCCCTCTGTCACTCGATGGTGGGCAGGCGGCAAACGGTTAATTGGTGAAACTTTGCTTGATATATACATACAGTGCCTTGAAAAAGTATTCACACCCCTTGACATTTTCAACATTTTGTCATGTTACAACCAAAAACGTAAATTTATTTTATTGGGATTTTATGTGATAGACCAACACAAAGTGGCACATAATTGTGAAGTGGAAGGAAAATGATAAATGGTTTTCAAACTTTTCAGCAAATAAATATCTGAAAAGTGTGGTGTGCATCTGTATTCAGAAGTCACCTAATTATTAAATAGAATCCACCGGTGTGTAATTTACTCTCAGTATAAATACAGCTGTTCTGTGAAGCCCTCAGAGGTTTTTTAGAGAACCTTAATAAACAAACAGCATCATGAAGGCAAGGAACACACCAGACAGGTCAGGGATAAAGTTGTGAAGAAGTTTAAAGCAGGGTTAGGTTATAAAAAAATATCCCAAGCTTTGAACATCTCACGGAGCACTGTTCAATCCATCATCCGAAAATGGAAAGAGTATGGCACTACTGAAAAACTACCAAGACATGGCCGTCCACCTAAAATGACAGGCCAGGCAAGGAGAGCATTAATCAGAGAAGCATCCAAGAGGCCCATGGTAACTCTGGAGGAGCTGCAGAGATTCACAGCTCAGATGGGAGAATCTGTCCACAGGACAACTATTATGCCACACACACGGGCGGACTTTTCGACCAGACTGGTCCGACGGAACGAATCCGTCGGACAATCCGACCGTGTGTGGGCTTCTTCGGACCTGCAGCGGACTTTTTCGGTCAAAAAATCAGACGGACTTTAGATTTAAAACATAATCCGTTCGTCTGTATGCTAGTCCGACGGACAAAAACCGACGCTAGGGCAGCTATTGGCTACTGGCTATGAACTTCCTTATTTTAGTCTGGTCGTACGTCATCACGTATGAATCCGCCGGACTTTGGTGTGATCGTGTGTAGGCAGAAGTCCTGTTTACAGTTTGCGAGAAGCCATGTGGGGGACAGGGAAGCTGTTCAGAGTTGATGGGAAGAAGGATAGAGCCAAATACAGGGCAATCTTAGAAGAAAACCTGTAATGCCATGTACACACGGGCAGACTTTTCGGCGTCAAAGGTCCGACGGTCTTTCCGACGGACTTTCGACGGACTTCCGAACGAACAGACTTGCCTACACACAATCACACCAAAGTCCAACGGATTTGTACGTGATGACGTACGACTGGACTAAAATAAGGAAGTTGATAGCTAGTAGCCAATAGCTGCCTTAGCGTCGGTTTTCGTCCGTCGGACTAGCATACTGACGAGCGGATATTTCGACCGGATTCGAGTCCGTCGGAAAGATTTGAAACATGTTTCAAATCTAAAGTCCGTCTGATTTTCGCCCGAAAAAATCCGCTGCAGGTCCGAAGAAGCCCACACACGGTCGGATTGTCCAACGGATTCGTCCCGTCGGACCAGTCCAGACGAAAAGTCTGCCCGTGTGTATACGGCATAAGAGTCTGCAAAAGACTTGAGACTGGGGCGGAGGTTCACCTTCCAGCAGGACAACGACCCTAAACATACAGCCAGAGCTACAGGAATGGTTTAGATCAAAGCATATTCATGAGTTAGAATTACCTAGTCAAAGTCCAGACCTAAATCCAATTGAGAATCTGTGGCAAGACTTGAAAATTGCTATTCGCAGACACTCTCCATCCAATCTGACAGAGCTTGAGCTATTTTGCAAAGAAAAATTGGCAAAAATGTCACTCTAGATGTGCAAAGCTGGTAGAGACATCCCCAAAATGACTTGCAGCTGTAATTGCAGTGAAAGGTGATTCTACAAAGTATTGACTGGTAGCAGAGTAAAAGGGGCTGAATACAAATGCATGCCACACTTTTAACATATTTATTTGTAAAAAAAAATGTGAAAACCATTTATTATTTTCCTTCCACTTCACAATTATGTGCCACTTTGTGTTGGTCTACCACATAAAAGGTGGTAATGTGACAAAATGTGGAAAATTTCAAGGGGTATGAATACTTTTTCAAGGCACTGCATATGGACCTAACTGTATATACTGTAGGATCTTTATATTTTTAATTGTGCTTGGGCTTGAAAATATTGTTACATTCACAGCTCTATAATTGCTGTTTTAAACCCATTTTGTAAAGAGACTTATTGTTTTGTTTTGAATAGATGTGGTAAAAAAAAATTATGCAACAGCCCCTATATATTTTTAACTATAGTTGCATGCACCCGATTCATCTAAAAGTAGATGAATATGTATAAATGTTCTGTACTGAAAACTGCATCAAGATCTATACAAATGTCCTATAAAGCAGTGCAATAAAAATCTCCATAAAAAATGAGCAAATATGTGTGTATAAAAGTGTCAATACTGTATCCAAAAAAAAAAAAAAACAACAACACATATGTTACTCAAAACAACTCATATGCTACACACAAATAAATTGTTGAAACAATATTTAAATAATTTCCAAAAGTATAAATAGTCCCAAGTGAAGAAAAACATAAATTACTGTTTTTATAGTATAAGGCTACATTAATACCTGAGCGTTTTGTTTTCAGGCAGAAAGTCACACGTTTTTACCGCGATTTTGCCGCAATCTTTACTGCATTTTTTTGCCGCGATTTTGCACAGGTCAAAAGGTCACCAATGTAAAAAGCAGAAAAACGCCTGTAATCTGCCCAAAAAGAAGCTTGTGTACTTTTTTGAGCTTCAGACTACAAAATGCTCAGATATGAACAGGGGATATTTAAATCTATGGGATTTTGCTTGTTGAGATTTTTTTCTGGCGTTTTTTCTGGCTTTTTACGAGCGTTTTACAAGCTAAAAATGCTCAGGTGTGAATGCAGCCTTAATAAAGTGTTTTTTAGTGGTGAGCACTAAACATTTGCAGGCCAGATATTTTCATTTAATTGACCTTATTCATTTTCAGAATTAGTTTCGTATCTTCAGCTTTCATTTTGTATATTCGTTGGATTTGAAAAATGTTGGAGTTTTTCCAGAAAATTACTATATATTCGATAAGTTCAGTCTAACCCAGAAAGAGAAATGGCATGAGCTGATTGGACAATATTGACTGGCATCATGTGCATCCGAATGAATGAATGGAACGAAATTCGGATCCATTTGTTATCCCAATCATCGAACAAATTCGAAAATTGATTTTCTCATGGGCCCAAGTTACTATAGCATCATGTGACATAATCCAAATGAAACAAATGCATTATTAATTACATTATACATTTTTTTTTCAGATTTGTTGACATTTATTACTATGTCCATTGGGAGATTCCTAGACATCCGAATCTCTGAAAATTATATTTTCATCCAAAAGACGAATTGAAACAAAACAAAACGCACATGTCTAGTGAGCACTACGGTTTGCTTCTCTTCTTTTTGAGCTTCAGAGATGGATATCCTTTGTGGTCAATTTCATCAAGTAATGTGGTTGTAAAGCTGGGTCTTCTGGTTCCCCTGATTGATTGAATATACAAGCTGGAACAGATTAAAGATGTTCTCTGGGTCCTGGTGCCTGCCAACATGCTAAATTAAACTTTGTGGTTAGGGTAAATTTATGGAGGTGAGTGTTCACCCTCTAGTCTAGGCGAAGGTGAAGAATTGTGTCTTTTTAATTGGAGCACACTTTCATTGAGGAAGCATGATTTTATACTACTGGGGTTTATGTTTTGGGACCATTTATACTTTTTTAATTTTTTTGAATATTTTTTCAACAATTTATCTGCATGAAACATATGAGCTGTTTTGGGTAACATATGAGATGTTTTGGGATAAATTATTGTTGTCACTTTTATACACATTTGTGATTCAATGCTCTAAATGACAATCTTTATGCAGTTTTTAGCGCAGCACATCTATACACATTCGATTTGAATATAGCCCACCTTATGCTGCAGGTGTTTTGTGAGTTTGGGTTCAGTCAGCCAGGTTGCCACTGGAAGATGGCAGAATGACCCATCTATCCAGCGACTCCTTAAAGGAGTTGCACTATATGGAGTTGTTCTTGTTTATTGCACAGATACAGCCTAATATAATATTATTGTTAATATTTGATTATAGCACAGATACACCCTAACATAATTTCTAATTTTTTGTTTACAGTGTGGATACATTCTAATATTATAGACTTATGCTTGGTTTTAGGATAAAATATATGTAGCGCTACCCCAGTAGGAGCCTCTGGTGAATATGGGTATCTCCCACCCTGCACAGCCAAGCACAAATATTTTCCACACACTCTGGAGGCAGTAATCAGTCCTTGCAGCTTTGTTTTTTTTTTTTGTATTTTATTAGGGGGATTGAACTTGGATGGGGATAGGGTTATTATTAGATGCCCACGTGATCAACAAGGAGTTCTTCAGGGACACAACTATGTACATCCAGTATATATACACTTCTCCTCTTCTACCTCCAGCACAATCTTGCTTGTAGAACTACATCTCCCAGGACCCGCTAGCACTGACAAATTGATTCAACACAGACTCAGTCAGATCCAGCGCTTTTCTGATGGAGACAGAGTGGCTCCTAACAGGCTATCCTGCCAGCACGACCACCACACTGTCTATGTGAATTGCTCTCCCCAGCCTCCATTCCACCTGAATGTTCTGAAACTCAGGTCTCCTCACAATCTGGTACCCACTGAGGCTTAGGGATATGCAAATACTCCCACACCAGGTCATCCTCCCACTCTCTCCTGGAGTCCTTAATGATGTCCATTATGTCGGGTGGCACATTAGGTAGGGGTAGTCCAGACCCCACTCCAGAGCTGTTCTGCACTGAACCTCCCACTGGAATCTGGAAAACCTGAGCGGTTCTCTTGGCTTCCCTTTTCCTGGAAGGACACAAGCATTGAGGGACCTCTTGACCCACTGCTGGAATTCAGCTGCTCTGGTCTGGGTGGTTGAGAGTCTGTTGAAGATCTTTTTGATGCTGACTAAAGTTTCTACTCCTTCTCAGCTCCCCTTAGCAGGATCTGGTATATCTAACACCTCGGACTGGACTTCTTCCTGAACCGAGGAGCCTCCCAACTCCCATTCTTTCTCCGAGCTACAGTGTGATGACAAATTCTGTTGCAGTCTGGGGGAACCCCAATCTATGACCCTCTCTCCGCCTTCCCTGTCTGGCTCACCTGAGGGCACATCTCCCTCCTGCACTGGCTCCTTCCAGGTGGGGTCGGCAGAGCACATAGGCTCAGCCAGAATTTCAAGGACATTATCTGGTTCCTGCTGGGCGCTACTTACAGTTGTGATGAGAAAAGTGCAGCGCTACATGTACATATATACCCAAAGTGTAAACCTAGGGATGGATGAACATACACAATAACGATTGTGCTGGGATGCGAAAGGTGCTGAAACCAAAACAATAAAAGTGATTGTAAAAATACAAATAAATTGTGAACTACCAGTAAATACAGTGCAATCAATAATGGCATGGATCAGGTGACACCATAGAATCAGGTGACACCTTGGGATCCAAATGGTAAAACATAAACACATATAGCAAAATAACAAGTGCTCGTGTTATATCAGTGAATAGTCAAATTGACTTTAACACATTATGACACAGTGTAAAGTCCATCAATAATGAATATCATGATATATTTTTCTGGAACAACCCTTGGTAGGTATCAGATGTTGATAGATCTCATTAGCATAGATGGTAATATTCCAGTGTTCACGAGTTCAAACATCCGGGACTGTGCTTCCACCACCCAGGGGAGGGGTAGGTACACTTACCATAAGATGTGGACACACACGCCAGCTGCAGTGGGTCAAACAGGCATAGCTGGAAGCCCGGATCTCAGGCCATGATCTCCTGGAGTTGGAAAGATGAACGCGTTAGCAATAATGCAGCAAACCAGCGATACGGCACACAGGAACTCGACCACGATCTCCTGATTTATGCAGTCTCTATAAAACTCTCCTCAAGGGTAAAATGGTGATCATAAAAGAAAAAAGGAAGGCTTCCACATGGCGTAGATCAAAAAACGTATGGATTTAATAAAAAAGGTTATACAAACATCACTCAAGATGTGTACAATAAAATGTGATCACAAAAAGCTTGTAAAACAGGCGCAGAGCTTAGCAGGCAATAACCTGGCGCATTTCATCCTTCAACTGCAGTGTAAGCCTGCTCCCTCACACTGCGCTATATATATAAAAACTTGCAAACTGATTAGACCATAATTGAAGGCTCAATTGGAAACCATCTTGATGAATGGCGTGCGCTTATCCCCTCGCATTAGCTCACCAATCACAGGAGCGTCACATCAGGGTCACATCGTCATAGTGTAGGGCATGTGCTTCTCCCCTTGCTTCCACTCACCAGTAGTGGGAGCACTGCATCAGGGTCAGATCGCCAACATCGCAAAATCACGTGACAAGCGTCGTTGCCTTGGCGATGTTGTGGTGAGCATCCAGGCCTCATTGTGACTGTAGTCACATGATTCCTGACATGCCAGAGAACACACAGCAAGGCGCAATGTAACCACAATTCTCACTGCATAGTGACTCACAAGGACAGGGCCCCACCCAGGTGTGTCCAGGACGTAAAATCAGACTGACGCCTCAGGAAGATAGTGTCAATCATACAGTCACAAGTGCCCTACAGCCGCCCCTCTAGTAGGACAGGGGAATAACGTTCAAAACATCACTGATTATGTGACTTCTCATACACCACTAAATCTGGGACGAATAGGTTTCTATCACGTCTAATATTCAATATAACCTTGCACAAATATCTATCAAATAATAAAATGAACTATCATATAAATAAAAATACTACATACATTGGACCATAATTGAAGTATAGTAATGTGTGACATAAAATATTATATGTAGTACAGGGGCGGACTGACCATTGAGTTACTCGGGCACTAGGGGGCCCAATCAGGGTTGCCAGTCTCAGTAAAACCAGGGACAGTATGTATAAATCTGTGTTTTTTTACATCTGTCTGCGTATACTGTGTGTACATGTATGTGTATACTATGTGATTGTATACTGTGTGTGTGTGTATACTGTGTGGCCCCATAATCTCTGATTGCCTGGGGGCCCCATAATCTCCTATTGCCCGGGGGCCCCATGAGTTATCAGTCCGCCCCCTGATGTAGTATATAAGCCTTTACACAAAACATATGTGTGAATATGACCTGATGAGATGTATAGGCCTTAATACAAAGGTAAAACTAGTGAGGCAGTAAACTAAAATTGGGGAAACTGGACTATTAAATGACTCATGGACAGTCTGAAGTCTATGCTTGGTTGACAAAGGCGTTGATGTCCCAATCGATATCCATCCCGTAGGGTGAATACAATTTAAGCTGGTAAATCCAGAATGTCTCTAGATGTGATACCCCCATTAACAAGAGTCACCTCTCCAATGGGGGACAAATTTGTCTATGATCTGGAATTTGGTATCTAATGGATTTTTATTGTGATGGTGAAGATAATGCCTAGGTACACTATGATTGGTGCAGCCTTTTTTGATGCTGGCAATATGTTCATTCACCCTCATCGAGAACGATCTTATAGTCCGTCCCACGTATTGTTTCTTGCAAGGGCAAGTTATTAAATAAACAATATATCGGGTGGCATAGGTGGTAAAGTGGTTTATTTGATATGTTAGAGAAATGGTGGTAGACTCAAAGGACTCAGATTTCCTCCTGCCACACACATTATGCATACATACATTGCATTTGTGACAGGGATAATACCCCTTAAGGTTGTGGAGAAATGAAGCTCTTACCGGGGGATCAATAACATTTGGAGCAATCTGTCCACTCAAAGGTAGTGCTCCCCTGCTGCATGACCCCGGTACAATCTGGAAGGGCAGGGCCCAGCACTCTGTCATTCTTAAGTACCTTCCAGTGACGGTTAAAAATATCTTTTATTTGTTTGTATTGCACAGAAAATTCGGTCACGAAGGACCACCTGAACTTTGTGTCCTGTACGCGTTTGGGTTGATCTGTTATCAATGTACTCCTATCCAACAAAGACACTTTGCTAATTTCCTCATCTATAGTTAAAGGATGGTAGCCTTTCTCTACAAGCCTAGACTTGAGAATTGTGACCTGGTGGTTAAAGACAGAAAAGTTTGTACAGTTGTGTCTGATGCACAATAGTTGACTTCGTGGGACTGGCTTCAACTATGAATTATGGTGGCAACTATCGACTGGAATGTATCCATTCCGGTCGGTTGGTTTGAAAAATGTCTTGGTGACCAGTTGATGATCTATAATGGAAATTTCTAGATCCAAAAAGTGTACAGTAGTGAAGCTAGCCTCATAACTTAATACAATGCCTCTCTCATTATTATTTAGGATAGTCATGAAGTCCTGTAAGGAATCTTCATCACCTTTCCACAGGAGGAGGATGTTGTCTATATGTCTAGCCCAAAGTACCAATTCGGGTCTATTTACAGTTACCAGGTCGCTGACTGGGATGCAAGCCAGAGCAAATTTCCAACTTTAGGGGGCTAGGGGGTGCTACAAAGGGAGTCATGCTAATCATTCCTTTGTGCCCCTGGGTCATCTGTGCATGTACTACTGGAGGTTTAGAGAATAGCTACAGTCTAATATTACTGTCATGATCTTGGGATAAGCTTGAAGTCCAGTAGCTGTAACAACACACAAACTTGTGGTTATTAACAAGCTGGGCTTGGTACACCAGTAGCAGTTGCTGGATGGGAGCAAGCAGAAGTCGGTAGCCAAAAATATCAGATTTTAAATGGAGAGCAATGAACAGTGGCAGGAGAAATGGCAGCCAAGGGTTGGTACACAAATGGCAGTAATAAAGATTCAGTGTAGCATGAGGAACAAAAAACAAGATACCGGCATAAGCACAATAATCTGGCAAACGGGATGTGCAGAGGCATCGTTAACATAGGAAGTATAGGGGAGAAGCCAGGAGGGCAGCAACAAATTGGGTATCTATGATGATTGACCAAGATCGCTTATTCAGTAGGTAGAGCAACAGCTAGGCTTAAAAGAATGCCTGGGATGGGTTCCTGACAATTACACGTGTATATAACTATCTTAGGCTTGTTGGTCATCATTATCATCATTGCAGTGCATGTGAACAATGATTTCCATGTAGTAGGGCTTAGAAAAGGAATGAAAAGTATAGCTATTATCAGTGGCAGCCTGTCCTTACAGGGCGCAGGGGTGCCGCCCCCCTAATCCATGCATCCGGCTCCTATTCTACACCCAGGATGCCGGACGCATGGATTCCAATTGTTTTTTTGTTTTTTTTGAAGCATGTGATTAGAGCCAGAGGCTCTAATTGGCTTCAAAAAGGGTGGGCTCAGGGCGCAGAGCACTGCTTCCTGAGCCCACCTAGTTGTGTGACAATAGCGAATTAATATTGGCTATGGTCTTTCTGATTCCTCCTTCAGCCATTTAGGAAGTGGGTCCTGAGACCCGATTGGCTGAGAAGAGTAGCGATCATATTAGCCATCAAGGAGGTGGCGGAGAAGATACAGGTGAAACCGTTGTGAAGCTGAGGAGGAGGATCGAGTGACGGGGGGTGGGGTGAGACCGACCAATCGACCTACCTACTGACCGCCGGGGGGAGGACCGGTCCCCACTGGATAGTACCCTACTCTATAGACGCCACCGTTTTCATGCACCGCAGTAATAATTATTTACAAGCCTGAAATAGCTGTATGCAGTTTGTAATAAATGGTTCCTAAATTTTAGTTTATTTCTGTGCTGTAAACCACTAGTTCTGGATGTACAGTTGGCTCAGGAGCATAAAGGAATAATTTGAATGGCTTCACCCTCCCAGTCACCCTGTTAACCAAAAGATCTCTTGTACACTGGTTTAGTGGAAGGATTTTTTTTCTTTGTCACTCCCTTCAGCATAATCTCTCAGGTTATCCTTTTGTGAAGAAATTAATATTAAACTTTCATTGCACACCACGTATACTCATAAGGCAATTTGTGAACACAGTATTGTACTAGGTTGTCACTCTCTGATAATAAGAGAAATAAGAGGGGCAGATATCGATAAGCATGTCAGTCATGCCCAAAAAACTGCAGTTCTAATTAGGAAAAATGCATGATTGCTTTACAATTTAGATGCATGTCTCTCAAAAAGAGGGGCTTTTCTTAATGCAGTCACTAAAAACTATACTACATGTAGCTGTTAGTAATAACCTTCTGCATGCATAGGCAAAATTGTTCAAGTGATTAAAAATAGCTTTTTATTCCTGTGCAGAATAACCATGAATGATTTACAACACTGATGCAGTCTTAGTAATACAGTCCTTGCTTCTAATTAGGTCATGAAAATATTTGACTGTAGTGCAAGATCTGGAGCAGATTGGATTATATATGTTAACATTAATTTGCCAGTTGAAAAATACAGTTAGCTCATAGTGGGCAAATACAGTGTTAAACATAAATGTTTGATGCATATTTACTTGAGACGTAAACTAAGTGTATTTGAGGAAAAGACAAGCAAGAAGTCTAAACACATTTTGTGGCTCTTAAAAAAGTGTATGAGCCTTGGCAGGTCCACCTATAATTTAACTTGGCTGGCCATACAGAAAAAATGCATGATATCTGACTGTTGACTTATAGTAATGAAGAGTTATTCCCACAAGATAGAGATACTTAGAATGCACTACAGTCCACGCAGTGTGATGTTCTCCTCCATATTTCACTTTCTGAAGTGCTTCCAAAACCTGACTGTTCAATGTAATCACTGAAAATATATCACACCATAATGCAGATGATACATCAATATCATCTTTACAAGAGTGCTGCTTCAAATAGAGCTTGGCTTTATATCCTCGCTTTGATGTTTCGTTGATGTCTTGCTCTAAAGGTGGGATGTCCATGCCATTACCACATTGGAAAGTTGTAATAGTTTCCAGACAAGGAAAAGCATACTTAGTACACATGTATCCTATATAAAGGCGCACATACACATATTGACATACACATACATAAACATTATACCATTCAATAGACCTGATTATTGGTGAATACTGTAATGAAGAGACACAGAGAGCTAGGAACCCTTCAATATAACTGCACTATACATCCTAAAATAGCAAAATATGGCTAAAGAGGAACCACAATAAACCCTCTGCTCCAGAGGAAAAACACTATCTCAGAATGGCCAGAAACACTGTCCACAAGGTAATGGGCTATATATTTGCTTTAAGCCATACACACTTAGTTGACATTAAAAAAGAACAAATTAGTCCACCAAAAACCTAAATTAACAATAAATCTTGCATGCTTCTATTTCCTTAGATGTGGGGAACACACCTGCATGGCTATCATGCCATTCCATCTAGGAAAATTGGATCTCTACAAAAGATTGCCATCCGATCCCATTCTTGGCTAGCAGCTTTCGGTCTAGGCTTTGCCTATGCTGTTTGGCTCCTCTAACACTGTCCTTGTCATGCCTTTCAGCAAATGTTTCTTATGTTGTTTTGTTACATATTCAATGTGCTAATGGTATGTAAATGTTACAACCCACAACCTACCTGTACCAACAGCAGGGGTCCTCACACTCGCAGCATGTCAGTCCTTGGCACTCTTGTTGGTGGCCTGTATCCTGTGGCATCCCCGTGTGAGTATGGTGAGACCTCTAGCACATGTCTGATGGCATCCTTATATCAAAATGGCAGCACTGAAGTGCTTCCTGTTATAGACAGCAATTACAGCTATCACAAAACAAAAGGTGAAATTTCAATGGACTGAACAAGCTCAACAAGCTTTTGATGAGTTGAGAGACCTATTTACTTCTGCCCCTATTCTAATTTTACCTGTGCCCAACAAACCATACTATGTTGAAGTAGATGCTTTAGATACAGCTGCAGGTGCTGTACTATCACAGAGATCCGGTGAAAAAGAACTCCTACAACCAGTAGCCTTTTTTTCACGCTCCTTTACTCCCATATTATTAGATATTATGATGTGGGGAGAGAATTATTAGCAATCAAACTTGCATTGGAAAAATGGGGACATCTGCTAGAGGGCACACCCATCACTGTTTATACAGACCATCGCAATCTTGAATACTTACAGACAGCTAAAAGATTAAAACCACGTCAAGCCCGATGAGCTGTTTTCTTCAGCCGGTTCCCCCTGCTGATAACATACCGTCCTGGTTCTCGAAATGCTAAGGCTGATGCCCTTTCTCATATGGATACTGACACATCTCTCTCCAGGTCCTGAACCTTCTACCATAGTAAATAAAGACTATTTTTTGGCTACTATGTCATCACTATGGGATACTGTCAGATATTATAATAATGTGAATGATAAACTTTCCACAAACCCCCCCCCAATGAACTATCAAAATGGACTTTTATTGTACAAAGAAAGAGTTTATGTCCCTCCTGCTGCAGTCGCTGAAGTACTACAATATTGTCATTACACTCCCATAAGGGGTCATGGAGGGATACATAAAACACATGAACTGATTTGAAGAACCTTCTGGTGGCCTTCCTTAATAAAAGTTGTGACGTCTTAAGTTTCTACCTGTTATGTTTGTATTCATGCTAAAGACAGCCACAATCGCCCTCAGGGTATTCTTTTGCCTTTGCCTTTTCCTTCCAAACCCTGGACTGACATTGCAATGGATTTTATTGTTGAGTTGGCACATGGTTACAATACAATAAAGAAGACCATAACTCGTGCCCAGATTAGGTATAATGCCTATGTGGGCAGACACCGTGATCCTGCCCCTCAGTACCAACCAGGTGATCGAGTATGATTGTCCACCTTTTTCCTAAAACTGAAATGTCCTACCCAAAAATTAGGATAGAGATATGTGGGACCCTTTGCTACTGAACGTGTCATTTCCCCTGCTGAAATGAAATTGAGTCTGCCTGATTTTTATAGGGTTCATCCTATCTTTCATACTTCTCTGTTAAAGCCTGCTGTCCCAGACCATGGTTCTCTTGCTCCCTATCTACTGCTGATCCTATTATTGAATTTGGAGAGGAAGACTATTAGGTTGAGGACATCTTAGATAGTAGATTACGACATGGTTATCTGGAATATTTGATTCACTGGAAAGGCTACAGTGTTGAAGATCGTACCTGGGTTCCTGCCTCTGATGTGCATGCTCCTGCACTTGTGCGCTCTTTCCATAGACGTCATCCTGGCCGTCCTGTCCTTTTGCACTTCCGGAGGCCACGCCTTGTGGGGGGCGCTGTCACCACCCACAACCTACCTGTACTAACCGCAGGGGTCCTTACACTCGCAGCATGTCAGTCATTGGCACTCTTGTTGGTGGCCTGTGTCCTGTGGCACCCCGTGTGAATATGGTGAGGTCTCTAGCATATGTCCGATGGCATCCTCATATCAAAATAGTAGCACTGAAGTTATTCCTGTTATCAACAGCAATTGCATAACTTCCACCACACCCTCCTGAGGTAATTTCCTGTTTAATCACTATGAAGCTGAAAGGTCCCAGAGAGCGAGAGCACTCAGTTATTTAGAGCTGTCCACAGTGTTTACCTGTTGCTTGCTGTGTGATATTGCTACCTGACCTTTGCTACATTTATTGACTCTGATCCTTTACTGCCTGCCCTGAACTTATGCTACATTTGACTTTGATTATTGGACTTTCCCTTTCTGTACTACATTTTTGGAAATTGTGCTGGATTCATCTCCTGAGTATCCTTATCCAAGGTGTGTACCCCTGCTAATGGGCTCCCCATACCTAAACACTGACAGTAAAGGTAAATTGTAATATCGCAATCTAGTGGCTTTTTTGTATACTTATAGTTCTATAGATTAATTACTGTAGGTAGACAGATTATTGCTTGAAAGCCACCGTAGCTACCCATCTTCCTAGTGGACTAGACCATGAGGTCTGAGATACAGCCCCCAGTAGCCATCTTGCTTTTGCATTAATGCATCTTCTCCAGAGGACTCCACATCTACTCAGCTGCAATTCTATCATCAGCCTAACGGAAACCTCGCCGGTATGTTTATAACCCCTTTCCCTAGTTAGACTAGTGTGTCAGGACTGTACAGTGGGGACGGAAAGTATTCAGACTCCCTTAAATTTTTCACTCTTTGTTATATTGCAGCCATTTGCTAAAATCATTTAAGTTCATTTTTTCCTCATTAATGTACACACAGCACCCCATATTGACAGAAAAGCACAGAATTATTGACATTTTTGCAGATTTATTAAAAAAGAAAAACTGAAATATCACATGGTCCTAAGTATTCAGACCCTTTGCTCAGTATTTAGTAGAAGCACCCTTTTGATCTAATACAGCCATGAGTCTTTTTGGGAAAGATGCAACAAGTTTTTCACACCTGGGATTTGGGGATCCTCTGCCATTTCTTCTTGCAGATCCTCTCCAGTTCTGTCAGGTTGGATTGTAAACGTTGGTGGACAGACATTTTTAGGTCTCTCCAGAGATGCTTAATTGGGTTTAAGTCAGGGCTCTGGCTGGGCTATTCAAGAACAGTCACGGAGTTGTTGTGAAGCCACTCCTTCATTATTTTAGCTGTGTGCTTAGGGTCATTGTCTTGTTGGAAGGTAAACCTTTGGCCCAGTCTGAGGTCCTGAGCACCCTGGCGAAGGTTTTCGTCCAAAATATTCCTGTACTTGGTCACATTCATCTTTCCCTCGATTGCAACCAGTCATCCTGTCCCTGCAGCTGAAAAACACCCCCCACAGCATAATGCTGCCACCACCATGCTTCACTGTTGGGACTGTATTGGACAGGTGATGAGCAGTGCCTGGTTTTCTCCACACATACCGCTTAGAATTAAGGTAAAAAAGTTCTATCTTGGTCTCATCAGACCAAAGATTCTTATTTCTCACCATCTTGGAGTCCTTCAAGTGTTTTTTTTAGCAAACTCCATGCGGGCTTTCATGTGTCTTGCACTGAAGAGAGGCTTCCATCGGGCCACTCTGCCATAAAGCCCCGACTGGTGGAGGGCTGCAGTGATGGTTGACTTTCTACAACTTTCTCCCATCTCCCGACTGCATCTCTGGAGCTCAGCCACAGTGATCTTTGGGTTCTTCTTTACCTCTCTCACCAAGGCTCTTCTCCCCTGATAGCTCAGTTTGGCCGGACGGCCAGCTCTAGGAAGGGTTCTGGTCGTCCCAAACGTCTTCCATTTAAGGATTATGGAGGCCACTGTGCTCTTAGGAACCTTAAGTGCAGCAGAAATTTTTTTGTAACCTTGGCCAGATCTGTGCCTTGCCACAATTCTGTCTCTGAGCTCTTCAGGCAGTTCCTTTGACCTCATGATTCTCATTTGCTCTGACATGCACTGTGAGCTATAAGGTCTTATATAGACAGATGTGTGGCTTTCCTAATCGAGTCCAATCAGTATAATCAAACACAGCTGGACTCAAATGAAGGTGTAGAACCATCTCAAGGATGATTAGAAGAAATGGACAGCACCTGAGTTAAATATGTCACAGCAAAGGGTCTGAATACTTAGGACCATGCGATATTTCAGTTTTTCTTTTTTAATAAATCTGCAAAAATGTCAATAATTCTGTGCTTTTCTGTCAATATGGGGTGCTGTGTGTACATTAATGAGGAAAAAATGAACTTAAATGATTTTAGCAAATGGCTGCAATATAACAAAGAGTGAAAAATTTAAGGGGGTCTGAATACTTTCCGTCCCCACTGTATATGTTGTATATTGTATACACTGATTAAATGTTATTTCTTTTATTTGTAGTTTTACACTAACTTCCCTGCAATAAAAGTTGAAAAAAGGACCTAGCGTCTGCCTCAATGAGTTGTTAAGGGAGGAGAGTTAGCTGTTTGTCTAATTATATCTTAGCCACATGTAATGAGGACAGAACAGTAAAACGGCAGCTCCAAAAAGGCTTACACACAGAAGGCCAGTGAAACAGCAGCATTTAACAGGCTTCCACATTGCAAGACATCATGTCAGCGAAAAAAATCAGAGCCATTAGAGACAAGGTCCCAAGTCTCAGTTAGCTGCAAGAGCTCAAATATTTAAATGAGCAACGACTTGGTCGTTATTGCCCACGCAAAAGCAGAAACTGCAAAAGTAAAAGCTACCTTTGCCGAAAAAGAGATGCAAATGAAATTAGAGAAGTTACGCATAGAAGCTGTGTTCGAGAAATTGGCTGCAGAGAAGGAAGCAGCGGCAGCAGTAACTGGGGCTGAAATCTTAGAGGAACTTGCAAACCCCAGAAGTGAGAGACTCAGCAATATACTTGAGCTTAAACCTGATCATCATGACAATTTGCAGCATACTACAGACTATGTGCTGCAACGTGCCAAGCAAGATGACTGCCAACATTCAGCCCCAAGAGCAGAGCCGATTCCTGCCATCCATACACCCCCAGGAGTGCCCAACCAGTGTCCAAGGGGCCACATGTGGCCTGCAGAGACCTCTGATGTGGCCCGAGACCTCCTGCTTTGGGATGGTGGGTTGGCAAGCCCAGATCATGGGTTGCCAACCCACCATCCTACAGCATCAGTGTTGTGAATGAAACCGGCGGTAGAGGAAACAAGCAGCTGCAGAACAGAGCCATATAAGCCAATGCTTCCTGTATAGCACCAACTCCTGTCACAGGTGGAGTGATATCAAATGCTCTCTGCCTGGAGCAGCAACAGCTGGTAATACCTGAATGGAAGACTGTTATTAAAGGTAAGTTTATTACTAAAATCATGTGTATGTAGTGGTCTCCCCGACTTCCAAGGGCCTGATGGTGACCCCCAGAGCCAGGGAGAACAGACATTCCTCCTCAGGGTGCAGGTTACTAGGCATAGTGGGTGTAGTGCAACGTGAAACGATTGGGCGCCAGTCACTTTTTTCTAAAAATGAACAAAGAGAGTTTTATTTCTCTTAACAGGAACGGTGGAGAGAGAGGGTTTAGGGCACAGGACCCCCTAGGCAAATGCAAAAGCAATTAAGGCAAACTCTGCAGACAAAAATAGAACTAGGCAGACAGCAATACAGAACGAGGGCCTTTAAGCTGAATGCAGCAATCTCTATCTTGTAGCAATCACTGTCTCCTATGGCAACACATTCTCTCACAGTATCCTACTGTAGATCTTCCAGTTTAACTCACAGTAACCCACTGTAGGTCCTTAAGCTCTGCTCGCCGTCTTTCACTAGACTTCATGGACTCTTAGCTACCTGCTGGATTCCCAAGCTTCACCCAGAGCTAACTGCTGTACTTTATCTTCAAACTTTACTTACAGTTACCTGCCGTACTCCTTCAAGCTTTACTCATAGCTACCCACTGCCTTTTTGGATGAGTCTCTACTGAAGCTTACCCACTACTTTACTGTCCCCGGCTAGTGAAGCGTCTGCTCTGGTACTCCTTCAGAACTTCATCCCTTCCAAACTTGCCTCCGGTAACAGGAGTGGTCTTCCCTTTGTGGCAACTGCTTCTCCTTTACCTCTGACATTGAACAGGCTCCCTTCAGGCTGAGCCTCTAACACATGCAAAAGAGCCAACTTCCCTATACTACAAACCTTGCTAGAAGGCATAAATTGGGACAAAATCTCAGCAACAAAGAACATGGAGGAGAGATGGGTTTGCTTTAAGAGCATATTAAATAAGGGCATTAGCCAATGCATCCCATTGGGTAATAAATTTATAAGAGCGAACAAAAGTCCTGGATGGCTTAACTCCAATGTAAAAATGCATATAAAAGCAAAAGAGAAGGCCTTCAAAAAATACAAGGTTGATGGATCATCATCAGCATCCAGACTTTATAAAGAATGCAACAAGAAATGTAAGGGTGCAATAAGAACGGCTAAGATAGAACATGAAAGACACATAGCGGAGGAGAGCAAGAAAAATCTTCAGTCTTCACGAGGGAATTGGGGGGCTTCAGTAACCAAAACTGCAGTGTTTATCCTCATGATACATCACAGGAAGCACCTCCATGGTTAACAGAGGACAGAATTAAAATTAGACTTGGGAAATTTAACATTAATAAATCACCAGAACCAGATGGCTTGCACCTGAGGGTACTTAGGGAACTCAGTCAAGTAATTGCCAGACCATTGTTCCTAATTTTTACTGACAGTCTACTGACTGGAATGGTACCAGATGATTGGAGAAAAGCCAATGTAGCACCAATATTTAAAAAGGGCCCAAAATTCATCCCTGGGAATTACAGACCAGTTAGTCTAACATCAATAGTATGTAAACTCTTGGAGGGGATGATAAGGGACTATATACGATTTTAGTAATGAGAAAGGTATCATTAGCAGTAATCAGCATGTATTCATGAAGAATTGTTCTTGCCAAACCACTCTATTAACCTTTTATGAGGAGGTGAGTTGCCATCTATATAAAGGAAGGCCCATAGATGTGGTGTAACTGGATTTTGCAAAGGCATTTGATACAGTTCCCCATAAACGTTTACTGTACAAAATAAGATCCATTGGCATGGACCATAGGGTGAGTACATGGATTTAAAACTGGCTACAAGGGCGAGTTCAGAGGGTGGTGATAAATGGGGAGTACTCGTAATGGTCAGGGGTGGGTAGTAGGGTCCCCCAGAGTTCTGTGCTGGGACCAATCCTGTTAAATTTGTTCATAAACGACTTGGAGGATGGAGTAAACAGTTTAATCTCTGCATTTGCAGATGATACTAAGCTAAGCAGGGCAATAACTTCTCCGCAGGATGTGGAAACCCTGCAAAAAGATCTGAACAAATTAATGGGGTGGGCAACTACATGGCAAATTAAGTTCAATGTAGAAAAATGTAAAATAATGCATTTGGGTGGCAAAAATATGAATCTAGTATGGAAAAGGACCTGGGGGTCCTAGTAGATGATAGGCTAAGCAATGGCATGCAATGCCAAGCTGCTGCTATCAAAGCAAACAGAATATTGGCATGCATTAAAAAGGGGATTCATTCCAGAGATAAAACGATAATTCTCCCGCTCTACAAGACTCTGGTCTGGCCGCACCTAGAGTATGCTGTCCAGTTCTGGGCACCTGTCCTCAGGAAGGATGTAATGGAAATGGAGTGAGTACAAAGAAGGGCAACAAAGCTAATAAAGGGTCTGGAGGATATTAGTTATGAGGAAAGGTTGCAAGCACTGAACTTATTCTCTCTGGAGAAGAGATGCTTGAGAGGGGATATGATTTTAATATACAAATACCATACTGGTGACCCCACAATAGGGATAAAACTTTTTTACAGAAGGGAGTGTAACAAGACTTGTGGCCACTCATTAAAATTAGAAGAAAAGAGGTTTAACCTTAAACTACGTGGAGGGTTCTTCACTGTAAGAGCGGCAAGGATGTGTAATTCCCTTCCACAGATGGTGGTCTCAGCGGGGGGCATCGATAGTTTCAAGAAACTATTGAATGACCGCAACATACAGGGATATACAATATAATACTGACATATAATCACACACATAGGTTGGACTTGATGGACTTGTGTCTTTTTTCAACCTCACCTACTATGTAATTATGTACTATGTAACATGCGGTTCCGCCCCAGGCTTCGGGCTTAACCTTGACTACTCCTCCTTTTGCGGAACTCTGAATTACTGGATAGGCCTCAAGTGGACCTAGCAGCCAGCATTCCTCCTGGATAGGCCTCAGGCTGCAGGCCTAGCAACCAGGAGCTTCTCAACACACACCCACCCAGGCCGCAGCCTCTGGCGGAAAGAACCCCAATCAACTGACTCTTTCCAAATAAATAGCCTATCCCAGCATACACAGCGGTTAAAGAAATTCCTGCTGATTGGCTGAGACAACCTAGTTACCCTCTACCTGAATGGTAATCCATCATTCTAATTACAAAAGCAACAGTGCCACCTATTGACAGAAGAGAGAGACTACCCCAAACTCAGACTTAGGACAAGAAATCAGTGGATTAACCTACAAATTAGCCAGGCTAGTTACCACCTAGCACAACTAGAGTTATTAGCAACCCTGCTTAGGACCAGGGTGCTACATATATATATATTGGCATATCTGTTCTGCAGTAGTTACTGGGCTGCTTTCAAACTGATCCGCAGGTGCAGCACAAAACACCTGTGGGTTAGCTGCACTTTGCCATAGACTTCTGTTATCTGCAGGCTTGGTGCACTTCAGAAAGTGTACTACAGCTGCAGGATATAATAGAAGTCTATGGCAAAGTGCAGTCAACCCGCAGGAAAGCCACAGGTGCACTGCACTGCAGCCTCGGTGTGGTTAAAGCACAGCGTGTCAGTGTTAAAGCAGACTTAGGCCCCTTTGATATGATCAGTCCGACCCAGTCCGACCCTCCATTCACCTCTATGGAGCCACAAATGTAAATGGACTTGTGAACGTTTACACCTACCTACCTCGCTCCACTCATTGTGGCCCGTGACCAGTTAATAAGTCGCTTAAGTGGCCCTCATTCTTTAAAAGGTTGGGCACCTATTCCTTAAACAAGAAAATAATTCCATACTTGGCCAGCCTTCAGTGCAACCTGCATATAAGCTATCAAACCCCTATGATACAGTCACCCACTTCAGAAATGAAGGGTCGCAGGGTAGAAATCACAGCGACAGCATTTCTGACAACCACAATTACACACCAAGTCCCCCACACAACAGAACACCTCCAGGCTACTCACACAAAAACTAAGGTGTGTGGATTTCCTCAAGTTCTTTGCACGGCGTGAGCTGTTGACAAAAGGACTCACAAGGTTTACCGACCAACTTGAAGGCTATAGAGCATGGCAATCGTCCTTCAGAAATACAATAAAAGATCAAGATCTATCTGCAAGTGAGGAGGCCGATCTCTTAGTCAAATGGCTGGGGAATGAGTCAGCAGAGTATGTAAGAAGAATCAGAAAGAAACATTACTGTTAGCTATTCAAGCAGAGGGCTTCCCTAAGATTCCTAACAAAGGCTTCCAGAAGCTGAGAGAGTTAAGCGACCTGGTGACAGAGCTCTAAGTAGCTAAGGCAGAAGGAGATTTGCCAGGCCTTGCTTTTCTAGATACAGCCCATGGTGTTAACCCCATAGTGCAAAAACTGCCTTACAGCCTTCAAGAAATGTGGGTTACACAAGGCTCCACCTACAAACAAAAGCATAATGTCCCTTTTCCACCATTCTCTTTCTTTGTGGACTTTGTTCGCCAACAACAAGTAAAGTAACTAAAAATTATTTCAGTTTTGACTTCTCATCATCTCACTCTGCTTACCCTAGGACAGGTAAGCCTACTGTGGCAGTACACAAAACAAGCGTATCACCAACAGAGAACCCAAGCATCGAGTTTCCCCTTCACAAGAAGCCCCACCCATTGCTAAAGTGCAGAGGTTGCAAAGAAAAAACTCTCCAAGATCGCAAAACCTTCCTAAAAAAAAAAAAAAAGAATTTGCTACAGAACTTCAAAATGGGCATATACTGTTCAGAGTGTGACAGCACCAAGCCCAAATACGTCTACATCCAGGGCTAGCGCCATGGACTCTTACCCCCTCAAACCAGACTGAAGAGCAGGGCGGGGAGCAGTGAGACACAGTAGCTCCAGTAGTGACACCCCAGCGCACCCAAGTCTCTTGAGAAGGTCTCTTTGGCAAATCCTGCTCCAAGATTTGTCTTGTCACAGTTTACCCCATAGGTCACAGACAAAAAGCAGTAAAGCTGTACGTGATCTTGGACGATCAAGCAACAGATCACTTGCTAGCTCAGCCTTCTTCGACATCTTTGAAATAGAGGAAGCCAGCTCTTCATACTCACTTGTACGGGCGTGAGTGAAGAAACTGGGAGAAGGTCCATTGGTTACCAAATCGAATCCATTGATGGCCAAACATCCCTGCCTTTGCCAACCTTAATCAAGTGCAATCAGTTCCCAACTGACAGAGGGGAGATCCCTACACCTGAGGTGGCATTTCTTTATAGACATCTGAAGAGCATAGCACATGTCATCCCTATGCTTGATCCCCAGGCTCATATAGCTCTCCTGCTTGGGAGAGATATCATCAGAGTTCACAAGGTAAGAAAACAAATCAATTGCCCCCCACAAATCTCCTTACACTCAGAAGCTGGACCTAGGATGGGTCATTATAGGCGATGTTTGCCTAGGAAATGCTTACAAATCAACTGTCACAAGGACATTAGAGAATGGGTGCCCATCCCTTTTCCAACCTTGCCCCAACAGATTCCTCATAAAACAGAAACCTGCTAGTGTCATACATTCCAACCTTTACACTAGCAATCTTCCCTGCCTGTGATAAAGACAAAGATCAGTTGGGATGTTTAGTTTTCCCAAAGAAGACCACAAAATTGCCTATTGAAGATCAGATCTTCTTGAAGATAATGGAACAGGGATTCTACAAAAATGATGCAAACAGCTGGGTAACACCCCTGCCTTTAAAAACACAGAGAACCTGTCTTCTTAACAACAGACTACAGGCTCTAAGACGCTTTTCTTCTCTCAGGTGCAATTTTCAAAAGAAACCAGAAATGAAAGAGCATTTTTTCTCATTCATGAGTGAGATGTTTGAAGACAGCCATGCAGAGGTGGACCCACCTCTGAAAGAGAAACAAGAGTGCTGGTACCTACCAATTTTCGGCGTTTACCAGCCCAAGAAGCCAGGGAAAATCTGAGTAGTATTTGACTCCAGCTCCCAGTACGAAGGAATATCTCTCAACGACGTTAAAAGGACCAGATCTAAACAACACACTTCTTGGCGTTCTCATCAGATTCTGCAAGGAAGCTATCGCCATAGTTGCTGACATACAACAATTGTTTCACAGTTTTCAGTCAAGGAAGAACACAGGACCTTTCTGAGATTCTTCTGGTTTAGGGATAACAACCCCACTAAAGACATTATAGAATACTGCATGAAAGTGCACATTTTTGGCAACAGCTCATCCCCTGCTTTTGCTATCTATGGACTTAAGCTATCTGCCCAAAAAGGTGAAAGACTATGGGCAAGATGTTAGACAGTTCATTAAGAGACTTTTATGTAGATGACACCCTCCCCTTCCAGGTGGACCAGGAGCCAAAGCCTTTCATACAGCAAGGTGTCTTGTCTACCATTAACAGTCTGTGTGACCCACTCGGGTTTGCAGCACCTGTGACCGTCCAAGGTTAGATTCTGAGAGAGCTTGCTGCAGATGCATGTGATTGGGATTCTCCACTTCCTCCCAATAAAGGGACATTATGGGCAACATGGACAGACTTTTTTTTAAAAGGTGTTTATTCAAATTTCTTTTTCATAAACATGTATACCAAGTTATAGCATAAAAGGGTAAACCTGAGTACTAACCCCTCCGGAACCCACCCACTCCCAAGGAGAAAAAAATGGGGGGGGGGGGGTGGAATGAATATCAGTAATAGTTTCTAGAAATGATATGTGTCAAAAAAAAACAGAAGGAAAATACATATGCACAAATGTATACGCACTCACACAACAGTGCCACAATCCCCTGTTTGACCAACAAAAGAGAATTGAAACCCAAAGTAGCTAGCCCTAATAGTGTTTTCAAACCAAAAACAATACTAGAGATGATGTAAAAAACCTTTTTGGTAAGCAGTGAGGATAAAACTTCGCCCCAAAATGACTCAGAGACTTCTAACCATGGTTGCCATATTTTAGTGAATTTCTTAGAGCACTCCCTGCCCTTATAAATTAATTTAAACTTAGGTAACTCCACATTCACAACACTGTAGACATTTTGAGCTGTGGGTGGAGTAGCATCTTTCCAATGTAACAAGATTACTTTATGTGCATAAAATAACATACGTAACAGAATACAAGCATGAGTTCTTGGAACAAAGTCACTCAGAATACCTAAAAGTCCAACTTCCAGAGTCTGAGGTATTGGAAGATTAATGGTATGCTCAAAAAAGAAAAAAAAATCCTGCCAAAAGACAGTTCCAAAATATATGGAGCAGATCCGCCCCAGCGAGTCCACATCATGGACAAATAGCAGCAGATCCAAATCCCATACGAGCCAGTTTAGCTGGGGTATAGAGTAAATGATGAATAATCTTCAATTGAATAAATTGATCTGCGGTACCAATCACATCCTGACAACAGACGTCAGTGGCTTCCTCCCAACCCTCTTCAGAAAGCCCAGGTAGTAACAACAGCCGCTTGCGATAGGAATTCTGAAATGGATTAGGCCCTGCCAGATGAAGATGCCTATAAAATGTAGTTACCAATTTTGTGAGTTCTGGATATGATATGAAATCTTCCATTGGGGATTTCATGAGCTCTAGAGTTCCAAACTGCGTCCGGATGGCATGGCGAAACAAAGATATTTAAAGAAGAATTTATTTATCCACACCATGATTACCCTTTAGGGTTTCAAAGGACACCATAACATTGCTGTTAACGATCTGAAAGTGGTTAATACCAAAGCGACTCCACCAGGTTGAGTCAGGACCATAGAAACAATGAATGATGCAATGAAACAGTTTCAGAGATTTGCACAGGCAAGACCACTATCCAATTTAGATGCCTGTAGGGAGGACTTGGCAATACGAGGTTAGGTTCCATTTCAAAGGAAAGAGGACAGGGTGTACTCAATAGTTTAAAATATTTTTTTGGGGAGAAAAACTGGGCCTGCTCTAAAACAATACAAGAATTTTGGCAAAAAGATCATCTTGAAGATGTAGCACCCTGTATTTACTTGCCAGGAGAAGTTATCCTGGTTGATTGATAGAGGTCCATTGATTTCTAACTAAGTTTGGCCTTGTTGCACTTTTCAATTCTACTGCTAAGTGGCCGGGTACTTGGTGGTACTAGATATGAGAAGGGCAACCCAAGGTCAGGTTATGGGTATATGGGGTATCTCAGCCAATGGGCAGGGGTTTTCTTGAATCCCTTGGCCTGCTGGGAGCACCTATATATTTGGGTGGAGTTAGGTGATTTATGTTCTTTGCCACCCGGATGGCTGTCTGGGTGGAAGTGTGTCATACGCCCCGGGCTGCTAGGCCGGAGACTGGGCCTATCCCGGGGGCATCTGGCTGTCAGGCCATGTGAGGGCCTATCCAGAAGTAAGAGGGCAGCACAGGGTTGGGACTGCGGCTTTCAGTCCAACCAGAAGTGACGGTTCTGCCGGCCAGAGAACCTGTCATGGTCAGAGGTAGAAGGGGAGCTGTAGCCACTAAGGGACCAACCACCTTTACCAGGGACCACAATGAGTAACTAAAGCAAGTACCGGAGCAGTATTCTCACCAAACGGGCATTGTGGAGAATCGGGAAACTTCAGGCAGTGATCAAGTCAGGGACCCAACCAGCGGAGGTGACGCTTGCAGAGCAGCCTTGTGTGTGAAGCCAGGGACTGAGCCGGTCAGCAGGGGTAAAGCTTGAGAAGTATCTGGAGTGCCAAGCTAGGGACCCAGTAGGAAAGTGTGGGTGACGCTTGAGGGAGATACCACCGCAAAGATTGGAGAAGCTCAAGGGATTCAGAGTCAGTGAATCAGTGGGTCTAGAGAGAGACCAGGAGCGCAGTGTTGAAGAACTACAAGAGGCAGTTTTAGTGAAGCTGAAGGAACTGTTACATTTGAGTTTGGAGCTGTTAAAGACTGTTACCATAGGAGACAGCAATCCTGTACGTGCAGATTTGGTGCCTTTCAGGGGCCTTTCCCTGCACGGCTGTCCATCTATTGAAGTCTCAGAGTCTGCCAATTGAATCTACAACTACTTAAGGGTGTCTAAGAGAAATAAAACCTCTTTTACATCCAAGAAGTGTCTGGCGCCCAATGACTTTCACTATCTTTGCACCCACCGTGCCTCACAACCCACTACATATTGAAGGATGTCAGCTATCTTTGGCCTTAGAGGTTCTCATTAGACTGGAAGAGGCTAAAGACTTTGCTACAAAAATATTAATACGGCCAATTAAATTCAGTGTTAGTGTTGACCAGTTATGAAGTTTGTCTACCATCTGCTTAACTATAGGAGTAATGTTTAAGACCTCATATTTGGAAATCTCGTTGTGAATTTGGATACCCAAATGTTTAAAAGACTGGGCAATTTGTAAGTTAGAAATATACGGTAATTATAGGGCAGTGGAGCAATGGAGTGCCAATAGGGAAGGCTTGAGATTTGTCCCAGCCAACCCACAGACCCGACACCTCACCGAACTCCTCCACTACCTGCATCAATTTATTGAAAGAACCCTCCGTACCATCAAGATACAGGAGAGCATCGTCTGCATAGAGAGATATTTTTTCCTCTAGTGGACCGTAGAAGATGCCGCCAATCTCAGATGTCTGACACACCGCCAGAGCAAGTGGCTCAATTGCTAGTGCAAACAGAAGAGGAGATGGGGGTTATCCTTGCCTAGTACCTCTCTGCAAGGCAAACAGCAGGGAAATATGCTTATTAGTGTGCACTCTGGCCCTTGGGTCAGCATAGAGTAGGCAAACCCATTGAACATAGCGCAGACCAAAGCCCATCTGTGATATGGTTTCCCACAGAAAAGACCAGTGAACAGTGTCAAATGATTTCAACACAGCTAATGAAAGTACCAATCCACTACGTTTCATAGCGGATGCTTTATGGATATGTAGATATAACCTGTGAATGTTGTCAAAAGTGCTCTTTCCAGGCATGAATCCTGATTGATCAGACTGTATGAGAGATAAAATAACTTTCTGCAATCTTTAGGCCAGAATTTTGGCCAACATCTTGACATCATTGTTCAAAAGAGAAATGGGATGGTAGGACCCACACAATAATTTATCCTTACCAGGCTTGGGTATAACAACTATAAGGACTTAATTCATAGAATCAGGAAGCGTTCCTTGCTCTAGGGATGTACAGAAAGTCTTAAGAAGTCTGGGGGCTAGTTCCTCTATATAAGTCGGATACCATTAGGAGGGGAGGCCAGAGAGACCCTTTAAAAGCATTTTATAACTTACACATATATAGGCCATTTGCTCACATTTCCGCTGCAGACGTTCAGTCCAGAAAGCTATGTGTATTCTGCGATGCGTCAGTAAAAGCAATAGCCGCAGTAGCTTACATTAAGTCAGTGGGCATCAAGGGTCCATATTAGATTTGTAATGGGTAAGGCCAAGCTAGCACCCTGTCCGGAGACCACCATTCCAAGATTAGAACTTTGTGCTGCTGTTCTAGCAGTGGAGCTAGCAGAACTGATTATGTCTGAAATAGATGGAGAACTTGAGGACACAGAGTTTTATATGGACAGCAGGGTAGTGCTGGGCTACAGTATCTCACAAAAGTGAGTAGACCCCTCACATTTTTGTAAATATTTTATTATATTTTTTCATGTGACAACACTGAAGAAATGACACTTTGCTACAATGTAAAGTAGTAAGTGTACAGCTTGTATAACAGTGTAAATTTGCTGTCCCCTCAAAATAACTCAACACACAGCCATCAATGTCTAAACTGCTGGCAACAAAAGTGAGTACACCCCTAAGTGAAAATGTCCAAATTGGGCTTAATTAGCCATATTGCCTCCCCAGGGTCATATGACTCGTTAGTGTTACAAGGTCTCAGGTGTGAATGGGTAGCAGGTGTGTTAAATTTGGTGTTATCTCTCCCATACTGGTCACTGGAAGTTCAACATGGCACCTCATGGCAAAGAACTCTCTGAGGATCTGAAAAAAAGAATTGTTGCTCTACATAAAGATGACCTAGGCTATAAGAAGATTGCCAAGACCCTAAAACTGAGCTGCAGCATGGTGGCCAAGACCATACAGTGGTTTAACAGGACAGGTTCCACTCAAAACATGCCTCGCCATGGTCGACTAAAGGAGTCGAGTGCACGCGCTCAGCATCATATCCAGAGGTTGTCTAGATGTATGAATTCTGCCAGCATTGCTGCAGAGGTTGAAGGGGGTGGGGGGTTAGCCTGTCAGTGTTCAGACCATACGTCACACGCTGCATCAAATTTGTCTGCATGGCTATCGTCCCAGAAGGAAGCCTCTTCTAAAGATGATGCACAAGAAAACCCGCAAACAGTTTGCTGAAGACAAGCAAACTAAGGACATGGATTACTGGAACCATGTCCTGTGGTCTGATGAGACCAAGATAAACTTATTTGGTTCAGATGATGTCAAGCGTGTGTGGTGGCAACCAGGTGAGGAGTACAAAGTCAAGTGTGTCTTGCCTACAGTCAAGCATGGTGGTGGGAGTGTCATGGTCTGGTGCTGCATGAGTGCTGCCAGAACAGGGGAGTTACAGTTCATTGAGGGAACCTTGAATGCCAACATGTACTGTGACATACTAAAGCAGAGCATGATCCCCTCCCTTCAGAGACTGCGCCGCAGGCCAGTATTCCAACATGATAATGACCCCAAACACACCTCCAAGATGATCACTGCCTTGCTAAAGAAGCTGAGGGTAAAGACGATGGACTGGCCAAGCATGTCTCCAGACCTAAACCCTATTTAGCATCTGTAGGGCATCCTCAAACAGAGGGTGGAGGAGCACAAGGTCTCTAACATCCACCAGCTCTGTGATGTCATCATGGAGGAGTGGAAGAGGACTCCAGTGCCAACCTGTGAATCTCTGGTGAACTCCATGCTCCATAGGGTTAAGGCAGTCACAAAATACT